>NC_080193.1:122414244-122721019 GCF_030028045.1 Hippopotamus amphibius kiboko | reverse complement strand
CGTGCCTAGAGCCCGTGCTCCGCAACGAAGAGTAGCCCCCACTCGCCGCAACTAGAGAAAGCCTGTGCGCAGCAACAAAGACCCAATGCAGCCAAAATAACAATAATAATAATAATAAATAAAAGAAAAGAAAAATTAAAAAAAATAAAATATTAAAAAATGAGGGGAGATCATACTTCTACTTAATTGATTTAGGGACCAGCTGTTGATTTCCATCCCTTTTCCTGAGTTGGATCCATCCAGGTCAAGACTAGACACAGTAGGGATACTAGAGATGAATTCCAGGTCTGCGTGGTGTTTGGAATAAAGGAAGGCTCAGATCCCTTTTAATCCTTGGTTTCCACAATCTGTATTCCTTTTCAGCAAGTTTATTGAAACTTCAGGATGCCACGAAGTATGATGGAAAATATCTCAGACTTTTACTAAACTGACCTCAATAGTAGGAGAGAAGGAAGTAAAATCATTCTTCCTAAATGGTAATAGTAGGTAAATTAGATTGAAGATTATTTCAGTCCTCGAACTCTCTTATCTGTAAGAATCCCTCAGATTGAATTTGAAATTTTATAGACCTCACAAAGCAGCAAAATAGTTCAGTAATCTTAAGATTTGCCCCTATGAAATTATTCAGTTTCTTGTGATGGAAGCTTATGTTATTGCATAGCAAAATCCTTCCTGGCTTCAAGCATTTCATAAGATATTTTATATAAATTTGACCTAAAGAATCTGACATGTTTTAGTCATTTACTCACTCAGTCTTTTATTCATATCACTATTTTAATGTCCCTTATGTTGATCTCCCTCCTATACTCTTAAATAGAATTTTATAATTTACAAAGTGTTATCACTTACATTATCTTTTTATCTCTTACAACAAACTTGTGAAAAAGATAAGGCTGACAACGATTATTCCTACCTTAAAAATGTGGAAACTGAGGCTTATCAATATTAAATAATGTCCCACAGATTAGTAGGTAGCACAAATGAACATGATGTTTTCTCTAACTATTCACCATGTAATGTATTAATCTTCCTGCACAAAGAGAGGACTTCATATAGCATTAACATTATAAAAGGCATACATCAGTCTCCTGGAGATGTAAAAAGAGCTGTTGCTTTGTTTTACAATTATAGTTTAGTTTTTAAGCATATTTGCCTTAAACGGAAATACCTATGCAATTCAACAATCATCTGATTCAGGTTACATTGAGAAGATGGACAGAATTATATCTTTTTCTCTATATCCCTGTCTCTTTAAGAAAAAGTACACAGATTTCCTTTTTACGTCTCCTTTTCAAAAGAGGTCATTTACTCATGCATATGAGTAAATAACAAGTGCATATTAATAATATGCTAATTGATGACAATGTGCTAGACACTGAAGAGCATAGGAAATAAAGTAGGTGTAGACTTTAAGAAAGTAATAGTTTAGCGGGGAAATGAGATAGTCATTCAGAGATCTCTAATTTATGATAGAAACTGGCAAGAGGCATGAGAGCATAGAATTGGAAGTAATTACTTTTGGTTAGGAAGAAAGACATTCTTCATAAAGGAGTGGCATTCTGTCTAGGTTTTGAAGATGGGTTTTGAAGATCAGATTTAGATAAGCATAGAATGGGTGAAAAGGAGTAGGAAGTGAGTGGTTAGAAGTGGAAACATGAGGAAATGCTTAGGTGTTAGAAAGCTTGGGGTTTGCTGGTGAATACCTGGTAGGTGAGCATAGAAGATGACAACAGGTGTAATGGGAGATATTATTATAAAGATGGACTGAGTCAGAGGGCAGAGTATATTTTAAAACTATTAAAGTAGATGCTAAGGGTAGCTGTTTCCCTTTTAAAAAATATTAAGAGGTATGGAGTGTTTACAATTTACATGACTTAACATTTAGATAAATTATGTTTTAGTTTTTATGCCCTGGATAGATCAGAGTCTTAATCCTTGAGAATATTAGGAACATATTTTAAATGTGTATAAATGGCTCCATCACATTCAGGAATTTCTGCTGCTGGATTGATACTAGCTAGTCAATAAGACAGACGCTAAAATCAGGAAAGTCCCTGATGCGATAATTTATTTAAATTGTGGCATTCTTTCTGGATGGGTAAACTTATAAGCATCAAAGCCTAATTTTATTATTTCTCATTTTAATTGTTTGATATTTTTATCAAAGTCCATTATTTCTCTTCCCTTACTGGCATTTTTAAAGCCTTCTTATTTTGTGTGTTTGAAAGTTTAATTAATGTACTGTTTACTTCTGTTTCTTTTAATAAAGATGCATGTCACCTGGAACTTCTGGTGAATATGAATTCCATTTTCAAGTATTCCCTCACCTAATGTTCATTAGCAGGCCTTCTGACTGTCTTAATTATTTCCTGATTGCTCAAACACCTTTTTTTTTTTTTTTCATGCTCAAACACCTTTTAAAAAATTTTATCCTACAGGATTTTGAAGCAAAATTTGCTAAGCTACATCAGAATTGCCCTTTGAAACAAATACCCATAATTTATGCATCCCAGTGAATTTAGTTCCTCAAAACAGCCTTCTTAGGAGGTCCCACCCTGACTCACTTATTTTCCAAAGCTCTAAACATTCTGAACATCTCTCTTTTTCGAACTGTTTTCATATCCAGTTGATAAACCAGGTGAAAGAAATCAGTCTTAAATATTCTGTCACTCTTATTTTTTATTCCAAATATTTTAGTCAAATTAACCCAGCTTAGTACTACTTTACTCAAATACAGCCTCAGAGCACTAATACTCTAACACAGAAGATGAAAAGAACATGCCAGAAGTCTGAAAACAGTTTTCAGAAACTAATCCTGTTGGTAACTAGAAGAGTCATGTCCATTTATAGGTCTTAACTTTGAAAACAAAGTAATATTCTAACTACATCATCGATCTTATTTTGAAGTAGAACTTTGGAAGCTATAATCAAGTTTTGATTTCACTTATGGGGTTTACTCTTGAGTTTAATGTTATCAATATAAGAAGTTTTGTCTAATCAGGTTTCAATGGTTTACTAACAGACATGTTTTATACAACAAATTAATGTTTGATATAGAAAAAAGTCAAAGATTTAAAAAAATTAAAATCATCCACAATTCTATCATCTAAAATAAAAGCCAACAAACTTTTTCTGTAAATCACTAGATGGTAACTACAGTGAGCTTTCTAGGCCATGTTGTCTCTGTTTCAACATTGTACTAAACTTTGCTATTATAGCAGGAAAGCAGCCACTTGCACATGTGATTCAACAAACTCTATTTACAAAAAATAGGCAGCAGGCTAGATTTAGCCTGAAGGTGGTCGTTTGCTGATCCTTGACCTGGAATGATTATGTTTTGATATCTATTACTCCACACTATTTTTTTTACACAATCGTATATATGAATAGACAGAAATATAATATTCTGTAACTAATATTTGTCTCTTAGCAACAAATCAAGAATATCTTTCCACATCAATAAATATAGATAGAATTGGATCATGATTTATAACACCAAATGATATTTACTTATATGGATGTACTATAATTTATTCAACAAATCTTTTGATATTTGTGTTATTTCTGGTTTGCACTTTTACTAATGTTAAAAAGATACTGAGTGGGACTTCTGTTGCCTCAGAATGAAGGACACAACCCAAAACTGAAAGTAATTGGTACCAAGTAACTCAGTATCTTAGAGAAAGTTGCCAAAGAACTCCCAGACACAAAGCGGTAGCATTTACAAAAGGTAGTAGAACTCATCCTGCTATCAACGCCATATCACCCACCTCCTTGGACGATATAGGGATTGGAGGACTGGCACTATAAGTCTCTGGCCTGCTTGGAGGTTTCTAAATCCAGTCAAATAAGTAAAGCTAGAAGTACATATAAGAAGAGACACTGGTATTTCATTCCCCTGTCAGACAACTTCAGGACTTGGTGATCTGCCCCTCATACCAGGGGAGGTAGAGGAAAGGAAGGTTAGAGAGAGATGGGGCTGGGAAGCGTTAGAACTCAAAGAACCTGCAATCTCAGTTTTGTATGGCTGAATGGGTTTTCTTTGGGTCAACAGGACATCTTGAAAGATGGCCAGGCTTGAACCATATTATTGGTACAGACACAAGAAGGCTGATCACCAAGACCCTGGCAGCAAGAGCCTGAGGTGTGGACTTCTGGTGGTGGGGACCAGGGAAGGACTGGAAGAACCACATGAAGACCTTACACATGGTTCTTGGGAAGCATCTGGACACCTACCATGCAGAAGGCATCAATGATTGTCCTTAAGTACAACAACATCCCCCCCACCAACACCCCCTCCAATTACTTCTCCTATCCCTAAAAATTGGAAAGGGCAAGGATCAGAAATGATATGATGGGGAAGAAAGAAAAGGCAGGCTATGCCTCTTCCCGTGGTTCAACCTGAGCTGGGAGGAAGGGAGTATTCAATTGGATAAGAGCCTAAAGTTTCAGATAAGACCAGACTTTCTGATATCCGACAATTTCTTTGAGGAATGAGAAAGGAAGATTCAACAGAGTATATAGGCAATCATGTTTGTACTCTACTGAATTCACATATATTCAATAAACCATTTATATAAACAGCATTGTATATAGACATCTCTGTATACTTATCTGACAGTTTCCTCACGACCTAAACTTTGAAGAGAAATTGCTGAGACAAAGAGCATGTGAATTTTTGAGTTTGTGATACACATTGCCAAATTGCCCTCCAGATGGTTATACAAATTAATACTCTTAGAGCTTTGTAAGAGATTGCTGGCTTCTCTGTACCTTTACCAGCCTAAGCATTCATTGTTTTTGCCAATCTGATAGATGTAATACAGTATCTCATTGTTGATTTGATTTGCATTTCTTCTTATACATAACAGGTTGAATATCTTTTCATAAGATTAACGATGATTTGTGTTTCAAAGTAATTTTTAAAAAATTCTTAATTCTAAAAGGGAATAAAACTCTTGAACTAAATGCATTTTTGGGAGTTAAAATTTTTACACAAAATAACTTTACCATGATAACAAGCTTCCTTTTATGTGTATATGTATATATGTTTTTAATTGAAGTATAGTTGATTTACAATGTTGTATTCGTTTCAGGTGTACAGCACAATGATTCAGTTACACATACATATATATCTATTCTTTTTCAGATTCCTTTCCCTTATAGATATATTACAAAATATTGAGTATAGTTCAGTAGGTCCTTGTTGGTTATCTATTTTACATGTAGTAGTGTGTCTATGTTCATCTCAGACTCCCCATTTATCCCCCCCTTTTCCCTTTAGTAACCATTAGTTGTTTTCTATGTCTGTGTACACAACTAATATTGTTAATTTGGTTGGAGCATGGTTCGTAGGAGCTGAATTCAGAGACTCAATCCTTATTTCAAGAAATTTGCTTTTATGTAGAACAAAAAAATGGCCTAATAGCTGCTACAGGCAATTATCTTAGAGTGATAGTAAAAGCAGCAATAATAATCACAAAGTAATAGCCGACTAATTGAATACTCATCATAGACCACGCAGTGTGGTAAGAACCTATATTCATTACCTCATTTATTTTTCATACACTCTAATGAGGTAGATACTGTTACTATCTGTACATTTTAATTTCTTTTTTATTGAGGTATAACTTATGTACTGTAAGTTACATAAAGTTTAACGAGTTTATACATAGGTATACATTTGTGTAAACATACGAGATAAGATATATAGATGATTTAAGATATTGATATATAAGATATAAAGATAGAATGTTTCTGTTACCCTGGAAGGCTCCAGGGAACCCCCAAGCAACTGATACTTCCTCTTCCCGCAGAGATAACCGCCACTCTCATATCTATCGACTTAGATCAGACCTATTTTTGAACTTCATATGAATGGAATCACCCATATATATTATTTTATGCCTGTCTTCTTGCACACAACAGTATGTCTATGAGAGTCATCCACATTGTTGCACATAGAAGTTTGTATTTTTCCTAATGGCTGGATAGTATTCACTGTATGACTATGCTACAATTTATTTATCAACTTTAATATTGACGAGCGTTTGAAATGCTTCAGTTTTCAATTTTTGGTTATTTTGAGTAATGCTACTATAAACATTCTTATACTTTTTTTGGTAGACAAGTGCTCATTTATATTATCTATCTCTATCATCCATCTATCATCTATCTATCTATCTATCTATCTATCTATCTATCTATCTATCTATCTATATCTATCTATCATCTATCTATCTATCTGTCATCTATCTATCTATCAATCATCTATCTATCATCATCTATCTATCTAATCTATCTATCATCTATATATCTTTAGTAGATTCTGAAGTGTTTTCCAAAGTGGTTGTACTGGTTTATATTTCTATGAGTAATGTATGAGAATTCCAATTGTTCCACATTCTCTCTAACAAACAGTATCAGTGTTTTCAGTTCTTTTGATTTTAGCCATTCTGGTGGAGGTGTGTTAGTACCTTATTGTGGTTTTAATTTGTATTTCCCTAATATCTAATGATAGGGGACAACTTTGTATATTTTTATAGGCTAATTGTGTATCTTCTTTTGTGAAGTGCTTGGTCAAATGTTTTGCTCATTTTTTAAAAAGTAGATTCTCAGCATTTTTCTTACTGATTTTTAGAAATTCTTTATATAGTCCAAACAGGAGTCCTTTGTCAGATACATGTATTACAAATCATCTTCTGGGTAGTGCTATGCTTTTCTCTCTCAAAATGTTGTATTATAACTACAATTGTTCAAAAAGAAAAAACAACCAAGGCTTAGACAGATTAAGTAACTTCCCACAGCCATTGAATTACTAAATGGTAGAGCATGGATTCAAATGCAGGCTTCTGAATTCTGAGCCAGTGCTTCTTATTGCTCTTCTATCTTGAGGGAGTAGAGACTAAGAATGCTCAATCTCAGTAATACTTTCTTGAAGGCCTGACATTGTTGAATAAAGGTGAGTGGATGGTAATATTTTTGTATATCTTAGTTAAGTGATGCCATACAAAGTGATGCACATTATATGCAAAACTTGCTGAGAACCAGACAAATAAGTCTGTTTTAATACAGTTTCTTTAAGGTTGCAACTTTGCATGTAACCTAAGAAAGCAAAAAGCAAGCAAAATGCCTTTAAAAAAGGCATTTCAAACAAAATTTGCTTAGGTTTTTTCTTCTCTGAGTTCTTACTTCTTGGCTAATTTTCCAACCAGGTTAATGGACACCCAGAAGAAGGTCTCTGATTCTCTATGTGAAGTAAAAATTTCCTTGCATTTTTGCTTTTGATAACACGTCTTGATTTATCAAGTTGTACGAATTACAACTACTAACAGGTATCATTTTCTGCCACTGAGAAATGGCAAAGATTTAAAAATTATAAAAGAGGGGAAGATAAGATATAGCACCTGCTTGATTAGAGTGCAAAGCAGCATAACCAGTGTGAGACATACGTGAAGTTCATACCATTTCACCAAGTAAGTCCCATCTAAGAATATATTGTAAGGAAATAGCCATCTCTCTATCCAACACATTTAATAATTATTGAGTACTTGTGATATGGTATACACTATTCTACGCACTAGAGTTAGAGGTGAAAAGACCAAATCTTTGACTCAATGAAATTAATTATTTAGTGGGGGAGACACCAAAAGTATATATGTATATACACACATATACTTTTATTCTATATATATTTATAAAACACGTTATATATAAGCATGTATAAAACATGTTTATATTTTACATATTATAATCATATATAAAATTATATATAAATATGTGTATAATATATACATATATGTATAACTATGCATATATATGTATGTGTGTGTGTGTGTGTGTGTGTGTATATATATATATATATATATATAGTTTCATAGCACTAAGAAGAAAAATAAAGCATGGCGTGGTAATAGAGTCAGTTCAAGCCTGTCTGAAGAGGTAATATTTGACAGACACTTGAAAGAAATAAGAGGAATTCTGGGAAGAAGAGCATTCCAGGAGGAAAGACTAGCAAGTACAAAACCCTTGAAGTGAAACGAGCAAGATCAAGGAAAGGGAGGAGAGGGCGAATGCAGGCTGTGAGGTGAAGGAGATGACCAGGGGCCAGATCACATATAGTCTGGTAGAGCATGAGAGAAACCTGGATGTAATCTAAGTGTGACTTCTGAGCAGGAGAGAGAGGTGATCTGAGTCATGTTTTCATAAGATCATCTTGACTTCTATGTGGAGAAGAGCCTGTGAGAGGATAAACACAGGGAGATCAGTTTGGAGACCACTGTAGGTGTCTGCAAGGGAGCTGATGGTTGCTTGGATCAGGGTGGTGGTAGAAAATTGAGCAGTACTTCAGGATATATTTGTGGGTAGAAACAACCAGACTTACTGACTGATTAGATTTGGGGTGTCAGAGAAAGAGAGGAATCAAGGATTACTACCAAGGTTTTGGCATGGACACTTGATGAATGGTGGGTGATACCATTCACTGAGATTAGAGATAACGGTATTTAGGATGGTAACCAAACTTCCTGGTCTGTCGGTCAGGAAAACTTGGCTATGCCTTGTTCCATTCCTGAATAATAAACCTCAAGCAAGTGACTTAAGTGATTGCTGCCTTAATCTGAAAATGTGCAAAATGCTACCACTTTCTCCTTGGGCTCTAAGAGCCATGAAGATTGTAAAGGTGAGGCAGGGCTTCAGGTGGAAGACACAACGAAAAGCTGATAGTGTGCGGGCCTAAGCGACTCACAGGTAATGCTGATGAGATCAAAGTCATGGGTTGTGTTCTATACTCAGGGGCTGTGGATATTTAAATCCACGTCTTTCATCACTGAGTACTGACAAAAAAATGTGGACCAGTCTTTAAAAGTAAAACACCACAACTGGACAATCCCTGCTCACATCCCAAGCCCTAAATAAAGCAATGATTTTAATTTTTAAATTTTTAGGAGCAATATTATTCATTCGTTTGCATGTTATTTTTATCATTATGGTTTTAAAAGGCTTAAATTTTGAATAGGGTTGTTTTCTTTTAACAAATTTATTTATTTATTTATTTATTTATTTATTTATTTATTAGCTGCATCGGGTCTTCGTAGCTGTGCACGGGCTTTCTCTAGTTGCTGGGAGTCGGGGCTACTCTTCCTTGTGGTGCACGGGCTTCTCATTGCAGTGGCTTCTCTTGTTGTGGATCATGGGCTGTACGTGTGTGGGCTTCAGTAGTTGTGGCTTGCGGGCCCCAGAGCGCAGGCTCAGTAGTTGTGGCGCACGGGGCTTAGTTGCTCCGCGGCATGTGGGATCTTCCTGGACCAGGACTTGAACCCATGTGCCCTGCATTAGCAGGTGGATTCTTAACCACTGCGCCACCAGGAAAGCCCTGAATAGAGTTTTAATATGTGTATTTTGCTTTCAGTGAAAATGCAACAGATTCCCTGTTTATTGTGTAGTCATTTACCATTTGTAGGAGAGTTTTTGAAAAACTATGAGCCTTGCTCATTGACACCTACCAATGTCTTTCCAAGACAAGCTTTCTAGAATAGCAAAGGAGTTCCAAAACTTGAGAAAAGTGCTCAGGAAATCAAGGCTACAATTTCAAGAGAATCATATTTTGTGCTTTCTGAGGTCACTGAAGGATACTGCTTGTCAGGTTTTTACAATAATTTTCCTTTTTATACTTAATATTGCACTAAAAGGATTAGGGAACAGAGGTATGCAGTGAAAGGCCTGCTGGTCATATTCTTTCCTGTTTTCACAAGCACCTTGTCCAGCATCTCATTATTATTTCAAAAAACAAAGCAATGCCCAGATTACTGCTCAACACTCATTAAAGCAAGTTAGTTCACTTTGATATGGAATTCTGCAATCATTCTCTTCTGCTTTATCTTCCTACTTTCTCAATAATAAGAAATTAATGGGTGTCAGTCAGAGGACCTACTTTCTTAGCGTGGTCTTGCAAGGAATGAAGGTGAAAAGCCCAAGGGGTTCTGCACCAGGCAAGGAAACACTGCAAACCTGTATGTATGTCAACTCCTGTGCTGCAGAAGACTTCTTAAGCCTTTGCCTCACTTGTCTTCTCCTTATCTAAACTTTGACACAGTACAAGTGATAGAAACCACTAACCGATGACAGATATTTTAAAGTTTAACGTAGAATTCCATTAAGATACTTAATGGATTTTCAGGGGGGGGGGAAAGCAGCAGCACATGAGCTGCAAGATGAATAAGCCAGTTTGGTACCTTGGAGTTCTTTGCAAAACAAAATGTAATTAGAGATGTACAGATGCTAGAGCATCATCGCTATATCAGTGGATGCATAAAGAAAGGCAGATTCATTTGTAGTCTAACAGGACTGCACCTGTTAAAAGAGTAGGAAGAAAAGACCTACACTGCAGATAATGTTCAAATATAACAGTTAGTTTGCCTCCCTTTATTTATCAGATGTTTTCTTGGGAAATGTTGTGCAAAAAGATCCTGGAAAATTTAGTAATACTTTATTTTTTTTTTTTTAATTTTTTTTTTTTTTTTTTTTTTTTTTGGCACACGGGCTTAGCTGCTCCGCGGCATGTGGGATCTTCCCGGAGCTGGGATCGAACCCGTGACCTCTGCATTGGCAGGCGGATTCTTAACCACTGCGCCACCTAGGAAGCCCTAGTAATACTTTAAATGCACTATTTAAAAGATGTTTTTGAAAGCAGGGCTCTCTTGGTAATGCAATAACCACACACACTTATTTTTAAATTCTGTAAGCTTACAGATTTGCTTAATTAGAAATGTATATAGAGAAAAAGTTATATACCTGGAGAACAGGTCAATAAATCAGACAAATGGGAAAACAGTGATACTATAAGGGAAATACATATAGTCAGTCAGCTTCCCCATGGAAGCTTTACCCTTTCTCTTAAGTCCTCTATTAATATTGCAAATCTCTCAAAAGCAAATGTTTGGTCTCCTATTTCTGAGAGAAATGGGGAAGCTGGATGAGTTTACCACTGATGTTACAGTTTCTTCCCTCTGCACTTATTTTGTTTGCATCTCTGAGAAAAAGGTATATGCTTCCACCTGGAATCTCTACCTTTTAAATCTCATCTATCTTTCCTAGCTCTGACTGCTTTCTTTCTACTGGGTTCTTCCTGTTTACAAAATGCTAAAGGTTCCATGTTCCAAAGTCATCCCCTAACTTGGTTCACTCCTAGAGCTTTCCATTTATCTTCTCTTTGGCGGTGAATGTGAAGCGGTCCTGTGAGGTGGCTCTTTCCACTTCCTCTCTTCCTGTCCATCCTTACCCTCCTGCAAAAGCCATTGGTCTCTCTTCAGTCTTCTCTTGCACTGGGCACAAATTCCTTCCTGAAATGCTCTCCCCACTTGATGCCCACAACACTGCCCTCACCTGAGTCTCCTTCAGCCTCAGTAACAGCTCATTCCAGGACCCGTTCACCTGCTCCTATGCTTCTGCCTGTCCCTAAGTGTTGGCATTCCTCAAGGTCACTTCTTGTCTCCTTCTTGAGCATCATGTGATCTAATTCACTCCAATGACTTCCTCCGCCACATTGACATAGATTCCTAAATCCACAGGTGAAATCTCTACCTTCCTCACAGGTTCAAGACCCCCTTTTCCCTAACAGTCTGTGGGACATCTATTTCTAGATATTTCCGGGTATTTCAAATTCAACACGCCTGATACTGAATGGATGAGCTGTTCCACATAGGAACCCTTCCAAGCAGTCTCCACATCAATTGATGACATTATGGTATATATTAGAATTGTAAGCAAAAACTCTTGAATTCTTCCATCTTTTATCTTCTACATTTAATGAATGACCAAAGTTTATTGATACTATCTTCTAAATACCTCTTTTATCAGTCTGATTCACATTTTCATCCAGCAGACATTTATTCAGCATCTACCATGTGCCATTGCCTCATTTCAGGCCCTTATCTATTCTCCCTGGGTTATCATAAAACTTCTTTATAGATCTTGTTACTTCTAGTCTACTCTCCAAGTCTTTTCCCCTCCCTCCCTGCTCTATGTTCTCAATAATCTTCTTCATATAATTATATTTTGATCTTACATTAACTATAATTTTTTCACACTTAAATTTGTTACCAGGATAGAGATATTCTTGCATCCTAGAACAATGTCTTAATTCATCTTTGTGCCCAGTATACAGAAAACTGTAGGTTTATTTGCAGTTCTTCCTAGCCCTGCAAGTAAAAATACTAGAAAAATTCACTGTTAATAGCTGAATCATAACTAGTGAAATGAATATAGATAGAACAGATAGATAAATACATTTCAGCTGTTGATTACGTAAAATACTTGTATTATTGTTTCAAAAGACTATATATATACACACACACATATACACATAAGCAATCAATATTTAATGTCATTTGAGGTTGAAACAATTCTCTTAAGTATGACATCTCCTTGAAGTGTACCAGGATAGAGTCATAACAACAAACACATTCTTTTTTGCCAGGTCCACTAGTTTGAGGTTTGATAAAATAAACAAATTATGTATTTCGTTATCTCCTTCATTAGGAATGCAAGACAAACTTACTTATAAATACTAAGCATGTACCTTTGCCAGAAAATCTAAAGTACATGTGAAAACACAAATACCACAAAAGCATAGCCAGTCCTCTTTGCAACTTAACTGATGTCCTGGTCTCTGGCAAGGTTTCTCATGGGTTTTATGTTTGGAAACTCATCAGAGGTTTGTAGCCCAACAACCTGCCTGAGCAACATTAAGCAGTCAGTAACAAATTACTTTGTACTATATTCACCTGAGTTATCAACAATTACACAGTTGATATATTTATGCAATGATGTTCCTTAAGAAATTCCAAGTACTATGTCCTGTGGCATTACTGAATTTCCCCCACCCTTTTAGATAACAGATGTCCATCACTGACGGTGTCATCGTGCAGGCTTTGTATTTTAGTGATGACACCACTCATGACTAACCCAAATCCCCAAGGCACATAACTTTTAGCAGGTGGCCTGAGACTGACCCAGTATACTGGGAGTCCTTTAGTCACCCATTTAGGCCTCCTCCAACTAGATGCCTCATTTAGACTTAATCTAATTCCAAGTGTCCCTAAGAGTTACCCACATAGTATAGCATTGTCTCATCTCACAACACCTGCTAGTTAGCTCACTTGCTTTGATAGTCACAGGACTTCTTGTTGGAAAATGTCTGATCTCAGTGCCCCACTGGAGGGTGAATTGCTGGACCACTTTGGAAATGGAAAGAATTCTCTACATGGCTTATGCCATTCTGCAGATGTGGAAAACAAAGCAAAGGACTTCCATGACAAGCCCAGAAAACACCAAGAAGTCTAGTTTTTGAAATTCTCAGAGCACTAAGCTATTATACATTGGGCCAATTTGATGCTGGTGGGCCCTTACCATCCAATGCCATGGTACCATGCCTCTAGCTAAATTCCAGAAACCCCGTCTCTACAAGCATTGTTTATCACCGTGAAGCTTGCTTATTCCTAATTACCTATGTTTAAGTCTAATTTTCATATCTTGGCCTTTAGACTAATCCTGGAAGCAGGGGACATTATCTATAAATGAAAGTGACTCTACCGAATCAGAATCTGTATGCCCTTTCTTTCTCTTTTTTTTTTGTGCATGGTTTTTTCACTTGTTTTTAAAAATTTTATTTATTTATTTATTATTTTTTTGGGGGTACATCAAGTTCAATCATCTGTTTTTATCCAAAAAAAAAAAAAAAGCTTAATTATTTTAAGTAACTTAGGATCCCTGAAAGTCAGGTGACTAATTTCATACGTTCTAAACAGGTCCTGTGCTGTAATTTTCTGCCAGTCTCAATCCTGACCTGGGATATCCCTGCCCATTCCATTTGAAAGCCTATGTCAATCAGATTCTGGCCATTGGGCTACACCCTGCAGTGATTTTGTGGCCCAATGAAATGACAGTCATTACCCTCCTTGTCTGAGCACCACATGACAACTGCCCCATTGTCCCTCGTGCCACTGCGTTGGAGAGCAGAAGCTGCCAGTCTCACACCCGGATAAAACAGTGGCATCTCCAAATATCTGCCTGTTGGAAGCTGGCTGCCTCCACTCTGTATCAGTGAGCTGGCACTGACATTAGTGAACTTGTCACTTCTAAGCGAGCACAAAAGAGGGCTTGTTTGCTAGAGCTTGAATCGAATGAACAGCTTTCTCCGATTTTGTGTCGTTTTCCAGCCATTTGACTTGTACTATAGAGAAATCATATTTCAACTTTTTCAGGTTGAAAAATTGCCCCCTTTCTGATTTGTCACCAAGAGATGTGAAACAGTTATTTCTGAGGCAGCTTTATTATGGAAAATAGAATAAGTAACTCATGTCACTCAAATCAAATCCCTCAGGGAGTAGGTCCAGTAGTGATTCAAAAGCCAGGAATAAGATTAAAAACTAATTTTCTAGGTGGAATGAGGAGCAGGTTCTTTTTCTTCTAAACTAATGGCCCTTCACAGAGGAAACATTCACAAGGTACAAGGGAAACATTTGCGTTCTGCCCCTCCCACCATCTTCCTGTCTAGGTGCAGACTTTAGGGTTTAGCTTTGATGCTCCAGGCAGGGTGAAGCTCACACTGGCAATGGAAAGGTCAGCCTGAGAGGCATTGAGGAAACTGAGTCTCTCATTTAAAAAATATAGCTTTATCTAATAGAGAAAAAAATATATATAAAAATTACTGTCAGCCAACAAGTTTATTGCCTCAGGCTGCTCCAGGGAGAGAGGTATGGGCTTTTATTCTTTAAGGACCTAACTGGGTACTGCCTGCCCTAAGAAGACTGTGCAAACATTCAGGGGCTGGACTGCTCAGGTATAAGAAAACTACCAATCCTTTAAAAATGTGTTGCTAAAAGGCAATCATACTTTTAAATTGCAAATCTAGCATTTGTACCTAAATTCAGTGTGCTGCTTTATTGCAAAGTTGTCAAAGCCAGCTTTATATTTAAGACCTATAGGTTGCAGGGGAAAGTCTGTTGACCACAGAAAGTCTCCTTTAAAAAGTGAGATGAACTCAAGAGGCCTGAATCTCCACAGGGGTCTGTCCAGGGTGTCTCATCATGCTAGGTCCCTTAGGGATACTGTAACACGGGGACTTATGACTGTGACCGTGAGGAAACTGAGCAAGAAAGAGATATGACATTGTACTGCAGACTGTGAGTCTCCCAGCTGTAATATAAAACAAATGGCTAAGAGTTTCTTTCCCATCCTACCCATACCCCAAGGTATATAAACCTCAACAAGTCATCAGAAGAAGTTATTATGCAAGTAACATAGTATGTGGAGAGCAGAGAAAAAAAAAAAAAAAGCCATAACCCCCTCACACTAAACAGGAGTTTTTAACCTGGGGTCTGTGGATTTTCAAGGGGTCCCTGAGTTCACAGGATCCCATGAACTTGGATGATAACAAATATAAATATTTTCATTTATCTCTAATTGAAATTCATCATATCCTCCAATTATAAATGAAGGCAACAAACTACAGCAGTCTTGGTAGTACATTTAACTTTGTCAGCTATAGAAGTCAAATATTTTCATCAGATATTACAGTTGTCATAGAAAGGTTAAAATATTGTTTACGTTTATCAACACTTCAAAATTATGGCAGATATTAGACCTGTTGCTAGATCTTATTTAATGCATTATTGTTATATTACCGCTGTATCATAACAAAGACTGACAACTGGTCTGAATTCTTTGTACAATTACAAATTTCATTTTATGCATTTAAAAACACCACTCGGAGAACAGGCTTCACTAGTCAGCCACAGGAACACATGGCACCAAAAGAGGTTAAGAACCTCTGCGTTTATGCCCATCACTTAATTCTGCCTTCATTTCTGTCCCTAGCCATCCTTTCAACCACTTCCTTACCAACATCCTAAATTCCTTTTCTTGTCCTCAAGTGTCCCTTTATTGCTTCAGATATTTAAACAGGGCAGTTTCACATTTCCAGTTGTATGAAGTACTGGCTTTTCTGATGAAAATCCTCTTCCCCGCCACTCTGAATCCAGGGCCTCTGCTTGCTTGGCTAACATCTTCTCTCCCACCAGGCAGAGAGAGCTTAAATCCCCTGCTTAAGCCTTCCCTTTGTTCCCAGACTAGGTCAGTGTCTCTTTCTTTTCATCAACCTTGTCATCATTTGTTCAGTATTACCCTTCCAGACAATACGCTGTCATGAAGGCAAAGCCCAAGTCTGCCTGGTTCACTATCATATACCCAGTGCCTGGCATGAGGCTGGGTGTCCAGTGGGGGCTCAATAAATACCTGCAAATACATGCACCAACAAACCGTTTTGTAACTTTCGATTCAATGTATTTGGTAACTTTTTGATTTAATGTATTCCACTCGTGTTTCATGTTGTTACTTTTATTTACTTTAAAGCTGCATAATATTCTATGGGGTATAAGTACTTTATTTAAATAATTTCCCTGGTACTGATCATCTTGTTTTCAGGTTTCACCAATACAAATAATGCTGTGATGAGTGTCTTTATGTATATCATTTTATTTTTCTTGCTTTGTAGTTAGGATTAGTTCCTTGGTATAAATTACAAGAAGAGGAATTAACTGGTCTAATGGAATGAACATTTTTATGGTTCTTGATGTATTCTACGATGTTGCTTTCCAAAAGGCTTCTCTCAATTTAAAATGCCATAAATAATATAAACAGAACATCTGCTAATGATTTTTCAAAGTACTCAAAAAACTTTTACTGGGTATTAATTATCGAGTCTATGGGTTAGTCAAAAAATTGGGTAAAATTTTTGTTGAAGAGAATAAAAAAATAACTTTCCTTTAACTCAAAATGTAGTACACTAATTAATCTCCACATTGAGTAAAAATATTTTGTTTGTTAATTAGAGAACTAAGAACAAAGATATTATGCTTGGGAAGACAAATTATTTTAACTTAGATACGGTCATTTTCCTAGTTAAATGGGCAAGAATCATCATAAGACTCTGACAGAAATGCAAATATTTGAAAGCAAGGAATAAAATAATCTCTATTGTGACAAGAATTCTGTCGTTTCACATTTAAAAGAAAAATAACATAATTTCCAGAGGCAAAGTAATTAATAGCATATAAGAAACTAAAAAGTGTGTACGCTAAGAATTTTTTTGCCAGATGTTAGAAACAAAATATATGGGCTGGCAAATTTCTCCTTACTTACTGACATAAATGCCAGCAGGGACTTGTCAGGCAGGGGCGTGTTTCTCATTCTGATTACATCCTCCCTCCCAATCCTTTGATCTCCATAACCAAGCCTGGCTCTGGGCAGGGCTGCTTCTTCACAGGTAGTACCCAATTTTCTCCCTCAACAAATGAAGATGTGTTGGGTTGTTCCTTGTTTTAATACTGTAGCTACACATAGAACAGATTGTTGACCTAGGAGGTGGGGCATCCGTCTGATAGAATAACGAAGAAAGAGAGCTACCCAGTGTCTACTTGTCCTGTCAGTGTTCTAGGGAGGGTACCAGAGCTTCCGCTGTTAAATTGTTCTTAACGACATTAATCTAATATATGCTGACTTTGTGACTGCTGTGTGCAGGATGAAGTAGCAGGAGCTGCAGGGGACATGATGGATGAGTTACATTAACCAGTGAGAGAATGAGGAAAAAGACATTTCCTCCATTACACAAAAATGTGAGGAAGACCAAGAAGGTCCTTCCACATCTTTCAATGCCCCACTGGGAGAGTCAGGCTCATCAAGTCTTAATGTCCTGGAATGAAAACACAAACGCAAATAATTACCATGAGCTAATAAAACAAGCACATAAAGGGATGTAATTGTAGGTCACTGTTGCATGGCATGAAATGATCATAGATTCAAAAGGACAGTGTCTGGAAATTTCTTTGAACAAATGGTTGCTTTTTACAGCTACCATTTATTGAGTGTCTGTTACGTGATCGGCAGTGAGAGCCAGGAACGAGTATTAGTTCATTATTCCTGACAACAACCCTGGGAGGTAGATGTCGGCTCTCCCATTTTATAGATGGGGAACTAGAAGGCCAGTGAACATGACTTGGTCAAGGTTATAGGGTCAGTGAGAGGTGGAGCGAGCCAAGCTCAAGCTCCTTCTACTACACTATACATGCAAAATAGGTAAATGCTCTCAAAAACCCCACCTTAGTAAATACATCCTTATCCAAAGCCACTCAAAACTTGATTTTTTTAAAAAATAAAACAGTTGTAAAGTAGGATGGGGAAAGAAATAACACACCTTTCTGAGATGTCAGACTTCTGGAAGTGTCCCCTAGTGAGAAAGAATCTTAAACATGTGCAGTAAAGTCCACGAACCTTCATCTAAAGGCAGCATATCATGGTAGTGAATTCGAGGGACCACCTGGGTGAGACCTTGAAACTACTTTTCATCTGAATGACTCTAAGCCGTTATTTCCTCTCTCTAGGTCTCACTTTCTAGTATCCATCAAAGGATTGTTATAATTAAATAAGATAGTCTATATAAAATGTTTAGTACAGTGGCATCAACCACCTAATGATACACATTATTAGTAGTACTGCTGTTAAAGTTATTTTCTGCATAGAAGTCTAATAAGCTTGCATCTGGTTTTCTAGAATACACTATATTAGATACAGTGTAATGAAAGATGAGGATAACTGACCACCACAGGGGCAGTTGTCACCTCTCACTGAAAGCAGCAAGAAGGGACAGCTGAAATAAGACCCCACAGGGGGAACAAAAACAAAGAGACAAACAAACAACCCCCCCAAAACTTTAAGAACATCAATAAGAGTTGTTTTAATTATGCTTTACACTTTGCAAAGTTCTTTCACAATCATTTCATTTGATTCATGCAATACTGCTCTTTCATAGGGAGGGCATTCCCACTTTACAGATGGGAAAAGAGAGGCTCCGAGAACTCAATGCCTTCTCTAGAGTCATAGTTAGTCAAAAGAGCAAAGAGTACCACCGTCTATAGATCTGCTGTCCAATACGGTGGCCATGTGTGGCTACTTAAATGAAACAAAATTATAAATATTCAGTTCCTCAGGAGCGCAAACGACATTTCAAGTGCTGAATAACTATGTGTGGCTCATGGCACTCATATTGGACGTCCCAGATTATAGATCCTTTTCTTCACCACAGAATGTTTTATGTAGCGCTGGTCTATAGAAATGAGAGCACCAAACCATTACTACATAATGCTAAGCCTGGTGTCCATGACAGTGAACCTGATTCTCAGAGAAAGATATCAAGGAAGAGGAAAATAGTTTAGAAATCTTTCTATGAAAAACACTCTAAGCTTTATATTATAGAGTTAAATTTGTGTGGCATTAGGCTGTAAACATCATCAGAATTGGGCCCAGAATTCCCAAAAGTGCCTAGTACCAGTGCTCTGCACACAAAATCTACAAATATTTACTGAGTAGTTCTATTTCATCATCCACTCATTTCAGAAAAAACTATGTCACTGTAGGAGAATTCTTCCTGAAGCAAATGAGTTGAAAGTCATAAAAATGTAAGTAATCTTTGTTAAAATCTCAAGGGCATTTATGGTTGTACATTTATAAAATTATTCAGTGTACATACAAGTCCTTTTATATTCCAATATCTATTTGATGAAGAAAGGCTGTAAATAAATGTAAGCAAAAGAGATGAATACCAGTTAAAATAAATATGTCTGAAGATGAGAAAAGTTTTTAATAGTGATATAAACCTTAAAAGGAGATATCCAAGGTTTTGCCTTTTTAGAATGGTTTATAACATATCCCTAGTAAGTCATAAGTTAATAGATCCTCAGTAAATCATTAGTCAGTCTCAACTTTTGGTTCGCTTTCTTAGCGCAACACTAGGAAATAGCTTTCAGGAGTGGAGGACCTGAAAAATAAATGCTCAGTATTACTTCAAAGCAATATAAAAATGCTCAAAAGTTTCAGAAGTTAGTTTCCAGAGGATGACAAATACTTAACTACCTAGGAACCTCCAGCCTTGCCAGGCAGGATGGTGCTGTCAAATTCAAGGTGTGTGGACAAAGATGGAGGCCGTTTCATTTTTTAAATTGACTTTGAAAGTCTTAATGATATATGTACATTTCATGGAAATATGAGCCTCAGTATAATGGTCTGTTCTCTTTAGACAGATGAGACTCCATTTATATTCTACATGATTGTATCCCAGAATTTCAGACTTAAGATGTTTGTCATAATATAGTTAATCTATTGTTTTATGAGGCATACTAAATCTTGGCCTCCTGGATTTGGATAGATGTATGCCAAATTTATGATGGCACTTGTCTATAAATGACAGACGCTGCCAAAGCAGAAAACTATCATTTTCTTCTACTCAACAGCACAAGGTCCTGTTGCTAGAGACAGAAATGGGGGAAAGAGGCATTTACAAAGACCTTGCTGGCTAATCGATGGAGTCCTGCAGCAGTCAGTGGAAATGAGAAGCTGTCATTTGGGAAACTTGGCCCCATTTGTAACAACACATAAAACCTGTGAAACACACAGGGGGACCCATAAAAATGACGAGGCGAGGGTCTCCATTTGTATCCTTGGCAGAAAAACTCTTTGACAAAATTGAAAAATGCACTTTCATAAGGTAACAGGATGACCATAAAAAGCTGAACTGCAGCCTTTCCTGGCAAATCATACTGATGTACTAGTTGATAACTGCTCTGGGTTCGCATCTCAGAAATTGCCACCG
The DNA here is from genome assembly GCF_030028045.1 of Hippopotamus amphibius kiboko. Lineage (NCBI taxonomy): Eukaryota > Metazoa > Chordata > Mammalia > Artiodactyla > Hippopotamidae > Hippopotamus > Hippopotamus amphibius. Next base: position 122,700,318 of record NC_080193.1, on the reverse strand, counting down.
TGCAAAAGCACGTTATGCTGAAAACTAAAACGAATTTTGAGGTATCCTCATTTCTTTCCTTCCTTCTTAGGTCTTCTCTGATACTGTCATCTCTGTCTCCATGGTATGGTCATGGGTATGGGATAAACAAAACAGTGTCCCTGTCCCCACTGGAAACCTTTTAGATGGGATGATTCAAAATGCTACCGAAATATGGACAGCATTCGGGATAGTCCACTGGACCCTTTAGGAGGCAGTTCAAGGCTCTGTCATGTTGGTGACACCCTTGCCCACTGTGGACCTCCATCTCCGTGAGTGTTTGGCTCTAGTCACATAAAGTCTACAACTGTCAAGCTGGAGCTTTGAGAACACTTTTCATTTACCTGAAATGAGTGTTTTCACTCAAACTTGTCCTTGAAAAGATCTGTAACTTCTAAAGCTTTGTTCTCTTACAGTTAAATGCTACAGACAACATACTGCACAGAAACCAAGGATTATCAATAACACAAAGCCTTAATGGCCCTTTCACTGCCATAGTTTCTACTGAAAAATATCAACAGTCAGCAAACAATTTAAAAGTAATATGTAGTCCTACTCATTAATTCTTAAAAAAGTGGTTTAGTGGTTTCTGACCTTGCGCATTGGGACACTTGAATGTACTCTTCCAAGTCAGAGAAGTTTAGAAGTAATGGGAATAACAGAATATGCATGGAATAAGAAGCCCCAAGTTCCTGCTCTGACTCTACTGGGTTATGGGTCGTGCAACCTCACACAAGCCATTTAATCTTTCTAAGACCCAGATTCTTCGCTGTTACCACATTTTTGGGAGCAGCTCGAAGGTGGCAACTATATATTATTTTTCTTTGTAGCCCTGATATGCAATGCAGTAAAACAAACACAAAACCCCCCACTACTTTGGAAGCTTTTTGAGGGCAAGAAAATGTCTTTCTGTTCATTGTTGCACCCTTGAAATAACAAACATTACAGATGTACTATACTCCTTAGTATAGATGATAAATATTTGTTAAATGAATAAATGGATATAGAGTTTGTTGTGTGCATATATGTAAGAGGGATACCAATTTCAGCCTTACCAGTCACGGGGTTGTTGAGAGGGTTATACGAAAACATTTATGTGACTGGATTTTATAAACTGAACAAATTCAAGGTGTTCCTATTGTTATATTTTAAGCAGAACATGCTGGTTCCAACATCTTTGCTCTTAATTGAATTTATAAATATATCTATAGCATTTTGAATCATTCCATCTGCTTTCATCTTTTTAGACAGCAGCTGATTACTGTTTAGCTCCAAATGGTTTTATATATTTTGAGCTAGAAATGTAGTTTTCCCCATCTTGATATCTAATTAGTTAAAAAAAAGTCTTATGCTAAAGACTAGACATATGGACCATTAGGTTGACTATCATAATATTTTACCATTAGGTTGATTATCAAAATATTTTATTATTTTCAAGAAATAAGGTTTTTCAAAGGCTCTGCTGTTTTTGAGCCTGCTATGAGTGGTTAAATGCTGTCACAAAGAACATTCAACTTGATGCACGGGGCATATCATCACAAGGAAGTGTACTGTCGTATGGCATTATGACACTTGAACTCCAGGGAGAAATCTGGGTCGAGTGTTTGGCCAATATGTTCTAGCCATCTTCCTGAAGCTGCCTAATGCTTGCTGTGTCTTGACCCCAATTCTCCCAAAGCACATTTCTGCTCCCTCCTACCAAGTTTTGAACTCCAATGGATGAATCATTAAAAGTTGGGATAGATCCTAGGAGACCAGAAACCTATTTCTTTGGATTTTTATGTTTAATTCTACTCCAACTTCTAAAAAGTGAATAGGACAGCTATCCTTATTTAACTGCCTGAAATAAAACATATTTAATTTTTTTTCAATCATGTGGTCAGAGCTCCTTATAATAAATGAAATTCCTGTTACTGTAGTTTAAACTCATTTTGTTTACTGACTCGAGAAAAAAAAAAGCTTTCCATGATACCCTGAACTTTTTATACCGGATAGCTCCATTATAACAAATTTCTCTGTGTTGCACAGATCCAGATAGAACATGGTCTGAATTATGTCTCCAAATACATCATAAAAAAAAAAAGATTGTCCCAGTTGCTAAAATAGCAGGTAAAAAGGCTTTTCTAGCTCTTGGAAGATTGTTAAGCCACTTCTTAGAATATGTAATCTGTGCTCTCAAGGAGCAAAAGGAGGTCATCTGTGGCTAGCATGCTCCTTGTCAGATACTCTGAAATCACACTTTTCCCTGACTGATGGTTAGTGAATCCCAGGATGCTGTACTCCCAGAAGCTCCCTCCCTTAACATCTGGCTACTTCCTCTTCCTCAGGATTTGCCCTCATTGAATAATACTCTGTGGCTAAGTTATCAATGTCAAAATATGAGATTGGAAATTGAATTAGTTAATCCAATGGATGTTGTGAATGCCTGGATTTTGAAATCTGGAAGCTGAGACATCAAGTTACTGACGTATTCACTTCACACTCAAATATCTCAGAATCACGTAGATACTGCTTAAGCCCACTTGATAGGAACTCTTCATTCAGAAGAAAAAGACCAATGCTAGGGAATTTCAGTCTTGATAGAACTGTCAGTCAATCATGACTTTTCACTGTGACCATTACTCTAATTTTTGGCTGAGTCCTTGCGGGCAGTGCTGTCTGAAATAAAACACTTCAGTTAATTAAGTATCACAGTCCTTCCTCTTCCCTCCCCCTTCACTCTGTATCCCACCTAGACTGTTTATGAAGGACTGGTCTTTGTGTCTCCTATTCTTCCAAAAGGAGGTTTTAAAGGAAATCAAAACTGTTACCAAAAAATTTTATGACTCTGACAAAGCTGTGGGAGCTTTTTAAGGATTTAGAAATAGGTGGTTAACAATAGGTTATGTATTACATTGTTTAGACCAGATTTCCCATCTGGGCAAAGCTTCTAATTTTCTAACTTGAAAATTCTACAAAACACACATGTGAATTCTTGCTTAAAAGCCAACATTCAGTTGAAGGTGACAAAAAAACATATATCTATTTAACAAATACAACCCACTTTATTTTTAAATAGTGTCATCTTTCAACAGCTTTGGTATTGCTTTTACAGATATAGTAGGACAAACTAAATATTTCATTAGTATTAATATTTATTTAAAATACAGAGAAACAAAAAAGTAATTTGAATGACCTAACTAATGAATTGCCAAATAATTTATACAGATTTTGAGTAAGGAAACATGGAAAAATGAGGTAACTCCCAAATACAGGTAGTTTTTATTACTTCTAGTCCAAGACTGGACAGTGACATGGTGGCTGAGGTCAATACTGTTAGACCACAGGTACTTTGGGGGATGGATAGGGAAGTGGCGGAGGAAGCAGAGTAGCTACTGGAGAAAAGACTGTGGTTGAGATTTGTTTTCCTCTCTTCCCACTCTCATCTCCCAGGGTTCTTCTAGATCTCAGCTCTCTTTACCTGTTTATACTTCTGCTGTACTTGACCCTTATGTGTTCCTGTTGCTCGTTAGGCAAACACGATCGTTTGTAAAGTCTCTTTCACTTGAGCATTCACTAGCATTCCAGAGTCAGAATAAAAGTCTTGAGTCATTGCACTTTATTTTAACATGCTCATTGGGCATCTTATAGGTTTAAGGCATGTCATGACTGTGACCCAGCCCCTTTATTTGGATTTTCTATTTCTATACTGCTCTTTCCTTGGGTCTATCCCCTAATCGTTGACTTTTTTTCCTCTTCCTTTCCTCTTTCTCTATACCTTTCTTTCTCCCTTTAATTATTTTCTATTCTTTCATTGAGTCTTCTCTCACTGATCCTTTTCTATTTCCATTTTTAACACTTTTTTCTCCTCATTAACTTTACTGCTATGCCTAGAGCAAACCCAATCTGCAAATAATAATAATCTATATTATAATATAACTTAAGGGGAGCATTGAGCACATGCAACAGCAATGCAGGAATGCTTACAGTACCTTCCGACAATGCTCTTGGCTCAAGACACAAAATAAGTTGAAAGAATGGAGTGACACTAACCTCCCCTGTTTTACCATTTTGCTTATAAGTACTTTTTTGTGGGTAAAGAGCATAATTCAGGTAATAAAACCTTTGACAGAGAATTATTTCACAGAGGCAACAATATCCTATAGAAAATGAAACTAGGCAGGAAGTCAGAAGATGATGGATCCTGTTCTTCCAAATACTGGGTAACCTTGAGCAAATAGCCACAATGTGGACATTGCCTTGGTTTGCTATTTCATAAACTGGAGATGATATTTGACGCTGATGTCTGATAGATCTGAGTTAAAGATTAATTTGCTAATATATGTAAAAAGGCTTTGTTGTTTAGAAGGGGAAAAGTGCAATGTAATAATTTAGTATTTATTATCCGTTCATCAGATAACATGATTTAGTGATTCTATCACACAAAGAACAAAAGTCTCTATCACCAAATTTGAGTCAGCTCACTCGTTCCAGGCTGCCAGAGCTTTGGGAACCAGCATCTATGGGACCCCATCAATAATGGTCGCTTCTTACGTAGTCTCTTTGTCTGCCCAGGCTTTTCTGAATCTGCCTCTTACAAATGGATTTGTGCTTCTCCAAAGGCCCTGGGCAGCCACAGGAAAGCATTCTTAAGTCTCCTTCTCAAATTCTAAAATGATTTGGAGAGCAGAAGAGAATCGGAAGAGAAGTGTGTGTCTGTGTGTTTCCAGCAACGGAGAGGTCCCTAAAGAGAGAGTCAAACATAAGAGAAAGGGATCTATTCCCTTAGTTTCCCTTCCTAGACACTGTTCCTCAGTTAGTCACTGCAACAAGATGACTTATCCATCTTGGGTCCTGATGCGTGGATGTATATGTGCGAAAGCCTATGAAACACCCAATTTCATGTCATACCTGTTAGAGAAATAAATTTTTTCTCTTCTCCCTGAATCATTCAGTTTGAACCTACTCAGAAAAACTGCTGATTCATTGGGACTATGAAATAGAGACTCTGCTCAAGAGGCACTTCCACTAGCAGCCCATTTCCAGTTATATAAAGTTCTTCAGTTAGTCAATTCATAACTGTGAAAAGCTCCCTTAAAATCTTTGAGTTCATTTGTAACTCTGAGGGGAACTCTGTGAAGATCTTAAAAAATCAAAATCTTTTATTATCGAACACATTTCCAGATTCACTTAATAATGCTGCTCTCTCAGAAAACTGCCCTTCTACTCCCCTTTACTGGGGTAAAAAATAAAAAATGTCTGTTAATAAACAAGTTTAAGAACTCCTTCACTGAAAAAGTCCATAGCAAAAACCAAACATAAAATGAGTAGAGAGGAATGATAAACTCAGTATTTTAGATCCATTTCTCGAGTTTTGTCTAAACACAGTGTAACCAAGAAGCCTCCACTTATTTTCATGCATATATACTTATATCTATATTTACACACACATGTATATACTCGGATGTATATATTTAACAACATGGAATGGTACCATATCAAATGCTTCGATTCCGTGCAAACACATAACCCTTCCTGTGAAGGAAACATATCAATATTATAAACACAAATCATGGAGAGTAACATGCAACAGCGGAGGGGAGGAGGATGGGGTGGGGGCAGAGGACCAGGAGGAACACAAAGAATGTAAAGAACAAAAAGTGTCATTGACCTGATTTGTCAGAGTTGTTGCCTGTGATTGGAGGGATGGAGCAGCTGGGATTAGCCTTTGCGCTGTCCTTGGAAGAAACCATTTTGGGTTTATTTTTCGTTGCCTCTAGTGCTTTGACCTTCTTGGCATGTTTACTTCCTTTGTAGTGGGCCTCGGCCTGGCTCTACAAAGGAGAACAAATCAGGCTCATTTGTTTGCTACTTACAAACACCACAATGGATGATCATGCGGGAAAAAATACATTCAGTCATAGGCACCACAGACATTTACAGCTCAGCGCTCACCTGCGTTTTTGGCATCTAATGAACAGTAGACCGGTATCTAAGAGTTTTCTGCAGGTTGAAATCTTCTGTACAACACAGGGGACCTGTGTCTTTCCAAACCAGACATTACATGAATGGACAACAGGGTCAGGGCAAAATTGGGACGAAGTTGAACTCTGTCATTAGTCCCCTCCCACCACTGCCCATCGGAGCTACTTGTCAAACGTTCAGCTGGCAGCAAGCCGCTTTAAGTGTCCTACCCGGGCATGACCTTCCACAACAAGTCCTTTTAGTTTCCCTTTAGCTATCAATCTGTCTTCCCTGCACCTACATTCCCCTTGGCTCTGTTCTGAGAGCAAGTCACGTGACAAAGCAACATGCTAGTGAGTAGAGATGGCACTACATTTTGGCATCATTTACACGCGCTTCATGTGTCATTTTGATGATTCCAGTTCTAAGAACAGACAATATAAGCCACAAAGGAGGTAGGGACAACTCTTGTTTCTGATCTCAGATGTGATTCTCAAGTCAAAGCAGTTGGTATTAAATTCACTTCTACACAAAGCAAAGGTGAAACTATGACTTCAATACTAGATCAAAAGAAAGAAAAGCAATCAAGGCAAGTGAATATTAAAAATTTTTTAAAGACAAAAACAAATTACAGCAAAACAAGAAAACATTTAGTCAATTTGCTGACATTTGGAAAATTCCCCTCTGCCTAAAGAACAAGAATTTTATCTTTTTGGCATCTAGGATAATGCACATATTAACAAAGGAATCTGAGTATATTTGCTTCAATTTCATTTTGAATAAAACCTGGAAATATAAACAAACTAAAACATATATGTAAAAAACAAACTAAAACATACATTATATGGTATATTCGTTAGTTATACAGGTGAACAGGATGATAAACCTGTCATATAAAATGAATTTCTATTAGATTTCTAAAATAATAGCTTTTTTTACATCAGTTTTCCTTATACACTTTTATGTGTTTGAAGATGATCACACTAGTGTTTTCATCCATTTTCCTCAGCAAGCAAAATACAGGTGGGGGGTGTGTGTGTGTGTGTGTGTGTAGCTAGGTAGGTAGGTAGAAGTGGCAGTGGACAGAAGCAGCCAGGTTTTAATTCTACATTTCAATTAAAGATATGTGATTTTCCTAGTACATAACCCCAATTACCCAAGGTCAATAGACTTATATTGACCATACACAGTCCTAACTTCCTGAATATCTTTTTATAAATATGGTTTTAGACCATCATTGACTTATCATTGCTCTTGGTTTTTCGCTCAATGACTTTTCATGCTGTTCTCTGTCAAACTGAAAAAAAAAACAAAACCCAATCCCAAGGGAGGAGAAAAGTGTAACTTATTTTAAGTCTTATTACCATCTGAGAATGGTTAAATCCAGCAAATATAATTCGGTAGATACAAATTAAGAAAATATACAAAGAAAAATTTAAAAATTGATAACATGAAGAAATAACAATGATTAATATCATTGAGTCTCTGCCAAGAAAAGTTCTAAATGTATTACCTATGTTCGCTCATAATACCTGTGAGGTAGGTACAATTATTGATCAGCACTTTACAAATAGAAAACTGGGCATGAGAAGTTAAATAACTTATCAAAGTTCACACTGGTAGGTGTAGAAGCCATTTTGTGGATCTGAAATGCTTACATGTTTATTTAACTATATACCCACACATTAAACATACACAGACTCACACTAAGTTAACAATATAATCTTATTAGAAGTAAAAATTTACATACAAAGGAAGCACACTGCTTTTAAAGACTCAGTGAAGGATTATATTTTAACAGAAGCTTCTATGAGTAGGGAATATCTTCTTCATTCATGGGAAATACACTAGTGTAGTACATTAGGCCTGATCCTTCCGTTGAGAAGCTAAGAAAGGCCCACTTCTTAGGTATAAAACAATTTCCACAGGATATCAGAAGACCTCCTCATAACTCATCTTTCCAAGTATACTAAGTAGTGAGATGTTACTTTAGTGCCCTTTGGCTAAAGAAACATACAGTTCTCTAAATAAAACCTCCCAGCACAAGATAAGCACAGTGTCATTTCCTCATTACTGTTTCCTGGCATCACTGCAGAAAGTTAACAACATCAATTAGCACTTGGGATAAAGAGCCAGCTAAGCGACACCTCACTGGATGCCAAGATGGAAAGTGCTCTCCAGAGCCGTGATTCACTTTCCTTTTGAGTTCTGGGGCATGGAGAAAAGTGAAACAGGGCTTCTTAGCCTCCGCTGACTGCTGCTTGGGAAAGGTTTGGAGTTAAGACAGGGGCAGGCACCACTCACTCACACTTGGCCTCTTCCCAATTCCCCTGTGGTATTCTTGGTAGTAGCACTTCGCTGTCCTCAGTACTGTATCTGAGGTGTCAACAGCTTCTAAATCCTGGGCAAATCTTCAAGTGAAACTGAGACACTGTTAAACAGTAACACGATTAACCCGACTTCATTATCTGGGAATCTCCTTAACCGAGGAATGAAGGAAACAAGGACAAGAGCCAGAAAACCCACGAACCAGGCAACACAGTTGAGCCCGATCGACGATGGTTCTCACGTCACTTCTGACAGACTTGGTTAACCAAACGGACTTATTTCACACCTCGGTGGCTAACCAGCACACACCTATTTGTCTGGCACTAACGGCTTGCTTTCTAATTCCCTCCCTAAAGTGCTGCTACCCACTCCAAACTGGCAGTGATCAAAGAAATCCTTTGCCAAGAATTGCCAGAATTAGAGAGTTGCCCAAACCACCATACTGACCTCCACACAGGAATTCAATGGTTTCTAGGTTTTTCGTTCAGAGGTTACTCCCATAGCTACCTGACACACTCTGGCAGAGGAATAGCTTTGACAGGAAATGACATCCTGGAATTTTTTTCTTCCATTCATCTCCATCTTTGCTACTAAAGCCCCTCACTTTCCGAAATTCTCTACATCTTTCAGGACCCTACTGGTGCAAAGGAAAAAGATAAATAGTGAGATAATGTATCGCTTTACAAATAAAAATGCAATAATGAGAAATTCTATAATTCACTGAGTTCCCACTTCTGTTTTTTACCTCATTTGTATTTTGGACTTCAGAGAGGCAGATCAGCTCTTGAAACAAGACGTTAAGCTATGTTTACTTTGTGTAGAAAGAACAGTCCAAACATAAACTGGCAAGTGGCTGGGGTAGAGTAATGTCACAGGAGAAAGTTCTCAACGATTTACTTACCAATGGACCCAATCTTTTTGCTTCTTAAAAAGTCATTGGAACTGTTCCCTTAATCACAGAAAGTGTCTCATTAAAACTATTGTCAGCTGTTTTCTCTGAGACCTTAGATTTCAATGTGTTAAGCAGTGTTAGATGGGAAATAGCAGAGGTCAGTTACTTTTCAGAAAAACTCTATATACTTAAAGGCCAAATCAAACAAATGCCAAACGAACTACCATAAAATAGGCTAAACTAACAAGGGAAAACGCTGATTATTTATTCCACAAAGAATTATTTAGCACCTGCCATGTGCTAGACATTGTGAAACATTAAAAACAAGGACTCCCTACTCACAAGAATGGTAGCTGGAAGAAAAGATGGACATACAAATAATTATAACCCCAAGCAGAGAGTGAGACTATAAAATGGAAGGTAAACCGCAACAACAAAGAAGTATGGGGGTCAGAGGAGAGGTAGATCTCTTCAACTGGAGGGGGATCCCGGAAGCTTCATGGAAAAGGAACAACAGATGGAGCCCTGCTTCGGGGGCAGGGATCTGCAGGGGCAGTGCGGACGCAGAGGCATTTCAGGTAGAGGGACCAGCGTGTGCCAGGGCAGTGAAATCCTGTGAATTATGCAGCATTTCCTGGGTACATCTGCTTTTCAGAATCACTAGCACACAGACAGATAAAAGGAACAATAGGGAAAGGCTGCCGCATCGTGCTACCTCACACATTATTATCCCATGTAAAACAGAAAACACACCATAGTGTTCTACAAATGTTCTACTTGTAGGCAGCTTTTCTATAGATGGTTATAAGAAAGATGTTGCTTTGAAATCATAGATTTTATCCTCTGCTCCAAACTATAATCCTGTATTCAAAGGACAACTAAATTATTTATACAGAAGATTTAATAATTTGAGATAAAAGCACGGCACTTAAAATACCACAGTTAAACATACTAAAAACAAACTAGAGATTACTGAGTAATAAATACCTAAATAATTACTTACATCTTTGCTTTAAGATGACTACATTCAACTCTTAAAATGCTTTTTGCATGTGGTTGCTGCATTGATAAGATCACACTCTCAAAGACAAAGCTATAACATAAGAAACATAAGATGCACCCAAGAGAAAGGCTTACTTAATCCAAAGATAAGTCTTTCTGCTGATATTTGCAGTTTTAAGGCCTGCAATATCAGTAACGACACACTACTGGCTTTGACATTCACTTTGTTCAATCCTCATCTACTGGGATCTGTTGAAAACAAAGTCCAGACAAAATTATAACCATTAAAAGATTTTCAGCTTAAAAGACACAATGTCTTTGCTAATTTCTAACTCATAGCTAGGCAAAACACTCCAGGCTGCTATGGCCTGTCTAGGGTTGGCCACACTGTACAACTGTGTGAAGTGTGGGGCACCATTCACATATAGTTTAATGTGAACAGTGTCCTCTGGATTTCTTCAGGGCTAGAGTCCTGGCCATGGAGTGTCATATTTACTGGTTTGTAATACATATGCATAAAACTCATCAACTCCAAATATTTCTGTATTACTAAAGACAAAAGTGGTGACTGCAGGAAGAAAATAATGTACACTCTAGACTGCCGATTCTCTTTGGGCGTAATTCAGATTCTATGAGATATCATGAAACAGAAGTAGAGTTCTTGGCTTGTAGCTGCTTTCAAATGCCACTGTGTGAATACATAAGCATTACACATATATGTGTTCATGTGTCAAAAATTTTCCACGTAGGCAAATTAAGTCATTTCTTAAAACGCTAACATCTTTGATGGGCTTCAAGGTAGTTTTTCCTATGCAGCCTATTAGCTAAGAGTCTTGATGGTCATGCTTCTGGTGCACGATTCCTTGGTGGAATTACTTTACACGCTGAAACATGGAGAAGCTATAAATGGACCTAATAGCTATAACAGAATTTACATGATGGGTTAAAAAAAATATGGCAGTTTGAGTTTAAAATCACCTGGAATATAGCAAAAAAGTAGCTTTTTTTTAAAAAAGTGCTTTAATCTTCTAAATAAAATTGTTTCTTGTAGAGTCCAAAGCAAACAAAATTTTGTCTTATTTTGTCAGTGAGTTTTATATTTCAATTATTTGAGGGTAGATTATTAACTTTAGATGATTCCCAGCAATCTAAGGTTCTGCACCTGGATATCCAACTATACCTTATGTTTCCAGTTTAGGGCTGAGTAGAATGGGTGTCAAAGTAAAGTTCATCCCAGAAAATTAATTTCTTAATACTGTATTCATGAATACTGTAAATTATAGAGATTGTATTTTGAAAAAGATTTTCCCCCATCAACCTAATGGAAGTAGGTTTGTATGAATTTTTTTCAATATAGATAATGAATAGTAAAATGAGTCATTTAATATCACAATTTCTTTAACATCATCACAATTTAGTTAAGAATTCAGCAAAAAGTATCTGAGATGCTTACTCCAAGAAAATAAGACTGCTTACTTCTCCATTTCATTTACATTACAGTTTTTGAAAGGTATGTGTACTTTGTCTTCTGGGCTGGGGGTTAATATCTGAGTCAATTTAATGATAAGGTGTGCGCAAACTCCTAGTATGTGCACTAGAGTTTAACTGAGGCAGGATGAAGTAAATGAACCCTGGCAAAATATGCCCTTATCTTCCCTTCCAAATCGTAAGGGGAGCAAATCATGAACTTCACACAGAATGTACTGACTAAACCATATTCTCTAAGTTATTACCCTCAAATGGGAAAATTAGTGTTCTGTACACTAACAATCTTGAATATGTAATAATGACATTTATAACTTATAAAAATATCTAATTTTCACAAAGAATTATGCATATAAGGCCTAAAGTATTAGAACTTCTAAATTTTAGAATTTTATGAAACTCATGGACATCATCTTTTATTTTTATAATACGTTATAAAACATTAAGGATTTGTTAATAATTACTTAATATTCTTGAGTCACTTATTTTATGACTTTCCTAAAAGTATTCAAAATTATCCACCTCTCTCGAATTTCAAATTTTATATGAAACTGGGACATTTAGTTAATAATTCTCCACTATCTTGAAATATAGAGAAGAGTTTATAGTGATTTCACAGTCACATCCCAAGTTCCTAAAGTGTTTGGGAGTGCTGCTATCTTTCAGTGGGGCAATGGATTGCCATTGTGTGCTTCCTAAGAGCGATTTTTGTTACTCAATGATAAGTAATGCAATATAATTCAGGTCTCTGCATTAAAGCTGTGACTCTACAGCTAACTAATTCAAGTCTTCTGATAGTCTTTTAAATTAGGCTCCCAGGCTTCCACACATTAATTTTTAATCAGTCTAGAAGGTATTACATTTACTTCCATTTCCACATTAAAGGAATTTACATAAATGATACAAAATAAATCTAAAATTAGAATTTGCATTGTGTCTCCTTATATTTGATATATAATATCCTTAATGTAGACAAAAGTGGCAAAGTAACTTTGAAAGTGCAACCCTCAGAAAGTTGGCTGAAGAATGGCTTTAGTAATGTTTTATACCTGTTCAATATGTAATTTATTTAGCATTACTCATTTGTAAACCTCTTTTATAAAATAGGTTTTTGTAAAACCCCTAACTCAAAGCACTAAACCAATTTTTAAAACCCAGCAGACATTTTATAATTCAAAATTAAGTGAAATATGTAAATATGAAGATGAACACCATACCCTTTCAAAACATACAAATATAAGTAAGAGAAAATAATAAAACTGTACATCTTCAGTAGTCACTTAGCTAACCTGAGTCATGTTAAGGCTATCTTTGCATTAAGGTACCAGATTAAACTGGAAGTTTCCATTGCAGATTAATCTGGTCAACTTTTCTCAAATACAAAAAAATTGGTCTGCTGGAGGAAAAACTAAAATAAAAATGCGCATAATTTTTGATTTGCCCATAAATAACAAAACATTTCAATATAATCAGTGAGTGCTAAGTGGGCTTTCACTTTCTGATTCCGTGTACCATTGTTCTAAAAGTTCTACTCACCAACTACAGTCACAACAAAGTTTGTTTGTATATGGTAAGATCAAGGCGAACTCTGTCTTACTCATCTTTGAGTTTTCTGAAGCACCTATTATATGGTATAGACTCAATAAAAAGTTTTTGAATATTATATATATATACACATACACATATATAGGATAGAGTAAGTAAAATCTGCTAAAAGCAGGAATTTAATGCTGGGAGACCATTCTTTCATTCAACAAATATTTGCTGAATACCTATTATAATCCAGGCATCATTCCAAGTGTTGTGGGATGCAGGTCTAGTGAAACTTACATTATAGTACGGGGACACAGACAATAAAATACAAATATATATATATATATATATATATATATAAAATGGTAGTAAGTGTTAAGTGATACATTTATGAGTATGTTAGGTGTTGCTATAGAAACATAAGGAAAAGTAAGGAGGACAGACAATAATGGGGTGGGTGTCATTTTAGGTGTTAAGGAAAGTTTCTGTTGAGGAGGCATTTGCACAGAGACCTGAATGAAGTGAGGGAGTTAAGCAGGTAATACCTGGGAGAAGAGTTTTTTAAGTCCAGGGAACTGTAAACGGCTATTCTAAGGATTTTGACTTTTATTCTGAGAAGATGGGAAATCCCAGCTGTGTTTCGAACAGAGGAGTAACCTTGTTGACTTTTGTTTATAAAATGATCACCCTGGCTACTGTGCGGAGAACAAGCTATGTGTGTATTGTGTGGGGTTGGGGATGAGGCAAAGTGTTAAAGGAGGCTGTTACAGTCATCCAGGCAAGAGATGAAAAGGCTTCAAAGTAAAATCCCACTGAAGGATCAGAAAGTTTTTAAAAGAATGATTCTCTATTCTGTTATAACCAATAGTCATAATATTTGGAATATCTGCAATCTTTGAACTTGAATCAACAATGATTTCTACAGAATTTCATTTTTGTCCAATTAGCTATTACTTTTGTTTCTTTTAAATTTAAATTGTATTTATTTTCATCCAGGTAATATAATCACACAGTTGAAAAGTATAAAACAAAAGAGCATACACAGTGAAAACTCTAGCTTTCAGACTTAGCAACTAGTTCTTGTCACTTTTTGTGTATCCTGCCAGAGATAATTTACATGCCTATCAAACAAATATATATGTATGTATGCATTTTTCCTTTCTTCCATTTTTAGACAAATGCCTACATATCACATGAGTTGTTTTGCATTTTGCTTTTTCTATTCAGCAATAGATCTAAGAGATTTTTTATAGTAACTAATTAGAAAGTTTTCTAATTTTTAAAATGGTGTGTATATTTCATTATATTCACACCCATTTTAAAAATATTCATATATATATTCCATTATATGAATGAACCATAATTTATTTCAACTATACCTTATTGATAGATATATAAGTTGTTTTTCAAAGTTGTGCTGTCATTCTTGATGCAAAAATAGGCATTAGATGCTTTGAATGATTATTTTTCTTCCTTTTCCAACTAAGAATGACTTTTAAAGTGCTTTAACTGAATTAAAGCAGACATTTAAAAATTTCCTAATTAGTTTCTATACCCTAATTTGTCATTATGGATATATTATAGTTATATGTTTTCTTAAACATATTTCTGGTAACCAGGCAACAAAATGTGTACATCCCCTACCCTGGGCTTAATAAAAGTGTATGAAAATTTGAGAAAAGAAATGGGCCTGAGATGGGCCTTCAATAATGGAAAGGATTTCAAAGACAAGAGATATATACTCCCAATAAGGAGAAGACTATAAGAAAAAAATATTTGGAAAAACCAATTTTTGTTTAAGGAAATGTGAATAATCCAGTTTGAATGAAATGTGGGTATGTGTGGAGTAGGAATGGAAGAAAAGATTAGAAAGACAAGTGCCTTATTATTTAGGCCTTAAATACTAGATAGTGGGAAGGCAGTTAACAATAGCATACTTAATTAGGCAGGTAATGAGAAGCCATTGAAGCCTTTTATTCTAGCACACTCTGATCCAGCTAAAACCTACAAAAAGGAAAAAAAAAAAAAAGACAGTAGAGTAACTAGAAGGTTCTTACCACAGCAAGTCAAAAAGTCATAGGGTTCTTAAATGCACAGATTTCAAATTTCAGGGAGCTCTATAAAAAAAGCCAGAGCTTTTATAGAAAAGGAGCTATTTCTCCTATTAAGGCAAGTCTCTATCTAGATAGTCTGTTCCTTTCTGCCTTCCCTAGTGTCTATTACCCCTTATCTTTTGTAACATTGATACTGAAGTTCCCCTTCCCAAATCAAATCTTTATTACTGGTATTTAAACAAGCCCTGATCTCCCCAACCCGAAAGAGACCACCCCTCAATCTACATTCACAACCCTAACTTTTCACCCTTTCAGCTTCCTTTCACAGATTAATCTCTTCAATTAATTGTATGCACATCTACGTTTTCTCATCACTAATCTGGTCCACCTCAATCCACTGAAACACACAACACCAAGACAGCAATGCCCTAAGTCCTAAAACCAAGAACATCTTTTATTCCTTGTCTTGCTTGACCAATCAGGGGTACCTGACCCTTCTGATCTCTTGCTTCTTCTGGAAGGCACTTTTCCCAGGATCTTCCTAGGTTGGTGTTCCCCCACCTATATTTCAGAACCATCTGCAGGCTCATCTCCCCCGCCTAGTCATTGAATTGTTGGTATATTCCAAGGCTCAGTGTTAAGCCTTCTTATCGTCTCACTCCAAACTTTCCTGTCTAGTCCCTGTTCAGTTTCACCCACACAACTTTCCCAGCCACCTCTACATTGATAACTTCCTGGTTTCTGTCTCCCTAGTCCAGATCTCTCCCCTGAGCTCCAAACTCTTATTATCCACTTGGATATCTCAAAGCACCTTAAACCAAATTCCTTGTATCATTTGTCTCTGCTTTGCTACCAAGGTTACCTAGTCCTTCTTCTAGCATTCCTCTTCTGTTAATAGCATGACTCTACATCTGTTGTAAGAGTCAGATCTGGGGATCATTCTCATTGTCACACTCTACCTCCACCCCCAATTCAATCACTAAATTCTACACATTTTAACTCCTAGATATTTCTCTAATCAAGACATCGTGGTTGGTCCAAACTGGTCCATCAGTCCACTTGGTCCATCATCTTTCATCTGGCAGCCTCTTTAGTGATTACCCAAAGGCCCCTCCTGCTCATTCACAATCCATTCTCCACACGGCAGCCAAAGTGACATTTAAAAAATGCAAATCTGAACATATCATTCCTCTGCTTAAAATCCTTGAGGTCTTTTGACTGTTCTTGGTTTAAAATCTAAAATCATCATCTTCAAGACCGATATGTCCTACTCCTTACCTACCTCCACTTTCATTTGGTAGCGGGCTCTTTGTTCCTCTCTGAGGAACTGAAAGAGTTTGTGGCTGGAGTAAGTATAGTGCTAGCTTTCTGCACATGCCTAAAATACTACCTCTTTTCTCTTTTACTAGTTAATTCCTACTCTTCCTTCAGAATGCAGCCCAGACATTACATCTTAAGAATGATCCCTTCCATGTTGTATGTCAGTTGTATCTCAATAAAAGTTCTTAAAGAAAAAAAAAATTTCTTATGAAATGAATATGAATGAAAAAAAAAAAAAAAGAATGATCCCTTCCATGATCCCACAGACTGGGCCATATCCTAACTTGTTGGATTCTTTTCTTTATAGCACTTCTCACAGTTTAAAAATTATTAAATTTTATAATAACGTGATTAATGTGCGTCTTCCCCCACTAGACAATAACATTAGCTGAGGCGTGTACCTGTAAGATCTTTGCTCTTCACTGTACCTCTTTCACTTAGCACACTGCCTGAAACACCTTGACATTTGATAAATGCTGATTACATGCATGAATAAATGAATGAATACATGGAGAAGGAATGTTTGTTACTTGACAGTAGAATTAAAGTAAGGGTAGAGGAAGAAGAAGTAATTGGAGTCTCCTCTACGAGTTTCAGCCCCAAATAAAAGGGAAAATGGTAAAACGATTAACAACAATGCAGCGGTGATGCAGGGGACACAGGTTCAATCCCTGGTCTGGGAAGAGCCCACACGCTGCGGAGCAGCTAAGCCCGTGCGCCACAACTACTGAGCCCACATGCTGTAACTACTGAAGCCTGCACTCCTAGAGCCCAGTGCTCTGCAACAAGAGAAGCCACTGCACTAAGTCCGCGCAACAAAGAGTAAGCCCCCGCTCTCCGCAACTAGAGAAAGTCCCTGTGTGCTCAGCAACGAAGACCCAATGCAGCCAATAAATAAATACATAAATTTATTTTTAAAAAAAGTCAGGATGTTGGAACAGTTGATGAAAAAAAAAAAAGCTAATGGGCAATGAAATAGAGGAAATAGCAGGGAAAGCAAAATAATTTATAAAGTTGATAATGAGCTCTGAAAAACTGAAAGTTAATGAGTGTGATCATTGTGCCCAGGCTATTTTGGATTCCTGGCTGAAACAGTGCATAAGCAATTATTGTTTGGTGCTTCAAGTCTGATTGTAGTTATACTTTACAGTAAATTTTCAAAATAAAAAAAATGCAGTTGTGGTGGGGTGAGGAAATTTTACAGAGGAAAATGAGAATTCAGTTTGGGCATCTATTTAGGCTGCTCACGGGATATGCAGTGGAGAGGGTCAACAAACAATTGAAATATAAGTGATGGCTGAGAAAGAGGCTGGGGCTGGAGACATCTACTTTGGAACCACATGATGAGATAACAGATGAAACCCTGGGGATGGATGAGATTCCTGGTGAATTAAGAATAGATGACTAGAATAGATTCTTTCCTATTTTGAGGAAAGAATCTTGAGAAACAGCTATATTCAATAGGTAAGGTGAGGAAGAGAAATCAGCATAGGATATAGAAAAGAGGCTACCAGAAAAGTTGGATATACAAGAGAGTAATGAAACAGAGGTCAAAAAAAGTGAAAATTCTAAAGGAAAAATAATTAAAAATACATACACGCAACAATACTTCTTACTGAAGTATAACAACATCTTAAATGCTTTTTTTGTAATATCAAAACAACCTCATAAAATAACTGGAAAATAATATGACATCTTCCTGTCCTGGAAGAATATTTGATAATGTTGCACAGAAAGTACAGTGGGAGCCATATCTGTGGAAATAAGGGGCCTATTTATAGCTACTACTCCAAGGAAGATTGTGGGGCCTCACCCATCACTTCAAAGAGCCGAGGAATGCAGAGCCATAGAGAGAATACAGCAGTCAGAAAGACTGCAAACACAAGGTCAGGTTACAAAAATTACTCTGAATTCAATAATAAAAATAGAGACAAATAGTTGCCATTTATTGTTTGCTGTGTACCAGGCACTGTGCTAAGTACATTATAGACAGCATCTCATTAAATCCACATAAAAGCATGTGAGGCAGATATTATTAATCCAAGTCTACAGAGACTCTGAAAAGTTATGTAACTGTTCAATATCATACTGCCAGAAATAGAAGACTCTGGATTCAAACCCAAGATTAAAAGATTAGGCCATTACACCATCGAAGCAAGTCCCAAGTCCAGGGTCCTAACAGCCTTCACAAGGGAAGATCCAAAAACAGAACAGACTCTCTCCCTTAGCCCCTTTGGTAAAAGATGGTCTTCATTTCCTTAGAGAGGATGATCTGGAAGTGAAAACAGTTCTGGGGAGGTGATCTTTAAGGTATAGTTTTCGTTGTAGAGAATGGATTCAGTAATTCCCAGCCAATCCTTGGGTTGCATAAATTAAAGATTAAAAAACATCCTCTTTAGGATCATTTATTCAATCAGTGAATAAATGTGGTTGGCACTGGGGGGACAGTAATGCACAAAGCATATTCAGTCCTTGTCCTTATGGAGCCAAATATTGTGCATGTGTTTATGTGTGTGTGTGTGTGTGTGTGTGTGTGTGTGTATGTGTGTGTATTAGAAACATATATTAAATAGTTACATAAATAAGGTATCTTTACAAACTGTGATACATTTCATGGAGGAAATACAACTTATTCTTGGGACTGGGGCTAGTTTACATGAGGGAGTCTGGACAAGCTCCCGTTGAGACCTGCAGGAGGAGTAGAGATTAGACCAAAAGGGCAGGGGGAGAAATAGCTTGGCAGCTTTATTAAAGAAAAGAAAGCCATTGTGGCTGAAGGCTGGCTAACAATGAGGTGAGTGATAACTGAACTAGAGATGTGCGTACTGGTTAGAAACCCGAATTTTGAGGATGCTAAGTGATTAAGAGAGTGAAGATTTTGGTATCAACAGTGGCCATAATCAAATAAGTGCTTCCTACTTCCTGCAGATTCCTGACTGACTTCTGCCTATGATGAGAGGCAGTGGACTGAAGCAGGGGTCACCAGTTGGTATGATTTTTGAGGTCCAGCTGCTTGATCCATCTCAGTGTGGAATGAACAGATTCCTACCGGACCAATTGCTTAGCTATTGGAAACACATTCTTATATACAGTGGATCACTCACTTGGCTATCAAGGTAGCTCCAGGTCAGAACACACAATCAGAGATTTACAGATCATTCAGTCAATTTTATCAGTGTAGATAACTAAATTGGATAAATCATGCCTCAAAACTATGCTTGTTTGTCCTGAAATATAAAACCTAGATACCACGTAAGTTAAAACACTTGACTCAAAAGATATTCTGGGAAAATGCTCACAAAGTCACAGAAATATCATTTGCTTAAAAAAAAAAAGAGAATGGTATTAGATATTACCAAATGATTGTAATTTCAGAAAAACCTTAAAAATGTGGACTAATTTGGGTAAAGGGCATAATGAAATGTTTAAAAAAAGTTGAAAAAGTCAAACATTTTTGAAGAAATCCTGTTAGCTACAAGAGATTCTTAGGTGATGTGTTAAAATATATAAGAATTATTTTAAATTATCTCATCATTTGTATTTTAATGTGTCCTTAAGATGCTTGCATAAGCTTGAAAAAATTGGTTCTGTTGGTATTCTGAATCTCTATGCTTCAGCCTCCTTTGCAACACTCATTTGCATTATCTTTGAAGAAAGAATTTGGACCAAACAAAAGTACAATTCAGCCCATACCTGAATTATCACAAATCCCTAATTAATGTCATACAAATTGATAAGAATTTACCACATTTATGAAAATGGAAATTTATGCAAAAGACAATTATTCAATGTCTAGATCTTTAGAAAACTAGCTTGAAGAGAATGTCTTTCAGATATTCAAATTTTGTATTTTTTAATCCACATCTGCAAATTCAGTAATTTTATTCTGGCATTTTACAAATATAGACATCCATCATTTCCCCAATATTTACATATGTTAATGAACACCCCCTTCTATGACCATCTGTGTAAATGTATAAATTAAATTTTAAAGAGAGAGTGTTGGTATTTTTAGTTTAAAAGTGCATGTATATGGCTGAGTCGCTTTACGGTGCATCTGAAGCTATCACAACAATGTTCATCGGATATGTGATAGTTCATCAGATACTCCAAAATAAAATAAAAAGTTAAAGAAAAAGTGCATATAGGGCATTTTGTTGGCTTACACAATTTAAATTACAAAACTATAACAAATAATCTAAGTACCCCTTTAATGAATCTATTATTTTCCATTCCTCTCAAATGATATAAGAAAAAGCCAAAAATTCATCATATGAACAAAAAAACCACCACATAAAAGGTGTCTCTCAGGAAGTGAGAGAGTAGCATAGACATATATATACTACCAACTGTAAAATAGATAGCCAGTGGGAAGTTGCTGTATAACAAAGGGACTTCAACTCGAGGATGGATGATGCCTTAGAGGACTGGGATGGGGAGGGTGGGGTGGAGTCGAGGGAGGGAGGGAATACAGGGATATGTGTATAAAAATAGATGATTGAACTTGGTGTACCCCCCCCCCAAAAAAAAGACATCACTGAGAAAAAAAAAAAAAAGGTGTCTCTCAGGTAATATAGAATGCTATTTCTTTCCAGAGCAAAAACCATGTCACCTCAAGCTCACAGGTCAGAGATAATGAAAGCTACATTTCAGAGGCCATGATTAAAGATAAAAAAGGAAAATATTTGGTGATTTACAAGTATAAGTCAGCACAATGTATCTCCATGCTAAATGTAACATGTATTTAAAATAGAACTAGAATTCCTATTAATGAAATAACAAAGGTCTTTAGCATACTGAAGGGGAAGGGGGAGAAGATGCCCACTTCAGTACAGGGAATAAGGGGTTGCACTGTGTGTAGATAATTTAAAACCAATAATAAAACTGATTAAAATAGGTCTGCTTTTTATTATTATTACAGGCTGGCAATTCTAAACTTAGTAATAAAATATTCCTCCCCGAAAAAAATTTATTGATCTAAGTTTTGGACAATTGTGATTATAGCTGAATTTTAGTAATATATACGTAAACTTAAAATTAGCATATCTTTGTTACATATCTTTCAATTAACTACATGGAAGTTAATACAGAGAACTTGTAGGTATATCACCAAACTCCCAATTTTGTGAATTGGGAGTTTGGTGATATACCTACTCATTTTGAAAGTAAGTTCCTAATGGTTAAGAATCATTTAAGTTCATTTCAGATGCAGTCTGAGTTTGCAAACTCTGTGCCCCTCATAGTTTAGCATTTTAATAGTTGATGTGAAATAAACAACGACAGTGATTGTGAAGACAAGGAATACAGAATGTGAAATACTTCAATTCTCCCCTTTTACATGACTGATTAGAATTTTTGTTTGTGTTTAAACTTTAAGAGTGAGATAGTGCCAACTGTAAGGTATATTATTCTTGTTTGATAAATATACATTTTAGCTTATACATGACAATTTCACTGACTTGGTTAATATCTTTGAAATTTATGCTTCTTTTTGGGTTATTCTGTGCTTTAAAACTAAGGAATGAAGAAGAAAATACTAGTGGTACAATTTAGTAGGTACATAAATTGCATCTTTTATACAATTTTGATTTTATTAAAATTTACTTATTTGTTACTGTAATGTGACAGAATAATATGTAGGTTTACATTTTTTTCTCATTTAAAAAATACTTTAATATAATTAAAAAGGATCAGTCCTTTACTTTTTTTCTTTTTTTGTACTGTAATATTAGTGGTATAGTAATGTACTAAAACTTTAAAAGTTAATAAATGTTGAATCATATTCTCAGCCCCCAAAAGTCAGAACCTAAACAGAGTGAAGAATTCTTGGGAGCTCTTGTTCACCAGATCTGTTTTCTGAGTAGTGAATACAACATTTGTTTTCCATGTGCCCTAGAAGACAAAACTAAAGTGAGGTGAAAAAAAAATCACAGTTCCTTTCTTCTTTTTTTTTTTTTTTTAATATTTAGGTAAGATGAAATACTAAAAAATGATTAAATCTTGGAACATGTTGCCAAAGGACGCTGTGGAACATTTCACTCTGAGGGAATGGAAGATTCGGTCATTTCAACCATCCTAAGCGATCCTGGTTTCAGGCATGCAGACACACAAAATTTTGTATAATTTTGTACAGTTTATGGACCCCCTGCAGCCTATCTGTAGACTACATCCTCAAGAAGCCCTATTTGTTTCAGCTCTAGTACTTAATAATTCTTCAATACTCTCCCCATCAAATGCTGACCACCTCTCAACCCTTTCACAGTTGCACTTCTCCCTTGAACCTCTGTACAAATACAGAGATAATATACATGGAGAGTATCTACTATTGAGCCTGGTGGAAGAACTGGCATCCGTCAAATGCTAGCTTTCTGCTGATGATAATTCTAGCCCAAAAGCCATCTGCTTTCCTAAGTTTATATTACCCTCCAGCAGTTAACATCACACAGTTCAGCAATGTTTCTAAGTGTGTTAGATTTGTTTCCCTAGTTAGTCAGGTCTATGAGGGCAGGGAACCTGTTTTATATTTCTTGAATCTTCCTTTCTAGGCAGGAACTATTTTGACACTGTCCTCCTGTCTCTGGCTAAGTTGACAGCTTCTTTACTCTCCTGGAAGAACTCACATTGATCAGCAACACTATTTTTCTAACAAAGCTTCCCAGCTCGAAATCTTAGAAACTGGCTAAAGCAATCCTTCTTCATATGCCATCCTCTCGCCCATGACAAGCCATGCCTCAGAAAGTTCCTTATGGCCAGTCAGGCCCTCTCACCCCCCTAAAAAACCCAAAACTGATCTTTATGCTGACCTACTATATCTAAAGTTCTCTGGCCTCCAGGGCAAATGCTGTTACTTTATTCAAAAAGCTGCTTGAGAGATGAAAGTAGTTAAAAGTTCTCTCTTCTGCCATATGTTCTGAACTGTATTAAATCAGCCACTTGCTTGAAAGCAATGGAGTAGGCAAAATTACTTCTTGTTGCATCCAGTTTTTTGTTTTGTTTTTGTCTTACGTAAGTAATACTTTTTCTCTTGTTGTAAAGGTTGTGAAAATTATAGCCGATTGCCCACTCAAGCCTACAAAATAAAAGATAAGCTCTGGGAAACCAAACATGTACTAAATGAAGCCTGAATATTAACTTTAAATAAACCAGGAACGAATTCAGGAAACCTACAGGTGTTCAACTTAGAAATTCTACCTGATTTCTAATTGCATGTTGCATAAATTTTTGGCTGAAGAATCCAAACCACAAAAGTTGAGTGAAGCATTATCTTATTGTTAAGGATTCCACACACAATCTTAACTAAAGAAATCCCTACCAAACTAAAAAGAAAAATACATGAGACTTCAACAGCCTTCCCCAACCCCAAAGTGGGAAGATGACAAAAATTACCAACAAAATGACTTGAAAATCCTTTCAGGAATCTTTTACCTAAAAGAGTTACTAACACAGGAATTTTACACAGGAAAACTAGAAGATCCATAATATTTTTTAAAAGGTGTTATTAATGTTTGATCAACACATCAGTATTTAATGGAAAGGTACCAAAGCTTGCAGTACTGATCAACAGATGCTTAATGATTTTCTGTTGAGAACATATTCTGATATGGGAGGGTGGGATTTGGTACTTTCCTTGAAACATTCACATTTACTGTTCTTCACATCACATTAGGTGGGTCATCCTAACGTTGGGTATTATTAAACACATATAAATAGCTAAAGTAACGTCATGTGAGGCATCTATGTGTTTTAAGTCCCAAATGATTGAATTATGTGTTGCATAATTTCCCTGTTAGTTAAATATAGGATCTGATGAGTCTTTATAAGTAATACTGCTCACCTTTTAAAAACTTCACTTTTATCCTGATCTTCACTTTCTTTCAGTGATGAATTTAAAATCAGTCCTAGATTATCAAATGCCCACTTAAAATAAGGTAGTTCTGAGAAAGACTATGACATTTTGTTAATATTACAGTGCTAATTTAAGGCAATTTTTGAAAATTTTAATAAGTAACTACTATATGCTTCAAAAAGGCTGACTAAATTTTTTAAAGAGCTTTCTTAAACAGCAGCTATTGAAGCAAACTTTTAGCTCGGTATGTTCCTTCTCCCTGTAACCACACTATATTTCTGTCAGGTTGAAGCAAAAAATGTTCATCATTTTGTCAGCTCTGCCTGCAAAGCAGAGAATTACCTTCCCAAGCTCCTGAGATTTATGCTTTTAATTACCTCCTATCTGCTTCACTACCCTCCAAACCTAAGAATCAATATAAATAGTCTTATTTATGGGAAAAATGTAAAATGTTTGACAAAAGCAGACTACCATTTTCTAGATTTCCATTTACTGCTACTTATTCTTTGTATCATCAGTACCTTTTTTCTTAACAGACTCAGTTGGTTCTTCAAACTTACAAAATTATTCATTTATCTAATAATTTTTACTGCTTAGCAGCGGACGTAAACTTTACAACTAGCTTTCACTTCCCAGCCCAACGAGATTATCTTTCTTTATTTAATGGTCAGCTGCATAATTCAGTTTGAGTGTGACTTTTTCCAAATCCCTTCGTCATAAACTCACTTTTTAGTGAGGACAAACTTCCATGGCTTATTTTGTTTCTGAATGAGAGGCCACTATTAGCATAGGTGAAACTTCGCAGCTAGGTACCAGTATGCTTAAAACTCTGCCTCTCACATTTTATAGGCATCAATTCTTAAGGAAAAAAACCCCAACAAATTACACATATGTACTTATAGGTAATTGTGTGTACAAAATTTATATATGACTATAAAATACAGTATAAATTAATAGAATAAAGGAGCTGCTATCTACTGCAAGGGCTTCAAGAGAAATAGAGTATGTGTGCATGGGTGGCAGGCAGTGATTGTATACGTACATGTGAGAGGAGGGAAGAGTTAAGTTGATCTGTAGACCTGACATGTGTGGATATTTGTTGGACATATCGGACAGCAGTGATGTGACGAGGGCCAAATATTAGAGGACGACTGTTCAAGGTTTCCCTTGACACGTTAGTTATCAAAGGCAATGTCTGAAAATTTGGGAAATGTAGGATACGTTTTTTTAAACATTATGTTGGTTAGAACTTCAAATATTACCTTCAATATACTTTTTTAAAAAAATTACCTTCTAGGGGCTTTTCAAGTGAAAAGTGCCTGAGAATTTAAAGCAATGAATCCTGTTATTAACCTAAAAAAAGCCTGATAAAGACACTATGTCCATGAGAGAAAGGAAACATAGTGTATTTGTCGTACTCTCGTGTGAGAGGAGAAGGAAGAGGGGGAAAAGAGAAGAGCTAGAGGAGAGGGAGAAGGGAAGAGAAGATAGAGAACAGAGGAAGGAGGAACATGATGGGTTTAGTAGAAGAGAACACGTTTTGACAGGGAACGAGAGACACTGATAACTGGTGAACAGAATTTCTAGAGTTAAAATCAGCACCAGGTAGCCAATAGCAAAATGCAGAGTCCCCTAGAAGAGTGTGATGTGGTGACAAACAAAAAGTTTGATCCTTCAGAAAACTCAGGCAGGTGCCGTTGCAAGCTGAGTGCCTCTTACACTTCTGTTGCAAGGGAGATCTTCCAAGAAGGTGTCTAAAGGGTTCCTATCTCCCTGCCGCTTTGACTTCCCAGGGAAGGAACCGCAGCTGCTGTAGGGACTTGCTGCCTCATGGCAGCTGGTGGAGAGGTGGAGCTAAGCCTGGGGGCCAAAGGAGACACAGGGTCAGCCAAGAGCACATGGAAAGGGCATTTATGTGGGACCCAAAGTTGTGGCTTTCTCCCTAATCTCACGACTGCCGAGATCCCTGCTGCATGACAGAGAATGCCAGGGCCTCTAGCAGAAACAACACTAAAGCCTCTCTTAAGAGGCAGATGGGGGCAATTTGTTTATGCAAGACAGAGAATTTGTACAGTATTATATAAACTGCTAAAGAAATCAGAAAGTGGGCATAAAATTACACAAAAAGAGATACAGGCAGAAAGGCCCAGAAGAGCATACTTAAATAACCTTCTCCAAATGAAAAGAGCTGAGATGACAAAGATGCAAAATGCAGAGGGAAGTAGCATTGCGGATGTATCAATTACACACTAACTGAAGTCATATGGGAACTGAGGGTGACTGTGGGATGACTGCACTTTCTGAAATCTGAGAGAGATTTATAGTAAAGGAGAGGAGAGTCAGGTCACCTACAGAAATGTTCACACAAAACAGTTGGTCGCCCTGCCATTTTAACTTCTAAGCAAGTCCTCAATTCCCTGTCCATTTGTACCTAATCAGTCTAACGTAAATCAATGAACTGGCATGAGGTCATCTCCTTGTGTCTTGAGACATGAGGAAATAGAACACGGCAAAAAGAACAGTGGTCTAAAATAGGAGATAGAGATTTTGGATGACCAAAACCCAAAACAAAGACAAAAACAATACAGCAAAATTAAAAACTTTGAGGAACCACAAAGTAAAATTTGAAAAAGTGAACTATAAATGATTTTAGTTATAATGCTATTCAAAAAGTGACAGTGTGAATTAAAAAAATCAAATGAGTCAGCTCCAAATTAGGGGTCAGCAATTAGGGACCCTGCATCTCATGCTTAATCAATTGTGTTATTAATGCTGAGTATCAAAATCTCAGGGTCAGTTCCTGAATTGGAGTATATAAAGCTTGATTAAAAAGATCATCATGCTTTCATTTCAATTTGCCCATGAAGCATAAAGGACCCAGTCATATGTTAAAGGTATTTATGATTAACTCTGTTCTGAGATGACAACAATAAAAGATCATCTCTGTTTGTAAACATTTGAGAATTAAGTTGCCCTGATTTTGTGTAAAAATCTCTTTAAGGATCAGTTTCCTTTATCTTTCTGCCACTACTCTCTAAGAAATTGAAATTAATACAAAAATTAGAAATTATTTGGAATCTGCCAACTTTCAACCTAGTCAAAAAGAGAAACGTCTGCCTCAAAAATATTTTAAAAGCTTGTGTTGAAAGTTCTAGTTTCTAGTTCTAGTCTTTTCATATGAAAACCAAAAGTCCAATAATTTTGAGAGTCTTCTTTAAAACTAACTATGAAACAGTATAGAAGGCCTATTTCCCTGGCAAGCCTTAACTCTAGAAACGTATTATTTCCCAGCTAAAGGGAAAGATTCAGATTGAAGCTTATCAATTTATAGCCATACTAGAGTTGCAGTGCACTCGTTCACTAGAGAAGAAGCGGGCATTCAGGCCCAGGATAATTTCATTCAGTGCTCGGATTAAACCATGTTAGGGAAAAAAAGGTGATCAAGAAGAGACAAGGGATACGGGTGCCGCACACATTTGTGCAAATGTCTGGGACTCAGCTGGAAAGACATATTATTCCTGGACTGCAATGCTTGCCCCCTGGCAAAGTTAATGGTGTCAATATGCAAAGGTTCACTTGGGAAATGTTTGTGATTAATGCTTGCTCATTTGCATAACGCTGTATTGTGTAAATAAAGCTGTAGCCTTTTGCTTTCCAACAGTGGAGTTCTACTGAGATGATAAAAGCTGGACAAAGGGGGCTACTGGACACTTA
This sequence comes from Hippopotamus amphibius kiboko, assembly GCF_030028045.1. Taxonomy (NCBI): domain Eukaryota; kingdom Metazoa; phylum Chordata; class Mammalia; order Artiodactyla; family Hippopotamidae; genus Hippopotamus; species Hippopotamus amphibius. The sequence goes on along the minus strand of NC_080193.1, from coordinate 122,672,183 downwards.
AACTAGGTCACATTGAATTTTAATGCATGAAGTCTGCTCTGGTACAGTTTATATGGGTAATGGAGAATGGCAGAATGCAGTCTGTTTACTGTGCAAATCTGCCTTCCAGATTTTTCAGTAAACATATTTTCTATACTGAAGAGTGAAAGCAATTCAGTCTCAGGCTGATTTAGAAATGTTATTAAAGAAAATAAGGATGAGCATCTTCTTAATTCTTACATTAAAATGTAAACAGGGCAATTATAAAATAATAAACTCTCCCCCAAATAAAGAAGGCTGAGTTTCAGAGCTCAGTTATGCAGATTATAGCACCATTGCTAAACACTGAGAACATGTATATGTCACACTTGTGAATAGGCCATCCAGACTTTGTGGCTCTACTGTCCAGAGTCTAAGCATGACTCAGAAATTTAATTTCTTTCTCCATTATCAACAGAGCTTTTGAGTGGTGACAGGGAAGCCAGTAGTCACATGCTCACGTGTGTACATCTGTCCATGTCCCTGTTAGTAAATACCAAGAAAATTACTGACATTGAATGAAGCTCAAGTCAGAGGTGACTCTGCTCCCAGAGCAATTCTGGGGTGTAGAAAGAAGACCGGCACACCTCTCCCCACCCAACCCATGACATAAATAAAAAATAAAATTTGTAGTCATTCTTTCTGAGTCTCAACGATTCCACCTGTAAGATGGAAGTGTTTATATCCTGTCCTTCTAAAGAAATACCATGGAAATGATTTTTAATCATAGAGTTGGAATGGTCCTCCCAAAGATCCTATTTTAGGTTATATTATAGAATAGGAAACTGAAGCCTACAGTAGTGAAGTGGTTTATCAAAGTTCAAAATTACAACTTAAAATCACATTCAAGGACTCTTCATCCAGTGTTTTACACTGTGCAGAGTTTCTATATATGGAATAATCAAAATACAGAGCAGAAGACCTGGAATATGTTCTGAGAGGATCTAATAAGGTTAATCCTTGAATGCTTCCATTCATACTGTTTACTAGTAAAAGTTGCTGCTAGACTCTGGAGTCTAGTAGGCATAGTCCTTGGCATAAAATAGGAGCACAATAACATGCTAAGAAAATGAGTACAGTTGTAAGGCAACATAATATATTGGAGAGGTGTGGATTTAGAGTCAAGAGACTCAAATTTATGTCCTAGATCTGTCATTTATTGGCTATGAGAATCTATGTTAACTCCAAAGATAAGAAACAACCTAAGTGTCCACGAATAAGGGACTAGTCAAATAAACTATGGAACATCTACACAAAGACGACTGTATTAGCTTTCTATTGCTGTAGTAGTAAATTACCATAAACTCAGTGGCTTAAAACAACACACATTTATTATCTTACAGTTCTGGAAGTCGGAAGTCCAACATGGGTTTCATTGGGCTGAAACCAAGGTGTCAGCAGGACTGCATCCTCTTTTGGAGGCTCTAGGGGAAAATCAATTTCCTGGACTTTTCAACTTCTAGAAGCTTTCCACCTTCCTTGGCACATGGCCCCTTCTTTCACCTTCAAACCAACAATGACCAGTCGAGTTGTTCTTATATCACATCACTCTACCCTTCTCTTTTGCCGCCCTCTTCTACTTTTAAAGGCCTTTGGGACCTCAGGATAATCCTGGGTAATCTATTTTAAGGTCGTCTGATTAGTGCCCTTAATTCCATTTACTACCTTAATTCCCTCTTGCCATTCAAGGTAATTTAGTAAAAGAGTCCAGAGATTAGGATGTGGACATCTTTGCTTACCACATCTATAAAAATCAGTGAGGGAACTTGCTATGTCCTGACACAGAAAATTCTCTAGGATATATTGTTATGTAAAAAAAAATGCAAGGCAAAAAAAGTGTGACTAGTATGCTACCTTGTATGTAGAAAAGTGAGCAGATTGAGTATATATTCAATCTCAATCTGCATAAACAAAGCCAGGAAAGAAAAGCAAGAAATATTAAAGTGGTTACAGATAGACAGGGAAAGGCATGGAAGGTGGGAGGATGGGAAATAGGATGGAGCAAGATTTTTCAATGTACCTCTTAAAATTAATTTGCTTTTTGTACCATGTAAATATATACATTTACTTTAAATTTAAGGGATTCATAATTGCCTTAAAGTCCTTATTATTCACTTGATAGTCAAAACATTTTGTTTTGTAGTGTCTGTCTATCATAAACCTTGTTACTTTTCTCTTAAATTAACTCTAACAGGAAGATCCTCATTTGTCAGTGGCTTTGTGTTAAGCCGTTCTCTGACATGACATTCGTAGACTTCATGAAAGTCTGCATCTCACGCAAGATTTTTGCAATGTTGCTTTACGATCTCTTTGCATTGCATTATGAGGTGTTTTCAGTATCAGGTATTGCTGCAGTGGGAATGCTAGAACCAAATATGGAACATGTCTTCAGGTGGGTATTCATTTTGTAAGTGGTCAGTTAAGTAGTGAACATTTTCGTTTTGTATTCATAAAGTTACAGAGACGTTAATTTCCCTATGTGACTATATAAATTTGGATAATAAATGGGCGAAATTGTTAAATATACTTGGATCTATTTCAGTATTCATTATTGTCTTTTCTTTAAAAATTCCTTTAATTATTATACCTTAAATCTAGTAATAATATCATAGTTTAATATATCTAGTAGGTGTGTCTCTAAAATTAATTAGTCTTCAATTTACAAAATATTTCATGATTCCTATCACATTGATTTTTTTTCTAGTCAGGTTTACTAAGGTATACTTTACATACAGTAAAATTCCTTTTTAGGTATTGAGTTCTATGAGTTTTGAAAAACAAAAACAATTGTGTAACTACCACAACAATGAAGATTTAGAATATTTACCATCCAAAAAAGTCCCCTCATGCCCCTTGGTGATCAATGTCCCAACCCCACCCTCAGATTATGGGCCTGATTTCTGTCCCCATAGTTTTGTCTTTTGCAAAAGATATATAAGTGTAACCATACAGTGTGTAGTCTTTGTGTCCAACTTATTTCATTTAGCATACTGCCTTTGAGATTCATCCATGTTGCGGGATGTATTGCTACCTCATTTCTTTTATTGCTGAGTAGTATTGTATGGCTATACCAGTTTGTTTATCTGTTCATCAGCTGATAGACATTAGGATCAACTTCAGTTCTGGGAAATTATGAATAAAGCTACTATAAAAGACACATACATGTGAACATATGTTTTCATTTCTCTTGGATAAATATCTAGAAGTGGGATTGCTGAGTTGTATGGGAAACATATCTATAACTTTATAAAATATCTTATAAATAGCTACCAAACGGTTTTCTAAAGGACCTGCACCATTTTGTATTTCCAACAACAGCGAATGAGAGTTCCAGTTGCTCCTCATCCTTGCCACTTAATAATATCAATTTATTTAATTTTTCATCATTTTAATGGGTACAGTGGCATCTGATTGTGGTTTGCATTTCCTTAATGGCTATTGATGTTGAGCATTGTTTTACATATTTATCTGTCATTCATATTTCTTCTCTGGTAAAGTGCTTATTCAAATCTTTTGCCCATTTATTATTTATTACTGAGTTGTAAGTTATTTAAATATTCTGCATACAAGGCATATGTTTTACAAATATTTTCTCCTAGTCTGTAGCTTTTCTTTTCAATTTCTTAACAGTGTAATAGCGTCATCTGAATAGTAGAAGTTTTTAATTTTGATGAAGTCTAATATATAAGCATTTTTATAATTCATATTTTTGTTTCTTAAGAAATTTTTGCTTAACTCAAGGTCACATAAATTTTCTCCTCTGTTTTTTCTAGAAGTTTTATAGTCTTAAGTTTATTATGGTTCTATATGTATATATTTATATATGACCTATTTGAATTAATTTTTGTATTTTGTGTGAAGTAGCAGGCAGTCAAGGTTCTTTTTTTTTTTTAACATGTGGATATCGTACTGCACTATTTGTTGCAAAATTTAGCCTTTCTCCATTGAACTGTCTTTGCAAGTTTGCTGAAGATCAACTGAACATATAGGTGGTGGTCTATTCTGTTCTACTGATCAATGTGTCTACTACTCTTTCACTAAAATTATAGCCTTGATTACTATAGGTTTTATAGTAAGTATTAAAATCAAGAAGTATAAATTCTCAAACTTTGTTCTTTCCTAAAAAACACTTTAGCTATTATAGGGCTTTTCTTTTCTATGTATACGTAAGATATAGCTTGACATTTTCTACAAAAAAGCCTTCTAGGATTTTTATGTGGGTTGTGCTAGGTCCATAGATCAATCTGGGGAGAAATGCTATCTTAACAACAATGAGACTTTGAATGAATTGGTACTACACATTTCTCAATTTATTTAGGAACATTTTAATTCTTGAATAAGGAATTTGAGAAAGATTTTATCAGGTGCTAAAAAATTCATTGGATTTTTGGTTGAAATTGCACTAAATATACTTTTATAAATCATAATAAGCATCTCTTCTCTTTTCCAATGACTATAATTTTCATTATATTTCCTATATAGAATTATCAAAATATCATTTAATGCTATATTCAAACAAAGGTATTTATTATTTTAGTATTTCCAAAACCCGTGAATCCTATACTCTTCGCAAAATGACTTTTACTGTGGAATAACTTGGGAAATACCACATATAATATGCAGCCCACCAGATTCAGATTTGCACTGGTCATTGGCTTTACTTGGTCACTGGGTAGTATAAACATTCTAATATTATTTATTTTTATTTTATGTTATTTTATTTTATATTTTAAAATCGACTTTTATAAAATATTGATTTGTACCCTTTTCTTGTGATCTTTTTTTTTTAACAAGAGGGTTATGTTTACCAGATAAAATAATTTACAAAGCTTCCCCTGTATTTCCATGTTCTGGGAAAATATAAATTGTATAATAAATTATTCTCTCAGGTATTTAATATGATTTGGCACACACATGTAAAATGTGACACGTTATCAAGAGTAATAACAATGGTCTTCTTCAACATTCACCGCATTTTTTTCATATTTTCATTGCATTTCAAACCTTTAAAAAATATTTTCTGCTATTCAAGTATTTTTGAAAAGTAAATATAACTGGTAGGATTAAGTGTAAAATGGTATAGGTGAGACTGATTACGTAGAGTAATCCTTGATTTTTGAAATTAGCCACTCTGTTGTTCAGGTTTCTAATGTGCAAATCCCAAATCCCTTGAAAACCTAGCACACTGAAATAAGTGGACCATCACTCAGAGTGGCCGCTAGAGAGGATGTAAATACAAAGAAATGTACATATTCAGAACAGTCAGACTCTGAGCTTGACAGACTACAGAGAGCAATGAAAAGGTGATACTCACATCCGAGTTAAAGCGAAGCTGACAGACATTACAAGAAATAACTTGTTTCTTCTTCGGGGGAATGGACACTCCAAATGTGTGGTTAATGACTGCTTTTTGCACAGGATCCATCTGAAGAGCAAACGATAAAACAGTCAATTTATAACTTCAAAGGACAGACAATAGTGTGCCCAAGTAAAAGTAGCTGTGTTATGCCTTAAGGTTTTAACATTTAGTTCCAAAAAAAGGATAACAAAAACTCTCATTCAATATTAATGTACTTATTTCCAGGAATTAAAAACAAAAACAAAAAAACTGATTTGAAATCATAACACACACACACACAAATCACAGGAGAATCACAACACTTCAAGAAATCTTATATCTATATAAGAAACCTTGAAAACCCTTAAAAGAATCATAGAACAAGAAAACTTAAGATACAAAGATCGGGGTTAAAATCAACTTATCAATATTTTTCCTGTGTGAGGTAATAATACTTAAGAGCGTCTGAAATGATCTCAACAACTGTTACAGATATATTTAAGTTTCTTAGTTTTCTTTGTGGCAAAGTCATAAATGACAGGCTTATATCACAGTACAGAAAATGATCTTTATTTTAAAATAATTTATTATTGTTCATGTACTCTAGATATTCACTCTACTGGAAATGCATGTCGCTCAAATTCCATATTGATCAAGTAAAGTTTTGACTTATAACTTGTGACTTTCCTCTCTTTGGTTGCATTTATCATACATAGTCAGAGAAATATACAGTGATATCATAGAAAAAGTATGCCACAAAGCCATGAAAGTATTTGGAAAAAGAAAGAACACTATCTTCAGAGCCTATAAAAAAAGAGAGACACAGCAATGATTCTCTTGTGTACTCCAGATAATAATCTCCAGCATTAACGTCAGACAACTGGCAGTTCAAAAACAATGATGACCAAAGCATAACTTATAAACAGATGTAACATGAACAAGGACAGATCCATTGACACCATCATCTAGGAAATCTCCAGAGATTATAGCTTAGGACTGGATTAGTTGATGATATTTGGAAGAGAGGAGAAATGAATACTATCCCTGATGAGGCATATAAATCAACAAAGTGCAAAATTAGCAATCAGAAGACCTTAAATACATTAGAAAGAAGGGTGGATTACAGAATTATTGAACAGTAAAGTAGCCTTTTCTTTTTTTTGTTTTTTTTTGTTTTTGGCTGCAAGTTTAAGAGAGATGACAGGACAATGTATTCCCACTATAAAGAAAATTTCGTGGTTTGGGACAATTAAAAACGTCAAAGAGGGGAGTTTTCTGCAGTGATAGAACTATTTTATATCTTGACTGTAGTGGTGGTTACATACACTTATATGTGTGTTGAAATTCACAGAACTATGCTTGCTCCCAAAAACGTAAATTTTAAGTATGATAACTTAAAAAAGTAAAAAAGAAAAAACTGTTGAGTATTATGTTTAACTACTTTGGGATTGACATAAATACACTACTATGTATAAAACAGATAACTAATGAGAACCTACTGTATAGCACAGGGAACTCTACTCAAGTGTTCTGTGGTGACCTAAATGGGAAGGAAATCCAAAAAGGAGGAGATACATGTATATGTATAGCTGATTCACTTTGCTACACAGCAGAAACTAACACAACATTGTAAAGCAACTATACTCTAATAAAAATTTTTAAAAAAGAGTATTATGTTTAGCTACTAAATGTAGAATATCATTACTAGAAAATCTGGGGATTTGTTTTGCTCAAGGTTGTAATTGATCATATTAAATTTTATTTAATGAGAATTAAAAAGAAAACCCTCTATGGCAAAGAAAATCTCAAAATATCAGAAAATAAAACCTTATTTTCTTTCTTACTATACTCACAAGTGCATACACTTAAAGTCTCATCCATTTGCAAAACATGAACCTGTACTTTCTGATTGTTACTAGAGATGGCAAATCAGTTTGGACAGGCTTAAAAATAAAATAGCCTAACTATGTTGGCAGGATGGGAAAACTGCACTGTTTTGCAAAGTTAAAAAGATAGGAGCATTTTAGTGACATATTTTCTGTTCTCAGGCTCTAAAAAAATACATTTAGTTACATGTGAACTATATAGGATAAAAGTATATAAATAATTCCTAATCATATTTTCTGCATGTCACTTTTATTATTTTTGCCATATCTATAAACTATTGTATATATTGTTATTATTATTCATTTAACATTTTTTCTTTAAAGCAAATTAAAATAGACTTTAAAAAACAGCAGCAGTATGCATGAAAACATAGTTTTAATGTATATCCTTTCCTATTACTCATTTCAAAAGTATATCGAAAGTTACCATTAAAAATTACAGCTTGCATCATCTAAAATAAATGCCCATATTCTCGTTATTCCCATACTGCAATACAGAAACATAGACAAAAAATACATCTACAAAAATTTAGCTCCAAATTTTTAGTAAACTAAGAGATCTGTTGAGAGCTCCAGCACAACCCTTGGATATAAACATTTCCTTTACATTTTTGAAATTATTAGCTGCCTACATCATTTTTCAAGTAACTCCTGATACAAATTTATCTCCTTACGTTTGTACCCTAACATCCTGAAGATACTGTATACCTTCCCAAGGCTGAGCGCTCTTTTCCTGAAAGGTGAGTTGTGGCTAAGCACCCACGATACAAAGGCAGATGAGTTCCCAGCCATCTGCTCCACGAGAAGCAAACTAAGGAGGTTCCTTCAAGAAACTCCTAACTAGAAGCGACTTCTCTACTTTACACGCATAATCCTATGTCCTCCTAAAACACAGTCCTTTTATCCCATTCCTTGTCACCCGTCATTCACTCCTGCTGCCCTGACATCCTTTGAATGGCCTACCACTAACCATGTGAAAATTTTATTTTCCATGTTTCTCACTTGGAACAATTTTTTTTAATTTTCCACTTGATTCTCTATTTCGTTATAGGAATTTCCAGAAAAGGTCCACTTTTCTTTTTCTGTCTAAATCGTGTTTATCTTCCTCTGTGTATCATAGAATTATATAATTATATTTCTTACTCAAAAGTCACTTGGGAGGACATGACTTAGTTGAAAGAAGACTTTAAATGGTTTTGCCAATTCATCTGATATCTTGCAACAGACACTGCCTAGCTGATATTTTGAGTATATGCTATCTGATGCACTAACTACAAGTACCTGGGTCATTTCAGTGGGGTCCAGATTTAGCAATAACGTAGAAAAGGCTTTTTAGATCTTTCTCTTTTTTGAAAGTATAAAGTAGTAAAATTCTCAATTTTTTTCTTGTAGCATTCTTATAACACTCTAAAATTACATAAAAATAATAACTATGATGTTAATTTATGTTAACTTAAATTTTTTCCTCACTAATGCAAAGTCAGTTTTCTCTAATCATGAGATATGTATAAACAAATCAGTGGCAAGTCTTTTATTCAATCACCAATTTTTAGGATGCATAAAACAATGAAGATGAATACAAACATTCTCACATTCTCATAAACACTAAAATGTGATAAATGCAAGTGATTCAATTTAGTATAGTCAGAACTGTATATCTATATCATAGCAGATATATATTCCTATATAACTCAGGAACTATATAACTCAGGAAAATTATTGGAGGTACTGCAATTATACAACAAACTCTTATTTTTAAAGGTTCAATGGGATTTCAGACATTTGATTGTTAAAAACACACAAGTGTTTTCAAACAACTTTATTAAGATATTTATCTCACTTTTAAATGAACAAATGCCTTGTTAAATACTCAAATTAGATCATGTTAGTTCACATTGCACAAGAAAGCTGTCTGTGGATTGAGAAGATTGTTTCACTGGTAAACAATGCTAAAAAAAGTTTTTTTGTTTTTTTTTGTTTTTGTGTGTTTTTTTTTTTTTTTTTTTAAGGAAAAAAAAAAAAAAAACTACCAGATAGCTCTAGCTACCAATATTCCTTACCTGGCAGAATTTATTGGTCCCAAATAAGCCTCTTCTTTTCTAAAAAAGTAAAAGTCAGAAGTAATCATCTGGAATTTTGAGGCTAGCAAGCACATTCACATGAAATTTTTAAAACTCCATTTTCTTTGCTTGGCTCTGATTAAAAAGTCTGAAATTCTTACTAAAAAGCAGCAAGAGTTAACACTTGTCACTTTTTCTAATGAAAGTCATGTAGAAATGAAAAGCAAAACCTATCAGTGCAATTAACTGGTAGGTAATAAAAATGAAAGATGGGGTTGTGGCTGTTACCAGGAATTGAAGGAGATCACTGGAGGCTATGTATGGCCAAATTAACTATTACATTACATTACCTATAAAAGGAATTAATGAAGCTGCCCTTATCATACCATCTATTATATTTTCAATATCAAAATAAGAACAAACAGGTATCTCTGGTGTATTCACCAAGTTTATGGAACTACAAATCTGTGAGTTTTTTAAAAAGATCATTACTTTCACTGAGTATTCCAAAGAGTAATTTATATCTGCACAGAGTAAACAATCACATAAAAGCACATGCAGTTGCAAATAAAACCTAGCCTCAGGGAAAAGAAACACCATCCAGCACTTCACCAAAGGCAGGATGAAAACTATGGGAGGGTAGAGAGTCTAAGGTAGGGACTATATGATCAAATGACTTAGTACTAGATTACATTTACATAATTTTCCTAGATGGAATTTTAGGCAAAGAAAATAAAATTACAAACCTTTCAACTATCTCAATAATTTTCAAGGGGATGAAGTTTGAACTGTATTCTTGTAAGAATCTTACATTGAGTTCACTACCCATCAAGTAGGACTGGGCATGGGAGTAAACCAACCACCACTCAATTAAAAGCAAAAAAGACTGCTCAAGAATTATACAAGGCTTTCTTATATGTGGCTGGGTATCCATACTATTCTTAAAGATGAGGACATTTCATCTTAAACTTGGATATCTGCTTTAACCAACATTCTAAAAAGCATTTGGTAACCATTTATTACACAGTATACTAGGCAATATTAGCTTTTCTACTAAACAGAAGTAGAAACCAGGTTTTTGACCTTAAAAAGTTACAGATCAGTCATCCAACAAACATTTTTGGAGGGCTAATATGTTTCAGATGTTGTCCCACATTAGATGGGATAGGATGAGTCAAACACAAGAAAGGACATTATTGTAAAAGTTAAAAAGTAAAAAAGGATGACGATTAAACAAAACATGGAGGCACGAGAAGGCACATAAAGGTTTGTCCCCTCTTGCCCCACCCCCACTTTGGACTTTTCCCCCCTTTTCTGATTTTCTCACACTTTAAGCACCCAGGATCCTCCCTTTAACAGTGACACCAATGCGTTATCCTCTTGGGGTATTAATGCCTTTTAATTTCTTTCTCTAGCTGTGTAATAACAACAATAAACATCTTAATAACAGCAGCTTAGATTTACAGCACTCTTACCACATGCCAGGAACTATATTAAGGGATTATCTTGTGTAGTCTCCACCATCACATGAGGCAGATACCATTATTATCCTCCTTTTACAAATGAGGAATCTGAGGCTTTGAGAAGTTCAATAACTTGCCACCCTCGAGTTTGTAGGTCTGAAGCCAGGCTTCAAACTTAGGCAGGAGTCTCTCCCCCAACTCTTCCCTGCTAACGGACTACCACACAGGGATGCTAGGTATCATGTGTGGCACTGCTGTAGGGTGTGAGATTTGGGAAGGAAGGAGGAGTATTCCTAGAATTTCTGCGGCCTGGAGGGCAGCTGCCCAGTCAAGCTGCACAGAAGGTCTACTTAGTGTTTAAGTAAAAGTTTCCTGGAGAAGTAAGTCTCAGTTTTTCTCTTTCTGACCGATTTATGCCCTTCTTAGGATAAGCCCATTTCTTCTTGGGCTACTTCAGAAAAGCCATAAATAAAAATTGAGGCTGCCCTGTCCTCTTTCACAGTTGTAACTGTTGGGCTTGCACACAGCAAAAAGAAGAAAGTTCCAGGAATACTTAGAGATTACACATAGCAAGTGACGGTCATCATTTGCACCTGACCTTGATTTACTGCAAAGCAGACCTCAGCTACTAAATCCTTGTGACTTAGGGCTCTCTAGAAGTTTGACAAAGCATCAGTTTTTAAACTGCAATATTGTTAAATTACAGTAGTACAAAAAGAATGACTATTTTTCATCCCTTCCTTTTTCATTATTGGATTTATGGAAAAGAATGAGACAATAGGGTCTTATTAGAACTTCAAATACTCATGAAGTGACAGTTCTAAAAGTGATAGCTTACATCAGCTTTAGAGCAATATTTCTGTGAAGTTACTTCAAAAAAGGTTTTGCCTCTTATATTGAAATACCCTGAATACATGCCTTTATTATTACTGTTTTACTTGTTTAAAACCCTTGAAAACTTAAATAGAAACAAAGCAGACACAACTGTTGCAGGACAAATTCCTTTTCTCAAAGATCAGGAAATACAAATAATTGCATATCTGTGACAACATTAGTTCAACCACACAACTCTGTACTGTTTTGGATTTCAAATCAGTAGTCTCAATAAAAATAAACCACATGGAATGTTACACCGGAATTGCACGCTACTGTGAGACCTGCATTTTTGTATCCGGAATATGTAAAAGTTGAGACTTGCCATCCTGCCACTTGCCTTCTCCTACCCAGAGCATCCTGACAGGAGTCCACCTGAATGCCATCACTGTCCCTGAAAGGAATACAAATGACACGCCATGCTGTCCACAGACTGTTGATTCAACCAAGTGCCATATTTAGCTCTTTGCTAAAACCACACATTGGCTGTGACTTGCAAACAAAATCAGCTCTGCTCCTGTACCACAGGGTTACAATTACTCCACCAGAAAGTTAACCAGAATTGGTATAAAGGCTAAAATAACACATACTTAAGAAGATAACAGGTCACATTGATCTAAGTCTCAGACCCAATAAAGCTATTATTATTGTTATTATTATTATTACTACTACTAATTTTCTTTTAGCAGTGTCATTCTTTTTACTTTTTAAATTTTTTTTCTTTAAGAACTTTTATTGACATACAATTGACATACAATAAACTGCATATACTACTACTATTTTATCAAAATGTTGTAGATGTTTACACATTTTGAGGCCAGTTGACAATTAGCAGGATCTGATTGCTGAAGAAATTAAGTGGGATCCCGGGATCCCTTTCCAGAGCCTCCCCAGCAGTAGTCAACAATCCCTGTAGAAAATATAAGTGGAGTCTGCCCAGAGATTTGAAGCAACCAAACAGAGGAGAGCACAGATTAGAATTTCATTTTTTTTCTTTTCTTTCCTTGCCTTTTTTTCCCCTTAAAATGAATTTAGGAAGTTTGATATCTTTTACTCAAATTCTGTATTGTCAGGCCCTCTTTGAAAAGCTCTGGGATTCATCAAATGAGAGTTATATTCCATTGACAAAAAGAATGACTAGAGTAAGGAAAAAACATTCTGGGATCTATTTTGAAAGGAAACTACAAAAAAGCTGTAGTTTTTTTGGAGAAATTCCACCTTGGTTTCATTTCTAGAAGAATAAAAAAGAAACATATACAGAATGTTAGAGGTGAGTTTCTGCTATAAAATAATGCCATCTTTCTAGAGTACTCTGATAATAAAAAATGCAACCTTTTTAGAGATTAAGTATTTCATATCAACTTGGACAGTTCTGTCCTTGGGAATTGTTGCCCCTTTCCAACACATTACACTTTTATAAATGTATAATTTTCAATTTGCACAAACACTATTTTCTTGAAAATTGGCTCATTTAACAATAGTTTACTAAATGGATATCAGGTACTGTTTTAGGAGCTGGACATACAGTACAGAACAAGCCTTCAAAAATACAGCATTCTAGTTGGGGAGACCTATACAGGTATCCCTTGCTTTAAGCCACTCGGTTTTATGAAAGACCCACATTAGTACCTGTTTTCACTAACTGAAAGAAATTCCAAGAGGATTTTTGCTTTTATGAAAAAGTTGAAAAATGAAAATAGAGTTTAGCATTTCTTTTGTCCAACCTTTATGAAGGCAGTGCGCATCTCAAGCAGCGACAGTGGCACCACCAAGCTCCTTCCCCAGGAACTACACTCAGCATCTCAGGATTGAGTCGCCACAGCTTTGAACTGGGTCTGTGAGCATCTATTCTTTATCTGGATTTATTCTGTGCATCCGTTAGCAATATGTGTCCTCAAGTAACTGCATCTTCACTTTACAACATTTCTACTTAGGAAAGATTTCATAGGAATTCTCTACTGTGGGATAGTGGGGGAAACCCGTATATCTAAAGTTATAAATAAGGTAATTTCAGAGTGTTTTAAGTACTACGAAAAAAATAAAACAGGAGAATGGGAAAGAAAGACAATTTTACCATGGATAAATCCTAAAAACATTTTCATTTTCTTGATTCACATGTGATTCTAATACTTTCACATGTAAAACCATACTAAGTATGTAAAGATAAGAACATTATCCCATGATTTAGGGAATTGATACAGAATTCAGAATCATATCTCTGGTAAAAACTGTAAAAGCTATGCTCTTCGGCTTTTAAAGCCCTCTGTGAGATTTCCGCAGAGGATTTTCTTCAACTACCAAGTCCCAAGACAACCATTGGATCTCACAGCCACCACTCTCATCATATTCTCAAAGAGAAAGAGAAACTAAAGTAATCTGTTTTGGAAGTTCTCTAAGCATGAGTGCTAGGTGCTAGATGCATCTCACCTGGAGACCTTCCTAGTGGGTTTCTGGTACAATGTGGTTGGCCTGGTAGTTTTCAGTGAATAACAAAATGACCATGAGTTACTTCTCTGTTTTTTAAAATAAGTACATATTTTGGCTAAGCTCTAACAGCTTGTTGTGAAGATATTACAAGAAAATAATGTTTTTCATTTTTAACACTTTTAGAACTTTAAAGAGTTACCAAATGGTACAAGCAAAAAAGCTAAAAGGAAAGGAATGGGTAGTTTCACCATCTCCCTCTCTTTAGTGGACAACCAGCTTAACACTTTGATGGATAATTTTTAAATTGTTCTAAGTAGAATGAATAAATTCTAAGTCCTTTTTCAGACAGTAGTCATTTTGTTAATGGGAGATGCCCTAAGATTAGACCCGCGCACCCTACTGAAGCTGAATGTCTAACTCTGACAGTAGATCCTTGTATGTAATCATACGGTCAGTGCAAATGTAAAATGTTCCGTTTTCCTGGCTGGCTCCAGATGCCTGGTGATTTTCCATGCTGCCAGGGATCAAGAGTGATGCAGCAAAGCTGTAGTTACACCGCTGGGTAATTTAAGAAGCCACATCAAAGAGCATTTCAAAAAGTTCAGTTTAACAAATAAGACTTTCAACTTACGTCTGCAATGGGTGTGTGACTTAACTGAAGGTCTGCCCATACCTTATTGCATGGACACACAAATACCTAGCACAGTTTTGGATGTTGATGTTACAATTCAACATTAGATGAGTAAACTTAAGAAGTGAAATTCAATAGCATATGTACCCATAGTCAGGTTAAAAATGCATTTTGGAAGGACTAATTGGTTAATACGATGTATGAAGGGAGCCCAGACTATGCTCAATTCCAATTCAGCTGTTCATTTCAATGTGGGGAAAAGGCATTAAGGTAATGAGCTAAATTATGTTTCCTAAGGAAATCCAGGGCTTTTCTTTTTCATTCTTGAACAAGCAAATGCTTAGATATGACTGGAAACCATGAGGAAAGAGATGTGTTTTTCCATCAGGACCCAAAGAAAGTTCTTGAAAGGGTTTTCATTTTATCTTTATTATCCTATGTTCCTATAACTAAAATAATTTTTGGCCAATGCATGCATATAGATTTGAAAGGTAATAAGGTAACAAAAAGTTTCTATGAAATTATTAGATGCACTTTTGAGAAAATATGAGAAAAGTATCTTATAAAATTTTTAAGAAAAGTGAAAAACTACATGGAAGAGAATTAATAAGAATTTAGCTCTATTCTGAACTTTAATAGCACCGAAGAAGAAACAAAATGACAAATACTACTAATATTTGTCTCCTGTGGAACAGTTACTACCTTCAAAGCATTTATACTTTATATTTTTCAATGAGGTATATTCATATTTCAAAAAAACAAAGAGCCCAAGGTGTACATAGTTGACAATGAGCTATCTCATCCAAAGAAAAACACTATTCAGAGGGATGGGAACAGGAACTGGATTCACCAAGAGAATCTAAAATAAATGAGTCAGGTGTTACCTATGTTTTATTTAGTATGTTGTCTCCTCAGCGTGAAATAAAACAAGAAATAAACCATTTCAGGAATACAGGTTTTCAATAGATGTGCAAAATACTAAACAAGATAGAGATTCATTTGAGGATAGCTTATGAGAACTGATTCTTCTACAGGACATTGAAAGAAGACACACATCCTGAGGTTTGGAAGGACAGGCTTGTATCCAAGATAGAAGACAGTCACCTACAGCTTGCCTTTCCTGTTTTTCTTTTTAAAATAGTGGCTTGAAAACAACTCCCCAACTTGGTTCCAGGATTAAATTTCCATAACATAAAATTCAGAGCCAAAAATAAGTCTGAGAAGTATCTCTTAAAAAAAATATTACTTTTTATTCTTTAGGAGGAAAAAAAAAGGCATACAAATAACAGAAGACTACTTGCTGATGTTTATGAATGTAGCTTTTAAAAATTATTAGTGTTAAGTCTCTAAATCTAAGTAAGTAGTGATACATTTGCCTATTTTCTGGTAAATGGGCTAAAAAAATGTTACAAGGGCTTTCTAAGAGACTAGGGAAGTAATGAGCTTTCATGATTTAAAAATCAATACACCTCCTGAAAAGCCAAATGCATTAACTGACATCCTTTCAAAACCATTCTGTCAAAGCTAAGTTTGAAAGGCTGTTCAGTAACTAATCAGCTATATCCTGATGCTGAGGCAAAACAGGTCTGTGACACAAATTAAAAAGGCTTAAGATGAAAAGAAAACCCCACCAGGCAGGAAGAATTGCAAAACTGGAAATCTGGACCTGTTTGGATGTATTCTTCATTCTGTAAAGCAAAGTAGAAATCAAGTGTCTTTCCCCCCAAATAGAGGACAACACATTCCTCACTCTTGCACTCAGAAGAAAACTGACGGGTGAGGACTGAAAGGCTCAACTCAAGGCAACAGATCTGGAATGCTCCAATCCAAGCATCATGGACTCTTCCATGCCGTACTCTCACAAGCACAGCGGTAAAATGTCAGAGAGCATCTACATTTTCAAACTGTTTTTTTATTTGTTTTTAGTTGCAGAACCTTCCCCCGACTCTACCCCTAAACAGAATCCTAACTGGAAATTCAATACAGTAAAACACTGAAAACAGGGTCTGGTTAAAGGATGTAGGTCAGGTCCCAGTCTCACCAGCCTGATTTTAGTCCAATTTCCTCACTTGAAAATGAGAAAAGATTTGGAAAATTTTAGTAACTTGCCCGAGCCTCTTCAGCTAAGACCAGAACCCAACTGTCCTGTTATGGTTGCCAGATTTGTAAATAAAAATTTTTTTTCAAAATATAAATATGTGTCAAGTATTACATAGGATATTCTTATAATAAAAATCACTTGTTGTTTGTCTGAAATTCAACTTTAACTGGGCAACCTGCATTTTATCTGTGCCCCTCCCCCATCCCCATTCAAGGATGTCACTGCTATCACAATGTTGATTCTACTGGTCCTCCTTCTTCTTGCAGGCTTACCTCTGACACTTAACTTATTAGGACTTTAATTAGGAAAGTGGTCCCTGAGTGATTTTGTAGACAGGTGATATCAAAAACATTTTATATTATATATTCACCTTGCTATTGCCTTTTTGTATGGATGTATATGTGTATACATAGTAACTCTTCTCAGCAAAAAATAAAAAAACATTTTTGGTTCAACTCTGCTTTTATATTATACAAAACATACCACACTTGTAAAACAAAGAGCTTTAATAAAGTGCCTTCCTCTGCTCTCCGAGGTGATAATTGCTTTATTGAATAAGGCTCTGTTAATAGTACAGGCTTGACATTTAACATTTATTCACTTGATTTATAATTATTTTTACGTGATTGCAAGGAGGCTATAGTTCAAACCAAAAGTAGTTTAAACTGAGCTGCTTTCCTTACTTTTGAATTTGTAAGGAAATCTAGTCACTTCTGGGTAAAACTATTTTATTTACCAAACTTATTTCAAATATACACAAAGCCCTTGCTGTCCTTGTATGTTCTCAGTAAAGCAATATATGTATAAGGGAAAAGTGAATACAGCAAATGAAATCATCAAGTTAAAAATGTGTCCAGTTGGCTTATATTTTGGCCATGGACATGGCACCAAGATTTCCTAATCAAACAACGGAGGAAACCTACATGAATCACACAGCAAGTAGTCGTGAAACACAAAATCCCCAGGTAACGTTCCTGAAGTCTTAATGTCATGAAGCAAAAGTCATTTGTATTTATAATCTACCCACTCTCTATGAAGACTTTCCAAAACGCTTCTGAATTATTCTGTTTTCCATTCTGAAATTCAGTCTCAGGATGCTGGTTTCAAAGTCTTCACAACACTCATTTGAAAATTTTCATTCACCCTTCTGTCTCCCCCAGCTTCTAACACTTAACTATAAAATGGGACAAATACCTATATCTAACAGCAATAAGTTGATACGTCACTTTATTTAAAAGATTTAATTAGTCAGGAATCACCAAATTCCTACCTTACAACAGAACACTATCACAATAACAATTGTTGGCAGTTATTAAACCACGGCAGTCCGAGTGGCCTCCTGAAGCTGGGGTTAAAAGCTGGCCTCTGGAAATCAATAATCATGTTCTCGGCAGAGAAGAATACTTCAGTGATATGAGAGCTGAAATGGAGACTATAATCTTTTGTGATTACCCTCGAGGCTGAAGCAAATGCAAAGAGGAAAATCTATGAATTGCTGATAATTTCCTGTGATGACCAATTCCCAGGAAGTTCTGATATTACTCTTGCTCTGTAACAAAAATGATGGTTCCCCAGAAGTGTAGCTTCGAAGAACTCCACATCTGGGTATCACAATGCTTCTTCAGAAGCTACTCACCCATTAAGGGGGCCGGGCCTGTGAGGAGGCAGCTCTCTCTCAGAAGACAATGGAGGGTCTGATTGCACAAGGAGTGATGAGCTATGTGCCACAGGCTCTTTCTAGAAAGTTCTTTTATGAAGGAACAAATTTAAAATGTATCTAGTTTAAACCTCCCTCCCCAACAGAAGTCTAAAGACTGATACATTTCTCTGCTGTTCCTAATAGCTATGGAGCTATGAGTATCTTGGCTTATAGATTTTTAAAGTTTTATTTAGGCTTATGTTTGTATTCTAAAAAAAATAGTTTTCATACATATGTACATATCCTTAAGGTCTATATAATATTTAGGGATAGAATATAAAACTGCTAATCTTTTTGGAGGAGGCATCGGGTTTACAGTTAGATGTCACACTGAATTTACAGTTAGGTGTCACTGCACAGGTTAAGTGAGTTTTTCTCATATGATTGGCAATGTGAATTCAGAAAAAAAGAAGGATGTAGAGTGAAGAGATATCTGTAACAGTCAAAAGCCCAAAGAATTTTTAGAATAGATTTCCCTTATCAATACATGAAGGAGAAATGAATATGTTGACTACTTTGAGTTTAAAATTTTTTTTAAAATTGCCATTTAAACTAATGTCAGTTTGATTAATGAATAACATGAGAATAAAGGTTCTACGTTTGGAAGTCAACAGTATTTTTAAAATATAACAGAACACATCTTTGTGCCTTAGGTGTCAATGACAATGTGTCATAGGTACACAGCTTTCATGTTAAAACACTTTTATATGCAGCCTTTAAAGTCTAAATATTATTTAAAGTAAATGGAGAAAAAAGGAATCCAACCAAACCAGCTGTGGTTATTCCCAGCCTCTACTCAGTATACCCTCTCCCCAAACCTGCTCAAAATTCATTACCCTTCTTCACTGTTTTCAGGCAGTCAGATGATTCTAATCCTTAGGTATGCGCTATTATTTCATTCAAGCTAACATAATTTGAGCACTTGCTTAGTACCAGACATGACTTCTTTATTTTATTTTATTTTTTTTTAAGTTCTGCTACCTACATCCTCATGTCTTTTTTTTGAAGAACTTTTATTGAGATATAATTGACATACAATAAACTGCATATATTTACAGTGTACAATGTGATTTTTTTTATTAGTAATGTACATATGGCAATCCCAATCGCCCAATTCATCCCACCCTAACCCCCACCCTGCCCTGCTTTCCCTAATGTGGTGTCCATATGTTTGTTCTCTACATCTGTGTCTCTATTTCTGCTTTGCAAATTGGTTGATCTGTACCATTTTTCTAGATTCTGCATACATGCGTTAATATACAATATTTGTTTTTCTCTTTCTGACTTACTTCACTCTGTATGACAGTCTCTAGGTCCATCCACAGACATGACTTCTTTAAACTGACTGTGACTTAAACTCAAGAACGAGGTCTTAGCCATATCCTTAGCACCTACCTTAACTAGGATTGCTCTAAAGCACAACATTTTATTTCAGGTAATTTAAGGTTTATTTAAGGTACTTGGTTAGGAAGATGAGATCAGAGAGGTTAGAAACATTAATAAAAATATTAACATTCTTTATAAGAAAAGACCTTTTCTATTTAGGAGTTGTTTCATAAACATTATCTCATTTGAAATTCATGGGTATTTTAAATTATTAAAAATAGCATGGTGATATGTTATATTGTTATGATTTTTTCACACTCACTAAGTTCCAAAATTTTTCTAAGTATTCAGTCATATCCTCAATTCTCCATAAACATAATAAATTCAAATTTTCATGATATAGTGATATAGACTGGGAAGGTATTATCACCCTAGTTTTAAAATGAGGAAAAGTGGAGCTAAGTGATTTTCTCAAGACCAAAGGAAACGAGTCCAGCTGTGGTCTTCTGACTCTTGTCAAGTGCTCTTTCCCCCAGCAATGAAGTAGATCGCTCTTCCCTCTTCTCCCCTCCTGCTCCCAGGGTGGCATGAAGCATAGGGCAGGCCATCTAGGATTGTTAGAGGCTTACTTTGGAACAAATCAGACAGCCTTATTTCTCAGATCAGAGGGAACACTCCAAGTGGCTTCTGGGAGGAAGTGGTATATAACTGATGAATGAGTGACTGACTGAATGAATGCCACCACCCCCTTTAGAAGGTAAGTACTTCGAAAGTTGAAACTTAAGTATATACCACGTGATAGTGGCTATTGGTAATCATTTTAGCATGTAATAGCTTCAGCTCATTTTGGGAAATGGAAATTTTGTGGGTTTGATTATCAGGACAATGAACCATTTGACATATGGAATGTCTACCTAAGGAAAATAAAGAAATTAGACCCAGACTAATTGTTGGAGACTTTCTGTACATTTCTAATTATTTGTAAATCATAAGCCTGTGAAAGAGATCACATATATTTCCTACTACACCTCTCAGATCGTCACTTGGCTCTGGAAAACCGTTCATAATAAAAGAAAACAAGTATGAGACTGACAAGACAAATCCATCTTCTAAATAGAATATACTGCAAAGCCTGACGTTAGAAGCCACGAGGATTTATTGAGTACTTTAAAAAATTTGCCTCACATGAATAACCTGTGAGAAATACACACATTTATATTCAGGATACAGTAGGGTGGACACCAGCTCTTGCTTGTCTGATACTTAGCTTTTTCCCCCCTTTTCAGTGGCAGAGCTGTCTATTGAAAGAAATGAGAAGACTGGATTATGGTCTACAACCTTCTGATCTGTGAAAAGGGTACAACAATGACACACGTAGCCTATTTCATATATGGATGTGTTAAAAAAAATTGTAGAATGTCTTTAAAATATGATAAAGCCCTCTGATACTAGAATTCCTTGAAAATAAGGTGTTATTCATAAAATTTAACTTCTTTCATTTTATTTCAAGCATCAGAACATAAAAAGGAAGGTAAGAAAGCCTAAATTGACAACTAAATCTGTGAAAAAAAGTTTTTTTCCAAGATCCCTACTGAGCTCTGCAAATATATTGAAACTTCACGGATTGCTAAATAGCACTCCAATTCATCTTTAGCACCCTTAATGGCAACTATAAAAACAAAGGGACTGGAATATTCCAAGACATGTTTTTCTCTCCCCAAAAGAGATTTGAGACCTAATTCTGAATACAAGAATCTAGAGGGAGGAAAAAAAAAAAGGTCTGTGCTATTGGATGGATTCCCAGGCTTTGATAAAATTTTCTCAGGGAACACAGCCATCAATTGATGTTTACAGGGCAACCAATTTAGAAATACCTTTTCTGGGCTGGAAGGAATGTTTTGTACAGTAATATTTTGCCACGTTTTGTATTTATTAAGCTCTCCTACTTTACCACAGGCATAAAAAGGCTTGGTCACTGAGAGAAGCTAAGAGCAAAGTTGTTGTTGGTTTCTTCTTTTAATTAAGAATAAGATACATTTTTAAAGAAGAGGGCCTGACACAGACACTTTTTCCAAGTTGACTCTGCTCTTAAAAAATGCTGACCTGGGACAGCGCCAAGACTGAAGACCTGTCTAGCCAGAAAATCTGATGTGGCCTCCAAGTACACATAATCCTTGAAACTCTAGCACTGAAGATGAGGCCCCAGAGCCATGTGAGGTTGAGACTAGGATAATGAAAGGGACACGCAAGAGGACATAGCGTGGTGGGACTATGGGTGCCTCTTTTCACAGGCTCTGGAAACCTTGTGTTCCCTTACCCCATAAAGGTCCATAAGGTCTTAATCTGATGTTTCTTGGCAGCCCTTATCAACTGAATTGACTATTTATTATAAGCAGAATCGTCTGTTATCTTACGGTGAATTATACAAGTGGAAGAAGTAATTTCTAGCAGATAGTGAGCAGCTTCTGTCTTGTTCACTGTAACTCCTCCTTAGCACAACGACTGGCATGTGTAGACATTCTGTAAGTGCTTGTGAGAACATACCTTTTCCTAGATACTCTGACAGATGATTTCATTAAGGACAGAGAACACATAGGACCACATATTATATAAGCATACATGTATATATACATACCATATCAATAATATCTACATATTCTAAAGGCCTTAAATATATCTATCATCTATCACTATTTATCTATATTGAATAACACGAGTAGTCAACAGTACATCAATCCATCACCCTAGAGTTTATTCCATTGTGTTCATTTGATGTGCAATTGAAAAGCAAACGTGGCTGAAGATGATGATAAAAGTGGATAAAAGGAATATTTGAACACAGTGTTTAGTAGATAAATCTTGAGATTTTTTAATAAGGCAAGGGACACAAGCTAAACTTAAAAAGGACATATTTGTGGTTTGAAGAGGAGAGGAAGACAAAAATACAGAAGATCACTATATAGATTGTTTTCCTCCCAGTGGTCATGTTTACATATTTTTTCCCTCTGTTATGTTCAATAGTGATATAAAAATTTCCAGGCAGTAATCTATGCTCAAATATTTGTACAAAAGTCTTCTACAGTTTTGTACCACATTTCAAGGAGTTCCTATAACCACTGTTTTTCAAATGATCTGGAGAGTGTTGCTGTTGACTTATCTAAATCCAGTAATAGGCCATCATCCTCCCCTTTTCCAGTACATCTGAGTAACCTTGGAAAGTTTCAACTTGGAGTATTTTAATACTATACATTTCTTTAGAACAAATGAAAGAATACGACCCATCAATATATTTTAAGCATATCATGAAAATAAAATTCGACCATATTCTTTTTTTTATTTGACTGGGATAAATGTGTCATTTTAAGTACTGGACATACTAGTGTCCTAGGAAATATGGAATATATAACATTTTATGACAGCAAAGCATTACTGTAGCAAAAAAGAAGACTCAAATGGCAAATATTCACATTTGGGCTGTATTAGCAGAGGTAAAGTATTTTATCTAAATAAAATTAAAGAACTATTTAAACAAAAGAAAAACACGTATTTAAATGTAAATAAGGACTTTGTTAAATTGATAAAGATATTAAAAGCAGGTGAAAAATAGAAATGTTCTAGCTTACTTCAATTTTCCTTATAGTAACATCTCATCAGAAACATGGCACGAATTAATAGCAAAGTGAATGTAATTTTGATTCCCGATTTCTTTTTTGGACCTCCTTAATAAATATATTATTATTTCTACTACAAGAAAGAAAAAATTTAAATAGTCATTGATATCACTAAACTGTGAATGATCCAGAATCTCAAAGAGTCTAGAATGATAAAATAAATGGTAACTATATATCTCATTACACAGCTTGTCATGGATGATTCACAGAATCATATAGCAATTTGGGACTTTATACTTTAGATATAATCTTTATTCTGCTCCACATATGTTTTCACGTGTCAGGAAAAAAATAATTTCATGGTAGGTAATAAAAATCAGATTATTTTTCACAAAAATAAGATCGTTGAGCCTCTTGCAATAAAGCAAGTGACCTCCATTGTGCTTATGCTTTCCAGGAGCAGTTGCAAAAACACGGACTCACAAAAAAATCTGAAATAAATAGGCATGGAAAACACTGTCAGTCAGCAGAGAAACTGGCAGGTGACTGTGATCTTGAGGTGGCTCTTGATTATAGCTATAGCTCTGGAGAGTCACACAAATATATCTGTCCATGTATCTGATATGTTGCTGTTAAAAAGAAACTTGGTCTGCTAATCATCACATACCATATATAGGTTGCATATGCGTCTTAGTCTGCTTGATCTGCCACGACAAAATACCATGGACTGGGTGGCTTAAACAATGGAAATAAATTTGTCACAGTTTTGGAGGCCTGAAGTCCAAGATCAGGGTTGCCAGCATAGTCAGGTTATGGTGAGAGCTCTTTCTGGCTTGCAGATGTCTTCCTTCTCACTACGTCCTCACACGTGGTAGATAAAGGAAAAGCTCTCTGGGGTCTCTCCTTATGAGGGCACTAATATTATGAGGGCACCACCTTCATGACCTCATCTAATCCTAATTATCTCTCAAAGGCCCATTCCTAAATATTATCCCTCAGGTGTTAGGGCTTCCATATGTGAATCTGGGGAGGAGGGCCTTTTCAGTCCATACCAGCATGTGTGTGAGTATGCCTTCTAAATGGACCTATATTATCATATTAAGTTGACATGATCCATCGTGGAAAGTATGCAATTCATTTGAATTTTGAAGAAGTCTCTTATTAAGGAGAACCAAGTATTATCCAGGTATTAAACACCAAGTATCATCCAGGTAAAATAAAGATAAAAATGGAATCCACAATAAAGGAAATGGGAGATTCTAATTGTAATAGGGAGAAACAATTGTATACACTTTGGCAGCTACCAAAACATCATGTACACAAATTAAAGGATGACCATGGGGCAGTTGGCAAATTGAAGTAAAGTGAATAAGAAAATAATGAAAATAGCTCTATTGGGATACAAAAACAATTCGTTCTTTCTGGCCTTTCCTGGAACACTATTTAAAGTTCGCTATTTTCACTTTGCCTATATTTCTTGGCTTTTTATTGTCTTGCCCTTTCTAGCCTATTTATTCTATTTCTTATAAGTTTCTTGGGCACTAGGGTATTTTTGTTGTATTTATTTTATTTATCCCCTTCCCCAAACCCAATACTGTTTAGTCGATATTATGTTTTCAATAACATTCAGTAACTAATGACTTCGATTTTAAACTAAAAGCTTCTAAGATTAGGGCCTAGGACAAGGAATTCAGTTAATACTATAAGAGTTTCTATACCAACCACACAGCGAAATCCAGACCTATAGCTGGAGAAAAGTTTATAACTAATTATTGCCTTTAGACTGAAAAAGGATGACAATTCTTAGGAAAATAAAAAGTAAACATCTGCATTTATCACTTTGTACTTAGGGCCCAGAAATGATGGAGTTTCCTTTGCTGGATGGAGGACCATGAACATTGAAAACCAAGGAACTAGAGCCCTTTCCTCTGTCCTTTTCTCCCTTCCTTCCTTCAAAAAAGTTTTATTGAGCCCTTGCGCCAGACACCAAGCATACAAAGATAAACAAGATATAGCTCCTGTTCTTAAGTATCTGACATTCCAGTGAAGATAGATGGATAATCACAGAGATTAAGTTGCAATCGGGAGGTACTTTGGAAATATAGGGGACGGGCACTTAAGTCAGACTGGAAGAGTCACAGAAACTTTCCTGTGAAAGAGGTGATCTCTATGTTGGACCCTGAATGACAAATAAATGAAGGTGGGGTGGCATGGTGGAAGTGAGCATCAATGAGTTTCCAGGCAGAGAAGCCTATTAAGCTTTAGCTATAAAGGTCAAGCTCTTTAAAAATTTATGCTTTGGTTTGCACAGCCTTTTACCTGTAAGTAGCTCAAAACAGTCCCCCTGTAAAGTACAACCTACTAAGTGCAGAGTTAACGTCCTCCTTCTCTAGACATGCATCCTTGACACATAGCCCATCATAAATTATCAGTGATCCAAACCCCACTTTCCCTAATGTGTCTCCTCAGAACTCTGCTTGAACAGTGTCTCACATTTTTTGCTTATTCTCACCTATCTCACCTGAGAGAGATTTTGTCTTGTGAAGTAAAAGGCAAGATAGCTACTGAATGAACACAGTGAATCACCTCTCTTCACTGCATACGATTTCGAACAGAACAGGCACCTCTTCTGCTTTGGAATATGACAGAATCCCATTTCATTCTTGCTGTGTTTCTCATATAACATTACCATACTCCAGTATAGAAACAGGGGGAAACCTTTACTTTATATACATATTTTAAATCCACTTAAAGAAAATAGCAAAACTTGAAACTTCCAAAGCTTTCAGCTATGGTCTCAGAGTATAGTGTTCATTCTTCTGATAATAGTTATGAGTTAAAATATATTTCTTATATTTACTGATATTATCCTTGATTAAAAATGAAGTGATTATGGTAGCATGCATGTTGGTTTTCAAAGAGCACATAGACGACTGAGTGGAATATACTTTTAAAATTTGTTAACAAGAAATTATAACTGTTTTTAAAATACATTCTGCTTCATAGATATTGTTTGCAGAAGTCTATTTTACACATTCAAAAAATCCTGTCCTCTTTCTACTTAATGATTCTGCTGAAAATTGTCTACCACACTGCCAGCAAAGAATACAAAAGATTTCTGATTGAGCTTTGTTCACACTGAATGAGGTGGGAGGTGACACGGACCAAAAGAGCCAAGGACACAGAAGAGCCAGAACATCAGTTTTGAAGTTAGAAGATTCTAATTTGAGACTCAGTTCTGCCTTTACTAACTCTTTTTCCTCATGTAGAAAATAGGAATAATATCATGGTCAATTAAAATGTTCTAAGGTCTGAGTCCTTTGAAGAATGTAAAACATCACAAAATACAATAATCTAGTATAATTATTTGTAGTGATGTAAAACTATTTTCCTGGGAAAATGTGGACAGTGACTCTTAAGAGATTGCCCTAGGAAATCTGTTGGGTGAGTTGGACACTGGAATGGAAAAGTCTATAGGAAAAGGATTAGAGTAATTAACTGCAAATCAGTGAAAAATCATTAAGTAACCCAATGATCCCATGAATTCATTTATTTGCAAGATGATAGAGGGTCCCACTTGCAATGACTTAATTTTTAATACATTATCAGAAGGACTATCTAGCCGATAAATGCCTTGGGTATGATATAGAGAGAATAAAATGATTATATCACATAGTTCTTTGCCATATTCTTCACTTTCATTTTCATTTTCATTTGAAATTTCATTTCATTTTTATTTGAAAATTACAAGTTTATTTGTCTCTAAGAAGAAAAAACAAGGAACTTCTTTTAGAATTATTCCTTGGATTTTTTCAAATATATCATATAGTTTAATTGCTAAGGCAAATTAGTGCATCTGTAAGACTTACACAACATTAACAAGACATTATGAGACTGTATTTTTTAAAAAAACATAAAAATATTCTTTTCATTTTCGTTTTACAGCCCTTAAGAACAAAGAAGAGTATGTAAGACATTTAGAAATTCTCTGAAAGTGACTTGGAGAATAGTGCTAATCAGATGATTACAGTTGTAAAAAAACAACTGTGATTGGTTTCCTGTTAGACATGTACATAACATACATCTAGAAGGAGCTGGAAGGATGCATACCTGCTGCTGAGGGCGCTGTGTTCTAGCAAAGGGAGTAAGTGTGTCTGCAGGGGCAGGGAGTGGTGACTTTGACATTTTGCTTTGAATGTTAATGTTTTATTTGAAATTTTGAAATAAATATTACTTGTGTTAAAAAAAAAAAACACAGAGAGGTGAACCACAGTAGGATACATTTATGCTTACCCACACCTTCAATACTGCTTCCTGACAGTGACTGGATTTCTGCAGTGGCTATAAATGCTGTCTTCCAAATGTACATTAATCAAAATTCAAATACCTAGTAAATGTTTTCAGAAGTATAGCTTAATTCAGTTACATCTGGAATGTATCACCCATGTTTAGATAGAGGATAGGATAGGCATGCTTGAGTTCAAGCTCTCTAAAATGGCACGATGTGTTGCTTTGGCATGGTCACTCTTGATGGATTAATGTGACCAGGACAGGCGTAGTTTATCTTACTGAGCTGCTCCACTGCACTAGAAATGATGCTCACCTTTTAAGGCCTTTTAAAAATACTGTGTGACTTGTGCCTGAAAAACCCCAAGAAGACGAAAACATTCAGCTGTTTACTTGCTAAGTCAAGGCCAGTGATCTTTAAAAAGTTGGCTGATCCCCTACCCTCGAACTGCCTTGCATCTAAGCCACGACAGAAGGCCTGTCAGCAGATTTTATTTACAACCCTTGAGGAAAAATCCTCTTGCTGTTTTCACTTCATACAGAAGATAAGTTTGCAGAAGGAAATATTTGGCAGTACTTCAGATGCTCACTGTTTGGTGGTGTTGATAAAGCAATTCTTTTTCTTGATTATGGTAGCTACTATAATGCTGTATCGTTTATGTAGACCATCATGCCCCAACTGACTCTATTTATTGACTGAACAGACATAATTTATGCAATCATCTGAACTGTTTAACCTTTTCTTTTACTATAAGCTTAGAATCTGTCTATGGACTGATTTTAGGCTGAATTCTATTGTTGAAGGATGTCATGTTCCACTTAGTACACCTACAAAATTCTTTCATTCAGATAAAAGAAGGTCAACTGACCTGAATGAAGAACATTGGTAATTATAGGTAATTCACTAATATTTATTATGTGGTTTAAAGGGAATGTCAAAGTATCATGCAGACAACTCACATGTAGATCTAAAATGAATTTTTTCCTTTTACTAATAGAATCAGATTCATATAATCTACAATAGCCTCCAAATAAAAATTCTGTTTGTGTAAGAGTTTTTATCTAAAAAAATCTCCCAAATAAAAATGTACCCAGGGAGATGAAACATACACTTTTTTTTTCTTTCTAGTAGTAGGGAAAAATCAATGTGGCAGATATCTCTAAATTGTGTTCTTGAGCATGTGAACAGCACCCAAGAAAAGATACAGGTTCTCAAGCCACTGAAAAGTCTATCAAAACTGCACAAAGCAACAGGTGAAAAGTTGCCTGTGGAAATATTTGTAAAATAAATATGCTGGTTATTGTTTGAACTAACTCTCATGGGTGAAGCATTATCTTTCATAATACAGCTGAGTTGTATAACCAATAAATGGTCTGAAATTACACACTTGGAAACAGGCTACATCTACAGCCTATTCACAGTTGTAATGAAAGAAAGAGATTGAGGAGGAGACAAATAAAATAAAAATGCATTTACTCACGGTGTTAAAATTTGGAAAGAGCCCAACAGCAGAATTACTGTCCACTGGAAAAGACATAAATGGTTTGATATCCAGTGAAGGCTGCATCATCACGGTAGGTGTGCGCACAAGAGCAGGAAGGGGAGTGGTATGGCATGTACTGCCTGCCAAGAACAAAACAACAATGAATTCAATCTCTTGCTCACATCCATCTCCCTCCCCAAAACAAGTGCAAAAACAAGACTGCTGAGCTGTAACCTGCAAGCAAGAGAGTTATGCTGGGAGTCAGCAAATGGCACAGGCGGAGAAAATACAGTTAAAAAGGGTCTTTGCTGGTAGGTGGGGCAGAATATCGTCCTCTTGTTCAACCACTGCCTCTTAGTAGCCAAAAATGTAGAAGAGAGGAGGGGAGGAGCCTCTTGAAGCCGGATGCTCTTTACTATTCATAATTATTGACAGGCTAGTGGGAGCATTTTATGCAAATCAGAGATAATCATAGGATTTTTTTTACCAGGGGAAGAAACCTTGGACTTTTATAGTTACTCTCCACTTCCAAGAAAGTTATCACTCAAACAATTTGTTCTCTTAAAAAAACAAACAAACAAACAAACACAGAAAGCTGCCTAGTCTGGACACTGAAGAGTTAGAGAATCTAAATGGGGTGATTATGATCAGGGTAGAGGCAGGGTTTTGCAGGACAGGGAGGAGTTGGAACCAAATTTTTGACTTCACCTTTTATTTCTAATGAGGCTTGTATTATTTTAGCAACTATCGTTTTAACAATTTTATTAGCTACCTTTACATATCTGGTGTAACCTGTCTGTAGGAGATTTAAAACACTCCTCTCCAGGAGTAACACGAATTTTTCTTTAGCCCATAGTCTCTACATATTGCAGATAAGCAGCTGCTGGTGCAGGTGGCTCTCCAGGAGACAGGCTCGGATATGCCCTTTTTAAACAAAATATAACAGGCATAGTGAGATAAAATTCACCTACTTAAAGTGCACAATTCCATGATTTTCAGCAAATTCAGAGTTGTGCAAGCAGGACCACAATCAATATTAGATTTTCGTGATCCCTAAAAGAAACTCCATACCCATCAGCAGTCACCCCCACTTCCTCCCAACATCTCCAGCTCTTGGTAACCACTAATCTACTTTCTGTCTCTACAGATTTGTCTACTCTGGACATTTCATTTAAATGAAATTATACAATATGAGGTCTTCTGTGACTGTTTTCTTTTACTTGGCATGTTTTTAAGGTGACCCCATGTTGTAGCATGTATCAGAATTTCATTCCTTTTTAAGGCTGAATAATATTCCATTGTAGATGTACCATTTTTGGCTTATTTATTCATCAGTTGATGTGCATTTAGGTTGTTTCCACCTTTTGGCCGTTATGAACAATGCTGCTATGAACATTTGTTTATAAGTTTTTGTGTGGCGACATGTTTTTAGTTCTCTTAGGTATATACTTAAGAGAGGACATGGGGATTGTTGGGTCATATGGTAGTCATATGGTTTAACCGCTTGAGAACTTCCAGACTGTTTTCCAAAATGGCTAAACCATTTTACGGTACCACAGTGTATGAAGGTTCCAATTCTCCTGACATGCCTATATAAGGCCACAAATAATTATATGCCTAAAATCCCCTGCTGGCTTAAGGGAGAAGTGAACAGTATGGGAAAATGCTCTGACTGTTAAAATATCCACCAGTCTTCTTTCACAGTGTCCCCAAACAGTTAAAATTTATATTTCAATGATATATATTTTTGGTAATGAATTTCCTTAATAAACTCTGCATCATATTTCAAATCATTGCAGAACAGTATTGGCAGTAGTGTTGAATGAACTGTCATAGCTCATTTACATTGATCCTAAAAATAGAAAAAAAGAGAAGGGCATCTGAAGCATTTATCTGTAATGGCAAGTCTTTAGGTCAGCCTGTCCATTAGCGAATGTAGAGTAGGACTCAGCAAAAAGAGAACCAGCCAAAAGTATAGGTCGCAGAATTTTTTTTTTTTTTTTCTGATGCCAAAGTAAATACTCTGATCTCAGCCTGGCATTCACATAACCACCCTGCATTTAATTACACATTATTCTTCTAATTAGGTAACATTACATTCATTGGTAACTTCAGAGCTTGTAGATCCAAGATGATGTATTATATCAATATGTCAGATGTTACAGAAGCATTACTAAAACATTCATCTTAAAAGCTTTGCTTCAAAATCTCACCTAAACTGAAAACCAGATATTTCTCATATTAGACCAATGGCCTTTTACTATTTACAATTATTATAATTGTCAAAAGTCTGAACTATAAAAGTATACAGTATACTTAAAGCTGTGTGTTAAAAAAGAAACAAAAGGCCTAAAATGGAGTCACTTGTGCTAGTACCTAACCTAATTGCAGTTACAACCTAGGAATGTAAGCCTACCCAGGAATGTCATCCTAACCAGTCAATGTGGAATCTTCTGGTCAGCACCAATGAGGCAATTGGTCACGTGGGCCCTCTCCATCCACCAAAGGAAGATGAGGTAATCTGCCATACAGACCCTTTCTGTCTCCCATAGATAGGTTACCTAAGCCTGAAATAATCCTATTTGTTTATGACTCTGTCTTGCCTTTAAAAATTTTTCCTTTCTGTAGCCCTGCTCACTGGAGGGGATGCTGCCTGATTCATGAATCGTCCAATAAAACCAATTAGATCTTCAAATTTTATTCAGTTGAATTTTGTCTTTTAACATGCCTGATGAACAAATGTATAATTGTGTTGCTATTGTAGGTCTCCCAAAGGGAAGCAAAATTCTTTCTGTAAGCCCACAATGGTGGCTCTGATAGCACTGTAATACATGGCTCCTGAGAGCCTGCAAGCGTCACTTTGTACTAACAAACTCAAATCAAATAGAATGCAACACGGAACTTGACCAACAGATTGCTCCATCAAAAAAGGTCAGAATGCACAATGATCCCCCTTACCCAATCAAATCTCTATGCTAATAAAGGCAGGGCTTGAGAACTACTTAGCTGCCACCATTCATTAGCATAAAAAACTTAGCAGCTGTTTACCATTTCATTAGCATTTTAATGACAGACAATTTGCCATGTTAAACACAGATTGTTTTAAAGTACCGGTAGATCTTCTGAATAAATATAAACTATGCTTTCATCAATTCCCTCACCTCAACCTTGCTGTTTTCACTTTTAAAACCTGCTTTTTAATATCACTTCACCAAAACCGATTGCTTCAAAGGACGTTTTTGCAAATGGAAAATGAGTGGGAATAAACTGCACTTTTTGCACAGGTTACTCTGGGCTTTGATCTCTGTGTCACCTTATTCCAGATTTTGCTGCTTCTGCTGCTGCTGCTGCTGGGAACCATTTCTCCTCATCTAGGGATGCCCAAAAGTCAGTGGGATACATACGCAGAAACTGGGCCAAAATGCATCGCACCCTGCAAGAAAATGCTTAATTTCTCTAAAACTCAAGGACTCACTGAGAAAAAAAAAAAAGACTGAAAATATCATGAGCAGGTATTGCAATACAAAGGGTGGTATAATGTTCCCATTACACTGCTATTCTCATGGGACAGAGCCCACCCTCTGTCTTTTGTACCAACAACTTGGCAATATTATGTAAGATACCTCCTATATGTATTTCTGTTTCAAAGCATAGGATATAATTTTGTATATGTCAAATCATAATAGGTCTCCATCTTATTTGAAAATAAGGTTTTTTATATCACTTATTGCATATATATATTTATCAAACTGCCTGTACTAAAATTAAACACACATGCACAAACAGGCATCCCCAAAGATCTAAGAGTCACCACTCTCACCGTGGAAGTTCCACACGTACATATATAACCTCCCATAAGAGTGCAATTAACCCTCTCCCATAAATTTCGTTTTGATGGTAAAATCCAAGTTGTATTCATCTACAGCTATGAAACCAATAATATGTTAAAGTCAACTCACCACTATGACCATAAAGAAAACTATTATTTCAGCCAACTGCCTCTGTAACATGATAGGCACTTATTATGTCAATGGATTGTGTCATAAGCCAGCACAATAAAACCTCAGTTGAGGACCAGGTGACACTTGAAAATGATTGCTGTAGTCTTTGACCTTTAGAAATAGACCTCTGAAGGTCTTCTTAGGTTATAACTTTGAGGCTTCCCAGTGGTTCTTCTTTATGTACCAAAACACAGACAAACAAAGCACCTCATTTTTAGAAAGGAGTCTGCCAGAGTCACAGAAAATATGCCTGGAGGAGCATTTACAGAATGAGATCAGATCTACATACATTCCACAATATATCCTGCACCAGGAGTTTTTCCCAATGCCATTATTATGTACGTTTCCTTTAGTGAGTACTGAAGTAGAAAACTTCATATACTATAAAAATCTATTAGGCAATGTCGATTATAGAACTCCCAAAGATTTCTTTAAAGAAATTCAAATGAGTGGCATTTCAGATTTTCCACTAAACTCAGATTTCTCTTTTTATTGCTTTTCCAGCTTTGTTGTGCTTTATACTAACTTTCCCTCTCACCAGGATAATCACCAACTAGTAGCTCCTCCACCCCTTCTCTCACCATTTCCACTTTTATCAGTCTGCCATGTGAGAAACACAAGAAATGAAGTGTGGCAGCAATATGAACAGCGTATGTGATTGATAAAGGGTGGTGCTTCTGAAAGGGCCACACAACATAATAACAGAGATAACATTTTTATAGTGCATATACCAGGCACTACCCTAAGCACATTACATATGTATGTACATATGCATACACACATATACATATATACACAAATCCATATATACTCATATATATAAAATTATATATTTATATCATTTTTATCATATATCATTTATGTTGATATTATATATTAAATATATACTCATTTATGTATATTAAATGAGTGTATGTACAAAGTACATATACAAATATACTTACAGTAACCCAAAAAACAAGGCACTATTACTAGCCCCATTTTATAGATGAGAAACTGAGGCACGAAGAAGTTAAGCCCAATTTCATATAGTTTGTATGAGGAAGAGCCAGGATTCAAACCCAGGCAATCTGACTACTTAATTCTGCTTTTTACTACTATGCTATGATAACCAAATTGAATATTTTAAAATACCTCAGTTATATAGACACATTCTCTAGCTGTAGATAGAAACATTTTACCATCAAAGTAAGAGATTTAAAATGTTGGATCTCCTTTGCATCTGGGAATTCATTAAAACTTTCATCTGAGCTTAATGTAGTATTGATGCTGAAATAACTAAAATATATAAAATTTTTAATGCTCTATAAGAATATATTTATCTAAAAATAATCTTCCCCAAATAACAGTATTACTTAATTCGGTAAATACTTATGGGGGACCAACTGTACAAGGCACAGTGCTGACAGTTACAGGGAATATAAATTGAGTCAGAAAGAATTTATTTTACTTACTAAGAGAAGATAAGAAAATAATAACTATCATTTAATGAGATTCTACTCTATGCCAGGTACTGTGCTAAGTGATTTGTGTTCCTTATTTTAATTATAACACAACTCTATGAGGTTTGTATTATTATCCCCATTTTACAGTTGAGAAAGGTAAGCCTTAGAGAGATTAAGATCACTTAATATATGGTAGGGTCTGGGTCCAAACTCCTGTTTGTTTGACTCTAAAGCCCATGCCATCATTCCAAAAAGCAGGCTATTTATAAAGTTGTTATGTGAAAAAGATTTTGTCATCAAATACATATAGAAAATGTTGATTTCAACAAAGTTTGAAATGGTTCTTTTCTGAAAAATATCTTGGAGCTTTTAATATGGTAACGGGTACTGTGAATATCTAGGCAGATATAATTTCTACCCTCAATTTAAGAATGAATCAATCCTTTTTGTTTTCATAGGCATCTGGGATAGCCATGATACTATGACCTGTCCTTCAGGCAATGATGTTTTACATGCATTAAAAGCACCAATTCAGGAGAAAGTTGATGACTTTCAGGCCCACCACTTTCTTGTTAGACAAGTGATTTTACTTCTATATACCTCTATTTTCTTTTCTATAAATTGGGGAAAAAAAGTGTACCTGCGTTATAGGACTGGTAGGAGAACTAACTGAGATTTTTCCATACAAGGTACTTACCACTGTGCTTGACAGCTAGCAAGTGTTCATTAAGCTTCAGTTACTGCAGTTATGAACTATTCCTACTCCTATGCCACTATGCCGTATCCCTGGAGAGCATAAATAGTTAAATCCATTACTACTTATAAAAGGCAGGGTATGTCAGTGGTCATATAATATCAACAAAATCTTAAGGAAATTTAAGAGAGAAAGGAATTAGATCTGGTTAGGAGCTGGGTTCATAGATATTTCCATAGATGAACTATCTCTTAAGATTAAGCCTGAGGAATGGTTAGTATTTTGAGAGGTGGGTATGCGAGAACGGTGAAGGGAACTGCATAAGCAAAAAGCATAGAAATATGGAATGTATTAAAATTTAAAACTTGTTCAGGCACTCAAGAATTCTTAGTGTTTTGGGATCAGAAGGTAAACAATAAAGAGAAAAGCAGAACATCTTTTTGATCTTGGAGTAAGCAAAGGTTTCTTAAACAGGAAAAAAGGTGCTAATCATAAAAGAAAAACATGATATACTCTATTAAGAATAAGAATGTAAGGATAAGGCACGATCAAGGGAATGAAGAAGCCATCCAGAGAGTGTGAGATGATAATTCACAATAGGTGTATTTTGACAAAGGACTTGAACCTAGAATAAAGAACTTCTATAGATCAATAAGAAAAAGACAGCACAATAGGAAAATTGGGAAAAGACTTGAATGGACACTTCACAAAAGTAGATACTAAAATGGCCTGTAAACATATGAAAAAGCACCTAACTTCATTATTCATTAGGGATGTGCATTAAACTATGAGATATTGCTACATAAAAGAATGGTTACAATGAAGAAAGATGATTACCAAGTGCTGACAAGCATATGGAGCAACCAGAACTCTTATACAAGGTGTAAATTTTTACAACTATGTTGAAAAATGATTTAGCAATATCTACTAAAACTGAATGGACACTTACTCTATGACTCAGCAATTCTACTTCTAGGTACATACCCAACAGAAATGATCCCTATGAGAAAGTTCATAGCAATACAATATATAATAGCCCCAAACTGAAAATTGGCCAATTAACCAATCAACAACAGAAAGAATAATTCTGGTATCTTCATACAACCTAACATTCTCACAATGGAATATAGCAATAAGAAAAAATGGTATATGGTGACATGAAACAACCAATAAACCTTGTAAATGTAACGTTGAGAAAAAGAACTAAAATAAAGGAGCATATCAACATGCTGTATGATACCATTTATTTAAAGTACACAATCAGGCAAAACTAATCTATACTGTTAGGATCGTGGCTATTCTCGTAGGAAGAGTAGGATGAGGTTAGGGTGCAGACTGCCAGTTTGATTTTGCTCAAAATGTTTTGTGAGAAGATAAAATTTCCCTTTAATGCTGATGCTTCTTTGCTGAATTTCACAAGTGGATAGAGGAGACTGACATAGAATCCAGTGATGCAAAAGAGAAAAATGTGTATATAGAACTCTGAGTCTATAAAACCTTAACAATTGGCAGTTTTGTGCCTGAATCTCCCTTGAGGCAGTTCAGGGGTCCCTGCAAGGTGCTCCAACAGCAGCAGCATCCTGGCAGAATGTTGACTCTAAAAATAAATTCTTCTGAGAACCACCCTGAAGTTTATAAGCAATAATGAAGTGCTGCATCAAAAACAGCAGTGAATCCACATGATGATAGATTTTAATCTACAATGTCCTTTCGGTTTAGTAGTAATATGCCAGCTTTTACACAAAATGATGACTGTTTCACTAAGATGCAATGGATGACTTTTTGGATGTGTAGCAATAGAACATACCACATAGTAGTGGTTCACTTATATCTGAATATTTTGTCCATACACTGAGTTTCTTATATTTAAATGGTGAAAAAAAAATGGGTAAGACTTATTTACTATAGAGTGCAAAATACAGTTTGATTAAACGTGACATACTTCATTAGCTGCAATGCTTTTTTTTTTTTTTTTTATTGGCTGTGTTGGGTCTTTTTTGCTGTGCTCGGGCTTTCTTTTAGTTGCGGTGAGTGGGGGCTACTCTTCGTTGTGGTGTGCGGGCTCCTCATTGCCGTGGCTTCTCTTGTTGTGGAGCATGGGCTCTAGGCACGTGGGCTTCAGTAGTTGCAGCACATGGGCTCAATTGTTGTGGCTCACAGGCTCTAAAGCGCAGGCTCAATAGTTGTGGCACACGGGCTTAGTTGCTCCACAGCATGTGGGATCTTCCTGGAGCAGGGGTTGAACCTGTGTCCCCTGCATTGGCAAGCGGATTCTTAACCACTGTGCCAACTAGGAAGCCCAGCTGCAATGCTTTTTTAAGCAGTATTGGAAAAACTGAGAATTTCAGAATTTAAGTAAAGAAGGTAATTGGTTCACAAATAAGTCTTAAGAACTGATTGTCTTCTTTAAGCTGAATTTAAATAATTTTTGCTCTGTTATAGTTTTCTTCACTTGCACCCCAATATTATTAAGCATGACCATGCAAAGGAAGAAACTCAAAGAAGAGAAAACAGAATTTGGACAAACGTTTTGTCAAGTTTTTTGAAATAGTTTTTAATATACCTGACTTATCAAAAGGGAATGTCATGTGCTGAGTTCCTAAATTACTAAGTCTTTAGAGAAGCCAAAATTACCTCCAGACAGGGCTTTACTAAAATTGTCTGAGGTTGAAACTGGATTGGGAGGTCAGTAGCCTGACGAAATTTTCTGGCAAAAAGATGTAGGGAGATGGTCCTGAGCTACATTTGCCCAGTGACTCCCGTCTATGGCGTCAAGATGCTTTCATGAGGTCTGACACCTCTTTTGGCTACAGAGGAACTCTTTGCTCTCCCTTTACAGCATGCTAGGGACATAATGGCAGAATGACCTATTATAGAAATCTTCCTAAAAAAATACAGACTTTCTGTAGGAAAGACCATTATATTTCTCAAACTGCTGAATATTTCTAGAGGAACTATATTTCATAAAATTTTAGCAGTAAACATAATTTAGGAATCTAGCCTTCATTTTATATGAGAAAAATGGGATTAGGAGAACTTAATCCAGCATGGTACCTGACTGATGGTAAAATCAAATTTAGAGCTCATTGCCCAGAGATACTGTTTTGAATGCTTGTCTGTACAACCAAAGATGTACCAGAATCATATATTGAAGTCTTTATCTTCTTTAAAAATTTAAGTAGATTAGTATTTAGTCTGTTTTCTTTTTGTATATAGACTGAAATTTAGAAGTACTCATTTTTAAATGAGATTTTAATTTTAATGGTTTTATTAATATGAATAATGGAAGAAATTAAATGAAAGAGAAAATCCAATGTGGCCAAGAGCCAACATTTCTTTCCATTTTAAAGAGCAGCAGCAGATTGATTACAACACCTAATTTTAAATAATTATTTTAGTATTCCCAGTAGGGGAATAAAGAGAACAACAAAATCCGTTCAAACTATGCTTTTAATCATACTGTGTGGATCAATATAACTAATTCAAATAGCTTCATAGTAGGAGGCACACACATTTCCGTTGGTGGTTTTTATACCAAAGGTCTATCAGAATTGCAACAAAAATGCTATCTGAAAAGACACATTTTTCAAAGCAATGGCAACTGAACTTCTGTTGGAATAGATCAAAGAAGCAGGACCTTAAGGCCTCTGGCTCTGTCTTTAGGCCTCCTCTGCAGCTCACAGGAAGGGTCAGACTGAAGGGGCTGCGTACAGCAACGCAGGAGGTCAACACACCCGGCTGCAGCTATAAATTCTAGCTCCAGGACACAAAATGTTTTGCCCCCTAGTTTCAGAGAATTTCAGTTTTGCGTTCAGTGTCTGGGCAGTTTACATTTAAGAACCAAAGAAGGGTAAAGAAAAGAAGAATAGTGCTTTACTTAATAGTCCTTGTAAACAGATATTTTTCTCCGAGAAGCTTGCTCAATTTAAAGAAACAGAATTAATATTTGCTCTGCCAGTGTTCTCTGCATCCACCTTGGTAGAGAAAAGAGGTTTCCTTAGCTTAAATATTAACCAAACATTCCAAAGCTATTCAAAAGCTGTTGCCCATGTTTTTTTGTTTTTTTTGTTTTTTTGTTTTTTAAAGTAATAGGTTCCTAGAAAATGCAATTTGGGAATAAAGAGAACAGTAAAAACTGTGCTAAAAACCTGCGCTAAAATTCTTTTCCCCCTTTTCACGCATATCTCACGGACACCATAATTATAATGCACTATAGCGAATTCAGAAAAAATTCTAGTGGAGTATTATAATCATGGTGACCATCTTCAATGAGGCCAGTCTTGGTCCTCTATCAGCCAAAAAGCCATTTTTTTCAGGAGCAGTGGAGATGGTTCCTACCTGGCAGTCAGGACAGCTGTGTAAGCAGCATGTAAGCCACCATTCCATCCCTGTGGAAACCTGGGATGGGGTGACCAATGCAAGGGATCAGGGTGAGCATGAATTGTGGGTAATGGGGAGGTAGAGGGGTTAGAATGGGGAAAAGGATGGGGGCGATTTGGAGAGGGAAGGAAGAGTGGTAAGTTTGGCTGAATTTTGCCAAGTGGACTAGAATTGGCACCAATGCCTTATTTGGAATTTTCTAACATGTCACTCCTAAAATGATTTTCTTCTTTTTCATCTTCAGTTTTTTGGCAGAAATCTGTGTAGGATGAAGTAGAGCAGAGCAAAAACTATATCAGTAGGAACAACCTAATTAAGCAGGGCATCTAAGTCCTTCAAACAAAGGAGATGGGCAACTGGAAGACACCCTCATCCTGAGAAACATGGAGAGTCCTGTGACCCAGGGGCTGCTTGTGCTCCAAAGGTATTAAACAGAACGGCCAATCCCTGGCCTGGTTTCTTGCAACTCTGCCACTGTCCTGACGTCCTAGAAATTGATGCTACCTGCTTCCGTCATGCAGGCAGCTTCTGGGGCACTAGTGATATGCAAAACAGCATCAGATAAGGCCCTCTGGTGAATGCCCGAGGATTTTCTGCATTGCAAGTGATTCATCACGATTGATTGTGCCTGTTCCTATGTATCATGTTTATTCTTGTACCTTGATGCTGTTTTATTCTTTGGGATTTCTTTTTGGCTTCCCAGATGACTCCTTCTCACTCCCCCAGTGAACACCAAAAGTCAAAGACATAATGATTTTTTAATAAGGAGCCACATGGAAAGTAGAGAATTTAATGACAGCACTCATCATTTTCCTTTTCAATTATTTGCTTTCTAAGGCAACAAAAGAATGGAAATATTTTCTTTTAGAAGAACATTTGTTTTGACTCTTGGTCTCTTCTGAACTTCAAACCGCCTTTTAAGCACCCCTTGCTTTAAAGGACACAAATGGAAAGCAAACATTCATAAAAATGGACCTGGTGCTCAACACACAATACGACAAAGTGTGTTGAAATTTCAAGTTAAAGAAAATGCAAAAAGAATCCAAAGTTCTCGAGTTGCACAATCTCTATTTCCAAACTGTGATTGACTTGCGTCTCTTTTTTTCTTTAACACCCACTTCCTCTGCCTCTTTCTTATCCCGCTCCGTCTCCCTAATCTCCCACATCCCACCTGTTTGTCTTTTCTGCCTCTCTCTTAGCTCTTTGAAGTCTCTGGCATTTTCTGTCTCTGTCTCTGCATGTGTATATGCCTACCTGTCTCTCATCTCTTTGTCTCTGTCTCTGACCACAATACTGCCGGTGAACTAGAAAGCACTCATAAAATGTGTCATTTGCCTTGTTTTGCAGCTATATTGTATTAATTTCATTTTCAATATTTGCTTCTACAAATCAAAAGATTATATTAACATTGGGACGAGTTTGTCCCCACAAAAGATATAACGATTAAATTAAGGCTGTATCTCCAGTTATGTCTCATGCCCTCACATCAGTTGCAACAACTGAGGATTTGTTTTATATGTACTTACACGATAGTATCTGCCACCCGCATGACAAAATGGGGCACACTAAGAACTTAAATCCACCTTAGAATTTAATGATATATTTTTATAGAAATTCATCATTCGTGTCCTGGGTTATACGAATACTATAACTTTTCATTGAGGAGCACACGGTGCTTTCACATGTATTAAGTAGACTTCTAAACTGTTACATGGCATCCCATGTTTTTCTGATGAAAAAACGATACTCAGGGATAAATAAGTCCATGACAAAGCAAATATACAAAATGAAGCCAATTTGGACCCAGGACTAGAAAAAAAATGTCTTCCAAAATCAGGTACCAGCCTAATAGTGATAACAACACTGAGCAACAGCATCTGCTAAGAGGTCCCCTAATATCGGGGCTCTAGGACCCTGGAAAAACAAATACACACTGGCCTTAATCTACTCATTTTTTGTAAGAGTCTACTGAACCCTCAGTGTTTACACCCTTCATCCACAAATGACGTAGCATAAAAGAAACTGATGCTCTTTCAGTGTTTCCCAAACCACCTGAAATCTCATGGGGACAAGGAGATTAAAAACATCTTCCTGCTGCCAAGAGTTTCTAAGCTCTTTTCCTAACAGTAATATTTATTCATGTTTTAAAAATGGCAAAATTGGAAGAAAAAGAATCTTTTAGGTGGGGAGAACTGAAGTGATAATATTAAAATAAACATGAGAATTTCGTAAATATCTATAGTATACATACAAAATACATCTATCCTCATGACAGACAATACTCCCTCTTGAGGAGCTAAACTTACCTGGTTTCCAGAGAGATTTCTATGCCCAAAGGTCTAAATAAACATGAAGCCATTGAGTTTTCATTTGAACTAGATGGAACATTAAAAGCTTGAAATGTGCTTATCATAAAAATCATGTGACAAGAGTACAAGTTCCCACGTCACTCAAATTTATTACAGGCTACCAGCCACTATTCTGTCCATCTGAATGTGAATTCTTGAACATGTACAATCATCTGTTTAAATATATTTCTTGAAGAGAATAGAAAAGAGAGAGGAGGTTCTAACATACTTGGATTAAACATAAATCTTATTTTTACCTAGTAAAAATGTGAGACAAACATAAAAAGAAAAAGGAACTGTAGTTCATAAAGACAAAGGAAATGTGGGAAGTCTGTCACATCTTTACTGTACTTAGCAAAGTGACAGAGGACGACAATGTAAATGAAAACAAGTTAGAAAAACTAAGACGATATTGGGCAGGGGAGTCACGAAATTAGCAAAATTCTCTTCCCTCTCCTTCTGATACTT
This sequence comes from Hippopotamus amphibius kiboko, assembly GCF_030028045.1. Classification (NCBI taxonomy): domain Eukaryota; kingdom Metazoa; phylum Chordata; class Mammalia; order Artiodactyla; family Hippopotamidae; genus Hippopotamus; species Hippopotamus amphibius. The sequence goes on along the minus strand of NC_080193.1, from coordinate 122,629,643 downwards.
TTTTCCTTTTCTAAAATGGATATTAACTGTTTTACATTTTTGTCATATACTTCATGAAAAAGTTCCCTGAGGTGTAAAAGCTGATCAGCCAGCAATGCTTACCTTGGTTTTTAAGAATACCATCCACATTCACTTCTGCATTCGAGCACTGTATGAGGTAGTACATTGAGAGAGAAATAATTCCATCATTTCAACCTGGTGCTCCTGTAAAATGTGGTGCCAGGAAACAGCCGACAAGCAGTGCGTCTGAACAAATCATATGTCCTGTAATTGCTGCTTAGCTCTAATTACTATTGAGGATAGTGTTTGCAACTTGATTCCAGGGAGAGGGCAGACTACCTTCTGACGACACTGAACCAAATATATCCTAAAAGACTGACAAGTAACTTTCTTTCATGTTATTCTTCCGAGTATCTCCCAGCTACTCAGTAACTACAAATCTGACATGGTAAAAATGAAATCAAATAATCTGACACCCACCTCTCCTTTCCAACAAAGCAATTTAATTCTCAGATTCTGTACTTATTATATAATAACAATTTGGAATTGTTAGTACCACTCAGATTTAAGTGGATTGTTTTTTTTTTTTTTCTTTTCTAGGTGGGCAACTAAATCTTTATTTTGAAATTGCTTTTAAGAAAGGAATATGTTCTCAAAATATGAACTTTGTTTACATTCTGCTAGTCCAGACTAATTTATTTGCATACCATTAGACAGAGAATGTTTTCTTTTCTGTGGAGTTTTAGGTTTTAAACAAAGATTCACAATGTATAATTCAGAAAGACTAAAGCAGATAATTTGATGTTGATAACATTAATAGGGATGTTTATGTACTTCCACTCAAAAAATCTAATTTCAGTTATACGGGAGAATTATCACGGTGAAATTAGCAGTTGTGTAGACTTGGAACTAAAATGATACATTTATTCATATATCTAACTAATTTCACTGTCCATCTAGTGACCTCTGACCATATGATCAGAATAAGGCTTCTGATATATCTTATATGTATCTGTATAAGGTTACACAGTGTGGCGATGACCAAATGGTTGTTTTGCTTCTGCTAAGCTGATTGTCACTGATACTGTTGCGTTAGCTTAGTAGGCATTTGACTGAATGAGAGAAACTTTAAATGACATGGTTGCAAATGTCAGGAAGGATTTTGCACCTTTGGTTGTGCAACTTTTAGCACATTTGTCAACCATGGCCAACACTTTAGTGACAATGTACAGCACAAATTACACCCACCCAAATTCAGAGATTTGGTATATCTATTTCAGTCAGATTTGCACGGTAACTATCAGGGACCGTTAAACCTAAGGGGATAATTAGATGCGGCAATCAAAATGGTAATTATAAAAGCGGCTCTTAGAGATGGAAGAGCATATCTCGAGGCCTCAGTTGTTATGAATAATAACAACAGAGGACTCTAAAGGGAACACAGTATGCTGGCTCGATACTTATTTTCCCCCAAATAATAACTGTGCATTTCTCGCTCATATAATAGTTCTTCATGATTAAAATAAAATGATAGTCACTGCTGTGGTTTTCACGTTACTTTTTATTTTATTTAAAAAAATCTGTACCTATGATAGACCTCTCCGAAGAAAACTCTTTGCTCAGTAGGGATTATGTTGATGCGCCCTTTGAAGTATTTTTCTTTCACGGAGCTAGGCAGAACATTCCATTCTTTTTTGTCCACCCTTAAATCATGCCTGATCCTTGGAGTAATTTTCTAGAACATTTCCAGGTCTGACACACTAGTCCATCGTAAAGCTCCCAGATCCTTTACTTGTACCTCTCGTAGGTCCTTCGCTTATAGTTCAGTAGTATACAAAGTGTGGTCCCCAGACAGCGGCATCAGTATTACCTGAGAACTTGTTAGCAAAGCAAATTCCCAGAATCTATCCCAGGCCTACAGAATCACAAACTCTGGGGGTGGGACCCAGCAATCTGTGTTTTAACCAGACCTTCAGGAACTCTGAAGCACTCTGATGTTTGAGAACCACTGGTCTATGCATGTATGTACTAAGAGTAATAGGAGAAAGGGATAAGGAATAGTGAAGACTCTATGGGACAAACTATGGGAGATATATAGGCTTATTAGCAGAGGGGTGACATTTAAGTGGTGATCTAAGGGATGGGAAGAGTCTGGATGAATCTGAAGGAGGCACCAGACATCTCTTACCAGGCTAAACCATCACACGTGCCCTTGAGTTAATGCAGCCCCACAAATTCCAAGATCTTTGTCCATTGGTCACCATCTTTTAGTCATTACATTCTCAAAGAAAACAAAGAAGACTTTCCTCATTCTTGTTAGCCTCTTAGTCTACCAACTATTCTCCTTTCCCTTAACTTTTAACCCCTTTTAGAGTCGCCTACACTTCTTTTTTCACTTTTCTTTTTTTACTATCCTTTCACTTCACAAATCCTCTGATTTGCCTTCTGATTTCTCCAGCCTCATAAAATTACAATTTTGAAGTCCTTTATCAGTCTTCCTTGACCACTGTACCATTGGTAAAATATGATCCCATTTCTGAAACACCTCTTCTCTAAGCTCAACTTTTGTATTTCCAGCCACCTGCTGGACCCTTCACACCTGTATCCATTTGTACCTCAACTTCAACTTGTAGAAAATTAGTCATTCCAGACCTTCCACTACGTCCCCCAGAGATATTCCTTCTTCGGTGGTCTTTGTTTCACTGCCTGGCGCCATGAGTCTTGCAGGTACCACAGACTCTGAAACCTGAAGCTGTATTTGACTTTTCCCTCTTCCCTGTTCTTCCTGAATCAAGTTAGTTATCTTTATGGCCTCTCTTACCTCCTTCCCCTTTTCATATCCATCACCCATCACCTCCATTTAGGTTCTCATTAGCTGTTCACTAGCATTATCCTTTAATCATTGTATCCCCACTGTACTCAGCTGAATTATCAAGAAGCATAGCTCAAATCAATCATTTTTCTATGCAAATGTCTTCCATGGCTCCCCTCAGTGAGTTACGGGCTCTGAAATCCAGTACACCTGTTCAAATCCCTGCTACGTACCAGCTGGGCAACATTAAAGGAATTAACTGACTTGCTAAGCCCCAGTCTTCTCAGCTGACAAGCAGGGCTAAAACAGTATTCATATCTCATAAGGAGACCAGAAGGAACTAATGCATGTAAATTCTTAAAGTGCAAAGAACACTGCAGGACTTATTGAATAATAAGTATTATCATCACCATCACCAAAGCCATTGCCACAGAATACAATTCCAACACCTCAGTTCAGCATTCATCACCATCCTCAAACAACCGAAAACCATTTCCTTACTCACACTTTCTAAGTTATGTTAAACTGAATTATTCTTCAAGGGCAGAAAACCAAGTCTTAGTTTTCTTTCTGTCTCTGGCTCCTCAGGCAGTGCCTTACACCTAGTAATTGCTCCAGAAATGTTCACTGCATGAAGCACTGACCTGTTCTTGTACATATGCACTTTCTTAGTTCTATCACTTTGTTTACACTGCCATGTTTCCCAGGGTGCCCTTCCTTCACTGTCCCCCTTCAAATTCTCTCCATTTTCAAGTGGCATTTTAAATGCTATCTCTTCCAGGAAGTCTTCCCACTTCCATCGGAAGAAAGCATCTTGCTCTCCTCTGAATCTGCGATACTTTTCATTTACATCTCCCTAGTGGTACTTAAGACATTCTATTATATATGTGTCTTCTTCCCAAAGGAGCTATAAGCTCTTTTGGGTTAGAGACCAGGCTTGATACATTGTGGTTTGCCTAGTTCCTTGCCCAGAGAAGCACTCAATAAACGTGTTGAATGAACGAATGAGGTAGGGGAACATCTATCAGTACATTCTGAGCTGTTGTATACCATCTGATTAAAGGTTTTCTTTCTCATTGATAATTATGATGGTCTTCAAAGAGTAAATAGATTATGAGAATTACAGAAACAAGCTTAAGAGGGTTCCTAGTAATTGGGGTGTGTTCCCAACCTTGGGTTTAAAGTTAGTATTCTAGAACTAAGAAGCATTTTTCATAGAAACAAAGTCATAAATGGTCACTGGATCCTGGGGTAGTCCTCAAAAGCTTAATTAACCCACAGATGTGTTAGAATATTATGCTAGCAATAGCACCTCAATGACAACATTATTATAAGGAGTCTTGAAAAGGAGTCAATATCCAGTGACTGTTTATGAAGATGTTCAGTCTTCCTTGCAAAATAGAAAACCATGAATTTTGTTTTCTTCTTTATATAATAAGATGTACTCAGAAAGCTATAACCAAAAGCCAATTTTCTTGTGTATTCAAATGATTACCTTTCATTGCCAAAATGAACGTGATCTGGTTAAAGAAACAATTTATAATTGTCAATTATAAATTGTAAATTTAGAAAATGGAAGTCCTCTGTAAAACTGTCTATATGTTTGAATTTTTAGAAATCAGAACTTATTTTCTTCTTTACTTACAACTCTAAATTTCAGCTCCTTTGTCTTCATTTTGCATAATTTAAAATTGACTACGGCCCCTGATACTCTAGCTTCAGTTCCTTTACCGTATCCCCTGACAAATACATAATGACCTGTTAACAAACTTTTAATTACATTCATTAGGGGAACCCGTTATTTTAAATTAACTCTTGAGTGAGTAAATAATCCCTTTTTAATGGAAAAATGATTGCCTTTCCAATTATCTGAATTGTAATTTTAGATTTTTACAAATTTACTTATTTAAAGTAGGCAAGCCTATAAACAAGAGGTTATCTATGAAAAAGACGCATTTCACTATTCCTTTTTGCTTCCCCTAGCACTGAGCTAGACATTACTGGGGTCCCTGGTCCTTAAGAAGTTGACCGTCTAGTTGAAGAACAAAAATAATGTATGTGAAATAATTAGAGACCAATGCAAAGGCATATAAAATTTAGTGTGAATTACAGGCACTCATAGAGAAGTAGCACAGAAGAGAAAATAACTTCCACAAGGGCAGGGATCTTTGTTTTGTTCACTAATGTATCCTAAGCACCTGGAGCTGATTATGAGCTCAAAAAACAGCTGTGATACCAAAAGGAGAGAGAAACTGGGGCTAGAATGGCTGGAGACAGTTTCATTGTGAATACAAGACATTAGTAAGATCTTAAAATACAGTTGTCCCTTGGTATCTGCCAGGGATTGGTTCCAGAACACCTGCGTTGATACCAAAATCCATGGGTGCTCAAATCCCCTTTATAAAATGGCATAGTATTCTCATGTAACCTATGTACACCCTCTGTAAACTTTGAATCATCTCTAGGTTACTTATAATATCTAATACAATGTAAATGCTATGTAAATAGTTGCCAGCTCACAACAAATTCAAGTTTTGCTTTTTGGAACTTTCGGGAATTTTGTTTTTAGAATATTTTTGATCAGTGGTTGGCTGAATCCTCAGATGTGGAACCCGGGGACGTGGAGGGCTGACTGCATGCGATTCCATGGTTCCTCCTCTCGCTCGCCAGCTACATCCAGACAATTAGCAAGTGCTATTGTTTCTACCTCCAGCATACACTGCAAATCTTTCTGCTTCTCTACATGTCACTGCCCCATTCTAGTCCAAGCCATCATCATCTATCCAAGAGCTGCTAACAAACAGCTCTTAACAGACCTTTCTGAGACAACTTATGTACCCGATACTTGGTTCTCCACACTACAGCAAAGCAAAATATTTAAAAATACTCTAGAGCATAATGGTTTCCCACTGCACTTTGAATAAAATCAAACACCTTACCATAGCCTACAGTTACTACACGATTAAGCCCCTGCTTACTTCCAAAACCTCAAGCTGTATCACCTCTCCTTACCCCTCATCTACCCCCACTGCCCCTGCCCAAGATCTAAGCTTCCATTCTCTTTCCCAAATATGTCAAATTTATACTTATCTCAAGGCTTTTGCCTTTTCTGTTCTCTCAGTGTGGAGCTCTCCCCAATTCAGTTATATCTCAGTGCAGTAGAGACACAATTGAGGCCATCAGCAAGGCCTTTTCTCTGTTACATTGTTCTATTTTATTTACTCCATCCACTTATGTCTCTAAAATTATCTCATCTTATTAGTGTACTGGTTCATTGTCTCCTCTCACTAGAATATAATCTCCATGAGAGCAACAACTATATTCTAAGTGCTCTATTTCCAGCTTCTAGAACAGTGCCAGGCCTGTGGCAGGCCTTCAATACGTATCTCAAATGAATGAATGCCTACACTTCTCCAGCTCTGTCAAGTATTCAACATGGAGACACTTTTTAAGCACCAAATAGTTTGAAGGACTCCTCACATATTATTACCACACCTTTTCCTTAGTATTCATTGATTATAGGCAACACTATTATGAAGTCAGTAACATTTAAAATAAAGGTACAGGCATACCTCAGAGATTTTGCAGGTTCAGTTCCAGACTACCACAGTAAAGCGAATATCTCAGTAAAGCAATTTTTTGGGTTTCTCAATGCATATAAAAGTTATGTTTACACTATACTGTGGTCTCTTAGGTGTGCAAACAGTGTCATGTCTAAAAAAACCAATGCATATACCTTAATTAAAAATACTTTATTCCTAAAAAAATGCTAACCATCACCTGGGCCTTCAATGCGTCATAGTGGTAACATCAAAGATCACCAATCACAGATCATTGTAACAAATATAATAGTGAAGTTCAAAACATTGTGAGAAGTACCCACATGTGACACAGAGACACGAAGTAAGTAAATGCTGGTGGAAAAATGGCATCGACAGACTTGCTTGATGCAGGGTTACCACAACCCTTCAATGTGTGAAAAACGTAATATCTATGAAGCACATGTGAAGCCAAGTGCAATAAGATGAGGTGTGCCTGTGTTTCATTACATGTAGGGCTGACATCCGTTTGGCAGGAATATGTTGGGTATGTGTGAAACGTGGTATTTCTTTAATCTGCCAGACATGTGGTGCATATTTCCCTTTATTGGTACACGAGGTTCCTCAGCCCACAGATATTAGGGGACCCACTGATTGTTATGCAGCCTTGATTAAAAGATAGAAGAATGGGAGCTGTCCTCGTTAGAGCGTTCTCAGGACAGAGAGAAGAATAAAGTTGGTGTAAAGCCTTATCCTAAACTAAGGATAACCTAACTTATTTTTTGAACCCTCTCACACTTAAAGTACAATTTATCGGTCATCTCCACACATTTGTATAACAATGGCTAACACAGCACATTATATGCCACACTGTTCTAAGCACATTATGCATATGTTAATTCACCCGATCTTCAAATTAATACAGCAAGGGAGGAACTTGCTGTTATCCGTATTTTCTAGATGAGAAAACAAGACATACAAAGTGTAAGTGTCTTGCTCAAGGTCACAAAGCCGATAAGCAGCATAGCTGGGACTCAAATCCACATAGTCTGGCTCTAGAGTTGATACTTAAACCACTATGCTATGCTGCCTCACTGATATAAGAAGGTACCTTCTTTACATTAGTAGAAAATCTCTTGCACCATACATAGCATATAAGAAAAATTACATATCAGATGTCAGCTGCTTCTAAATATGCATGTTTCACACGTGAACATTTTCAAGTATAGTTGTTTTTTCTTATTATTGCCAAATAAAGGTCTGAAATGCTTAGCAGCAAGTGATTTCATGAATCAGTTCTCTATCATGTGGGAAATCGTAAGGAAAATCTAAATCAAATATCAAATCTCACCGTGCCTCCAATATCACTGTGAAAAAACAGCATGATTTTCTAGGACACACTGTAAAGTCTGAGGGGATAAGATAGCATATCTTAAAATGACTTGAAACCAAAAATGGATTTGTAAGTGTTATTTCCAACTTACCAAGAAGGCTCTATCTTGACAGATTAGAACATGAGGCTACAGACCTTACCTTGATACATAAAGTTTGTACATGTGCAAACCTCAGTGATTTCTGCACAGTATTGGATCAGGCTGTTTGTGAAGAAAGTTCAATATTAGCTTATAGAATTAAGACAGGATTCCAGTAAGACTCAGGTTGTTTTGTCATTTATAAAAGGCCTTTCATTTATTCTGCCATCCATTCCCTCTGTTGTAAAGAGATTAATTAGCTATCTTGTGAGATGTGAATGAATCAAGGAGGAGCTGAGTCTACTGAGCACAGCACATGTTTTGCAATATGACCCTATGTAATAAATCTCCAAATGGGGCCTGTCTTCACTTTTCTCATATGAGACTTGGCAAGTGGGACATTCTGAGTCTGACAAGCCACTTCTCTGCTCCTCAGCTGACAACTCTTTTACACAGATGTCAGCTGAAACTTTTACTGGGGCACGTAGGGGATCACAACTTTTGAGTCAGGTCCAGCCAAGAGAATGCCACATCCCTCAGCTCTCCGTGGGCCCCACCCCTTCTCAACAGCAGCCAGCTTTCCTGCAAGTCAGCGCAGCTCCAAAGAGCCAGCACACAATGAAGGTGAGAGAAGAACCGGCTGTCAACATGAAGCTGGCTTAGGGAGTTCCCTTGTAAGAAGATCATTAACGAAGAGAAATCTCTGCATGTCTGTGATCTTTTCTTTTACAAAGATTTCGGAGCTTGGGAAGAGATGTGAAGAAACTTAGGGCCTTTTATCATGGTGTAGTAGCTTTAGAGTCAGACCCCAGTTCAAATTTTGCTTCTGCTATTTACTAGCCATGCGACTTCGGAGAACTGCTTATTATCAGAACCTCAGTTTTCTCATCAGAAATAATACTTGCCTTTTTTAGATTTGGAAAGGGAAGAATAATAGAACACATATAAAATGCTTAGCACGGTGTCTGCCATGGAGGATGCCTTCAATAAATGATAGTTCTCTGTCTCACATCCTGGAAAGGGCCAGGTGTTTCGAGCTCCCTTTTCAAATATGCCTCCAATGTCCTTAGCATATTCCATTTTCACTGGCTTTGTTCTTGTTTTGGCTTTATGCCAGGGATTCTTAAATTAGGATCTATGGACCCCCCTCCAAAAATTATATGTAAATATTTGCAACCATGCTCCTTTATGGGAGAATAGATTTAATCAATTCTCAAAGGATTCCGTGCTTCAAAGAGATTTAAAATTTTTCATATGTCCCTGAAAAGTTGCAAGCAAACTGAATGTCTTTTGCAAATCAAATCTGATTTTTAATGTACTAGAAAAACCAGTGAATAAAGGAAGTCTGCAATGAATCACAAGTCCTTGTTTCATAAACTGTATATTTAAGCCAGAGTTTTTTAGTTTTTACAAAAGATTCACATTTTCAATATCAGGTCTGCTTAAAATAGAATATATAGTGATATTACATGCTTAGTAGGTAACTTCTGTTAACAATTTACAATGTAGCCTGGGGATCAAGTTCAGGTTTAATGTAAGCTGAAAAAGAAGGAACTCCAAAAAGTCCCTGCTCTTAACTGGACAAAACCTTAGTGATCGTCTGCTCCAAAGATCTCATTTTATGGATGAAGAAATTGAGGTTCTGAGAGGTTACATGACTTGCCCAAGGTCATCTCAACAGTTACAGACAGTAAGAATAACAGCTGTAAAAATAATGACAGTGATTACGATGATGATGACAGCAATATGATCTACTGAGCATTTACTTGATCTAAGCCTTTTAAAGACTTTAACCTCATGTACTTTCACCACAATCCTAGAGGAAGATTTTATTACCCCTACTCAGCAGATGAAGTATTCTGCCCAGGGCTCCACTGCCAGTAAGTGGACAACTCAGGATTCAAACCATCTCACAGCTCAGAACCCCGTTTTAGCTCGAAAGACTGTGCTCTTAGGCACTGAACTGCTTCCCAGAATACAACAGAACAGAGTCACATGGCCTTGTATAAACAATTAAATGGTTACTTAGGAAAGATATATCTACAACCTTTAAGTATGTTTACATATTTGAATGGAGTTTTAGAAATACTGTATTAGTCCTTGCCAGTGCTAACACTCTCACAGATACATACCAGGACTATATATACTAGAATAAATCCAGGTCATCTCCTGCTTGCAACGTCAGCCTCAGATACAATCCTCTCTGGCCATGTTTCTCCCTAGTCTGCAGGGCAAGGAGATCAGCCCACGTGGAGTCTATGCTCTCCCACTGCCCCTTCTAGGCCACATTCTGGGTACCCGGGATTCCATATGTCCACTCTCTAATGGCCCTGCAGCTACTTCCTGACATGGACTACACCTGTGTGGGCCCCAGGAGTGGAGAGGCAAAGGCAGATTCTAAACCAGGGCATGGCATGGTGAGACTCCCATGTAAGGAACATCAGTGGCCAGAGAATGGATTATGTGTACGTGCAAGAGGAGCTGGGGGGGCAGGGGGAGGAGGGGGAGGGCTAAGTGTCCAAGTAGGTGGCTTCATAGTAATCCAGGGGAGAGACAATTCTGGCATGAACTGAGGGTTAGGCTGTAGTGAGAAAAGACAGATGAAAGGGGTAGAATCAATAGGCCCTAGTAACTGATGTGATATGGGGCTGATACCCAGTGGACTAAAGCAATGGGTAGATGAAGGGATCGATCACAGAGAAGGAACACAGAGGGATGGGTGAGCCCAAAAGGGAAATTTGCTTTCTGAGCTTTGACCTCAGCACCCCTCAAAGTCAGGGCTCTTGTTTTTTACCTTTCAATACTGCACACTGAGACTATGTATTCAGGGTCTAAGGGCTAGGGCTGTGGTGGCCTCTGTTTCCCACTCTGCTCTGTTTCTTCGCCACCACCAGGAGGAAGGGTGGACAAACGACACCCATGAAGAAGGGAATTCTTGAAGGAGGCTCTCATTTATAATGCGTCTAAGATAATCATTTGTTTAAAATACTCAGCCACCATAAAAATTAGCAAGACAATTCGGCAAATGACAATGTGTCTGAATTTCCCTAATTATATTTGATTTGGGGTTGTCTCAAATATTATAGCAAGGATTTAGGTTTAGTCAATATTTCAAGGTTTTGCTCTCAAGTATTGATGTTAACTTAGTGTTTATCCTTCAAAGATAAAGAAAGTTAGAAAATAGCTAATTTGTATCCTTCTCTAATATATCTTCTCAGACTTTACACATGCAGTTTATAGTATATCTATATGAAAAATTAATCCTTATCAATATTTCTGAATTATAGTCTTTTCTCAATCTCCAAGATTTTTACACAGGCTATCAATACCGGAAGGGACAATTTTAAGTAATAGCACTCAGTTTCAGATAAAAAAATACAATTTTTATTTTTTATTTTGTAAGGCCCAATATCAACTGATAGGCCAACAATCCTCTGTGAAGCTAGCAGCTAGCAGGAAAAAATTAAAACAAAAACAAACAAACAAAAACCCCTAAAGGATGGGTTCAGTTCTTGAAAACAAACTTTTTAAACGTAAATTATATCAATTTGCTCAACATGGATGAATATTAGTTTTCATTATTCATTACTTATATCACATGCAGTATAATTGGGTCTTTTTTAAAAATCTAAAATTTAGGTTAAAAGCCAAATTTAAGAAAGTTACTTTTGAACTTTTTAACAATTGTGCTGTGGGAATTTTTGAAGTTAAAAGAATTGAAATCAATACCATGTAAGGAAAAAAAGAAAACAAATGAGAAAGCTTTCAAGGGCTTCATCAATATTTTAAACAAGCTTGAAGGAAAAAACTCAAGTTGTTGTGTCAGCAATGCCAAGGTTACTCAGATCTAATGCCTATGTGGCTTTGGATAAAATTTCTAATTTTTTTATGTTTCAGTTTCTTCAAACATAAAAGAAATAGAATCAAAACAAACTCACCAAAATGCCATAGAAAATAAGGTTTATAATGAAGTCTAACATTCATTTGATAAAAAGTATAGTGTTATTATTAGATCCATCTTAGTTTTTACACAGACCTGTATCCTTATGAACCAAAAGGAATGATTTTTAAAATCACTTCTTTACTATAATCATCTTTAAGACTGATAACAAAGTCTTTCCCCAGGATAAATGGGCAAATATAAATTAACAAAATGAGGGTACTTTAATGGAAGTACTACCCCTGCCTAGATTAAGGGATTTGAATCCTACACATAAACGGCATTTTACAGAGAGGGGAACATAGCTACACCACAGTCTATTCAGGGAAAAATAGAAGCGCACCTTTTTGTGGGTAAAATACAGACCAAAATTGATATACATTGGACACGCAGCATTGTCCTTGTTCAGAATGTGGTACAATAACATGAACTTTTCAGCTGATCCTTCTCGAAATTGTTAGGAGTTCTCTTAGTGCAGACAACAAAGCAGAAAGTCCATGGAAGCAGAATCTGAACTATTTCTGCTTGGCTCTGAGCAAGGTATTTATCTGTTTCATCCTGCACAAGCAGCAGAGTTGACTGAAAAATATCCCTGAGTAAACAACGGTAAAATCTGCTGGGTAACCACGAAAATAAGAACCATTGACACACCTGCATTATAGTCAAATTAGTTATAGCTACTTACAGGAAAAGACTATTCAAAGCCACAAAACTTATAAACAAACTAGGTGGAAGCGATGCTAAAAGGAGCTAATCTAAAGTCATACTTGCACACAGAGGAACTTATATCTTCACATGGCATAAATCATTAATGTTTATCTGAACAGATACAATGAATAGATACAATCATCTTCTCTTATGGTTCAGAAGAGTTAGGTAAAGATGGAGGACAGTGCGGGAAGCAGGTTAAGGAGGCAGGTTGATAGGAGAGAAGTGGGTTTTGCCCAAGGAGCTTTTTGCAGCATTTGCTCTCTCCCTCCTTCCTTCCCTCTTAAACTTCACTATAGCCCTGCATTCTGGGATATGTCTCTCCTGCCCTTCTCTGGCCTCTCTGATCAAGTTGTTCTGTCTCTGAGGTCTGCTCTTCCTCTTCTGGTTCTGTGGGTGTGCATGTTTGGGTTCCACCATTGGCTTTCTGCTGGTGGCCCTCTACACCCTCTTCCTGGGTCATTCCTGCCTCTCTGGGCACTGTTTCTGCCAACGACTGCTACTCAGAGCCCTGCCTCTGCCCCAAGCCTCAGCTCTGTGTATCCAGATACCTACTGGCTATTACCAACTGGATGCCCCATAACCACCTCTAGAACCAAACTTATTTGGGCTGAAAGATATTACTCTGAAATGGGAGAGGATGAAGTTACTCATTCTAAAGGAATATCCTGAGATAATAAAAGACCAGTTTAGAAGAGGAAGAGAGCCAGTGCCAAAGAGTAAGAAAAGGAAAACTTAATGTTTCCTATAAACCTTTACAGAACAAGAATTATATATTTTAACAGTACTTTTAACCATCTGAGTACAAATTAAACTTAACTTACTTGAACTTTAGGTTCAAATGAAGGCTGGCCCTTTGTTCTGTTGAGTTTATTTTGCTCCTCACCAAATGTTAAAACCAGATTGAGAAACAGAAGTAGAAAGGCTGTTTATTTGGAATTCTCCTTGGCCTCCAAGCATTGCTCCTTTTCTCTGCAAAGTGGAGAAGCTCTCAAAGGCCACTGTCTAGAAGTGAGGCTCCAATGTGGCAGCTGATTCCACCCCCATCTTTGATGCATAAAGCTAGACCCAGGGGAAGAATGCCAACCAAAAAAAAAAGAGGAATAACATATTTCTCTCCCTACCAGAATTTCCGTGTGAAAAATAAGTAGTAATTAGTTATGTCAAAATGCTTTGGTGTCATTAAAATAAAAAGGAATTTTTTAAAGGTGAGGTGTTCATGTTTTTAGATTATGTTCTCCACCTAATGCTAATGTAATGCTCACAGAGTATTTAAAAATTTTGAAGTGCTACAAGATTTTCATTGAAAGTCTGTGAGAATTTCATTGTGGGTTCCTTTTTAAAGTAAAAGTCAAAACAATTTGAATTATGATATGTTTGCAGAAAAAACTTGAACTTGATTCTTCCCCTAGACAACTGCTCTCCTTGTATTCAAGTTAAACGATGGCAGCTCTACCATAACACTTGCCTCCTATATCTCCTTTTCTTCTCATAGCCACACAACCACCAGCTCCTAGATGTTCGATGCTCTAATATGAATCCTCCAAATTCATCCCTGACCTCTTCCCATCACTGCTGGTCACCTTCACTCCACTTTTATTCTTCTTAGATCCATCTACCAGGCTGCTAACAGAACAATATATCAAAAATGCAAATTGAAACACATGACTCTTCTGCTTAAAGTCCTTTTTACATTCGTCTGTTTAACAAATGCTTTCTGAGGGGCCACAATCTGTGTGTCAGATCAACGCACAGTGTTGGGACTGTGGCAAGAACAATACCAACAGGGTCTCCATGCCCATGGACCTTTGCCTTCATCACGTGATTTACACTAATGTAGCTTAAATGGTCCTCCACAATGAGACCTCTATCATCTGAGCTTCATTTTGTATCATTCCTGTCTCAAACACTGCGTCAGCAACGCACTTCTGTTTCTCGTCCTCTGTACACATCATGTGATTTCTCACCTCTGTGATCTTCTCCTACTGATCTTTTGCTCTACCCCTCCACTTTCATTTGCCTATTTTACCCATTTTTTAAGAGAGATCTTTCCTTGAACAACAAAGCTGGGTGAAGTATCCTGTACTACCTACATTCCACATCACCATACCTCACCACATTGTGTTGCAAATGTCTCTATCTATCTATCCACAATCATTTCAGGTACACCTAGTTCTACACAAGTATTCACTTAACAACCACCAAACTCAAACATAATGGTTTATGTATTTTATAATGATTTCAGAGAAAATTGGTGGCAAAGAAATGTTAATATTACAGACAATTATAATTTAGGGAAGAGGGCAGGAGGCAGGAGGTGTTTGGATCCCAGCTCTAATCTCATATCCACAATGGGCTTAAAAAACTCAGATATAGATTAAATCCAATTGATTGGATCCAGTAATCTATGCTGGACTAGTTCTAGTAATCTCTGCTACACTAGTATATTTGCCTTCCTGATCGAAGTATTAATAATTGTGTGGTATATAAAGACTTGTCCTTTTGCTGGAGAAAAAGGGATTAAGGAAAATCTCTTAATAGATGACTTCTAGCATTCTGCACACAGGATATAAGAAAGAAAGCTGAATATGAAAATATACTGAGGCAGTAGAAACTAATCATTACCTATAAATGTACAAATATGACATGGAGAAGAAGTCCTATGCCACTGGGCTACTAGAGTAAAAACTAAAACTTTCTTTGAGACCTTCAGAACACTCCATGAGACAATCAGCAGGTTATCCAGAGCCAGCTGGATTGAAGGGATCTTGTTTTTCAAGGCCAAGATTAGTGGGGAGTAAGCCAAAGCTATCTCCTCAGATGAGATTTTAGAATATTTTTTTCCATTTTAAGCTACTTCTAGTTCTAATTTGAGTAGATAATATAAAGTTGATGATAGAGAAGATATATAATTTCACAGTGAAACAAAGTTTCTCTAATAACATGCCAAAAAGTATACATGAATATACCTCCTTTCCATCTGTAAGACCTATGACTGTAATTCTCTAATTACACAGAGCTGGTATTACTTTAAATAGAAACTCTGCCCATGCTACATCAGTATATTTCTAGTAGGAAATGTGGCAACCAGACCTGTGCTCTTTTATAATTACTAATCTTGGGGGGAAAATCAGGTTAATTTAAGGATTTATTAAAACCTTATAAGTTGTATGATTTCATATTAGAAAAAAAACTATAATTGATTTTTAACAAAAGTTTGGATAATTAGGTTTCAGTACTTTTTGTAAATTACTAAAATGAATAGTAGTTCTGTCCATAGGGAGGGAAACAATAAATAAAATGATTGCTTTGTGGTTTGAACTAAGTCTGTGTTCATTCAAAAGAAACCCCAAAACTGGTGGCTATGAATAAATGTTAGTGGGCTTGAATTTCTGTAAGTTTTCTTGGGATGATATATTTAACTCTCATAATGTTTTTACACTGACATATGTCCATTTTTATGGGTGATGCCTTAGAGGGCCAGGATAGGGAGGGTGGGAGGGAGTTGCGGGAGGGAGGGGATACAGGGATATATGTATAAATACAGCTGATTCACTTTGGTGTACCTCAAAAACTGGCACAAGAGTGTAAAGCAATAATATTCCAATAAAGAGCTTTAAAAAAAAAAAGAAAGAAAGAAGCTAACAAGTCTAAAATTTTTTTCCTGCTTTGGCAATTACTCACTATTTAATTATATATTGCTATGTTGGCTAGACACCTTAGACATTAATTACCTAACTAATGACTGTACTCGGAATACGGTACGTATGTGGGTGCTTGTGTGCATATCCATACACACACTAATATATTCTTCATATTATGTTTTTATTTATGTATGTTGCTCATTTAAGAACCATAAACTCCCATTCACAAGCTCAAATCCATTTATACAGTCATTCAAATATTTCTTAAGCATCTACTATGAACCAGGCCTTGTGTTCGTCCTGAGTAAGACATGGTCTCTGCTCTCAAGAAGCTAGCAGGGAAATCACACTGAGCATGTATTACAAGGGCAATGAGTGAGTTATACACCAGGTAATATGTAACTGCCCTTTCTGAGTACATACCACAGATTAAACCATATCTTAAAACTATAACAACTATACACAAAAACAAACTGATGTCATAGGTTTATTTATCTTGCCTTCCCAAATCAAAACTATCAGAGAGTGTGTGGCTGGCTGACCATGTGTGCACAGTCACTCTGAGACCATCTATGAGGCATAGAAAGAAAATAATTTTATGCTGTCATCCACCTTACTCATCCATGTATTCATAGTTGCCCTGATCAGATACTGAGAACCAGTTAGGATTAACTCAAGTCATCAGTATTATTAATTCCCAGTCAAGATGATTCAGAATTGACTAACCCATGTACCTAATGAGAAGCAGTTCTTTTACGTTCAAAGTCATTTATTCTGTTCCTGAAGCCTGAAAGTCACACTGGCCCTTCACTGTTTGTTCAGCTGATCACAAATCAGAGGTAATGACATTTACATTGCTAATAGACTTTGCTCTAACTGTGTTAACTCCTGGTTCAGCGTAGTTTCTTCTACCTGAGAAAAGCTTATTTGACCTCCTGCATGAAACTTTAACTAGAACTAATTATCTGAATAAGAACATTCCCTTACTCATACATCCACAAACATGCATACATATTAAATATAGAAATGTATGAAATTCTCTCATTACCTATTCCATATGAGAATCATGACTGATGGGCTAAACTAATTAATTTACCCTGACATACACATTAAACTACTTGAAAAATCTGGGCACATTAGGAGAGTACCTTTCCGTCATTGTGGTTGACTGAAGTCAATGTGACAACGACTTCTTATTTTAGGCTTATAGAATCAGACTAACAGAAAAAATATACATTTCAATGGATTTAATCCTGAATAATATGGGGAACAGACATAAATAATTTGACTTTTCTGTACAGCAAATTTCAAGTAGCTGAATCTTTGCTTCTTTAATGTTCATTTGATCACAACTATTAGCATATGTTGACAATTATTGGTGTGAAATGAAAAATGAGAATTTCAAACTCTGTTTCATTTATTAATGAGCACTAAATGACCTCAAACCAAAGACAGATGACTAAAAACATCCCACTGGCTTTCTTAAAGTATAACTGGTAGAGTTTAAAATACCTGCTAATTGTTAACCGTTTTAATCTGTTGCTTGACCAGGCAAGAATAAGTACAAACAGACAGATGTTGAGGTGACAGTGAAGATGCTCACATCTCAATAAAATTCGTTATGAACTTTCACACTTCTAAAACTTGTAAAGTGTTTTGAGATCAGTCAATAGCCTACAGAATTTGAATACTATTTTATCCTTAAGTCTAGTAAAATGTATACATTTTGTTTCAGAGTTAAATTCAATGCAACAGGATTTAATATGTGCTTGAAAATAATAACCAACAATTTTGAACAATTTTCTATGCAGCAGGTGCTATGCTAAGTGATTCCTATGCATTATATAATTTAATTTTCATTAGAACACTATGAGGTGGACTCTATTATTTCCATGTCACAGAGAAGATTGAGGAATTTTAGTGAGTTAAGTAACTTGCCAACTTACTGTTAATAAGTGACAAATCTTGGATTGAAACCAAACTTTAGTAACTCCAGAGCCGAATTCAAACTCATATTTGGTCTACTGTGGACTAGAAATTAGAAGGCCTGGAATAAATCTCAGTGTCAATCAATTATTATCTCTGAGACCTTAGGGAAATCACTGAACTTCTCCAAACTTCAATTTTCTAATATATAAAATAGAGCCAATAAAACATTCCAACCATTCTCATGGAGTTGCCATGAAGATTCCAGAACTAATGTAAGCAAGAAAACTGTGCTTTGCAGCGTGCTTTGTAAATATCATTTTAGTACATTGCAATATCTCAACTTTTTATAACACCATTTTGTGGGGCCCAACAATGACATTAAACCAGATATCTCATTAGAGAGAGAGCCTTTTGGAAGCCACTGGAACAATTTTTTCTTCTACTATAGGACATTTTAGGTAGATTACTCTGGATGGCACAGGACAAGTATTAGAAAAAATATTCACACTTTGTGGGTACCATGATAAATAAAAGGGAGATCAATGTTATGAATTGATATTTGTGTTCTCCCAGAATTCACATGTTGAACCTTTAATCCCTGATGTGACTGTAGTTGGAGACAGGGCCTGTGAGGAGGTGATAGTTAAATGAGGTCATAAGGGTGGGGCCATAATCCAGTAGGGCTGATGCCCTTATAAGAAGGGGTAAACACCAGAACACTATCTCTCTGCCCTGTAAGGACACAGAGATAAGGCAACTACTCACAAGCCAGGAAGAGAGTTCTCACCAGAAACGGAATCTGTTGAAACCCTGATCTTGGACTTCCTAGTCCAGAACTGTGAGACATAAATGTCTGTTGTTTAAATGGCTGGGTCTATGGCATTCTGTTATGGCAGCCTAAGCAGACTAATACTACCAGTGTCATGTTCATCCTTCATACTGCCAATGTCACCTAAAGAGCAGGGCCAACTGAGCCCTGTCCAGGTACCAGCTGGATAGCAGTGTGGTCTGATAGATCATATGAGGGGCTGACAACCTACAGTTGGGGCCCATAAATGTCAGGATGTCACAGGCAAGCTTAGCACAAATGGGACTCTGTACAAACAAAACTAAACAAAACTGCCCAAGTTCAGCAGGTTAAACAGGTTAAAGTAAATCTCCTCAGGAAAGCAATCAAACCAAACCAAGAGAAAAATGGAAAAAACATTCCTAAAGATGCAGTCCCACATCTGTAAGTATGAATTATTGCTAAAAGTTTAAAACTGAATCCACGCAAAAAGTAGATAGTAGAAAAATTCTGATTAACAAAATTACAACTGAGCAAACAAAAGAATTTCTACATTAAAAATAAGTAACATAATTCACTTCGTATCTTTCTTTTTCCACCAGAGCACAGGTCCTAAATTAATCTACCAAAGTTTCCTGAGCTAGAAGGAAAACCAGCTGAAGCCATTACATATAAAAACAAGTACACTTTGGAATATTAATTCTGTAGCTTATTTTCCTTAGGATGAATGTAAATCTTATTTCTTGGGAGTTGTCTCGATTTATAAGATAAGCAAGTTTTCAAATGCAAATATGGCTTCTCAGGAAGGTCTGTCCTAAGTTCTGGCTAGTGAAAAAGTCATAGTTGATAAAATGTTGCCACCTACCTTCTCCTTTTACACTAATCCTCTTCCAGATGATTTAAAGAGAATATCATTTGGGGAGCGTTCATTTCATGTAAGTCACTATTCCAGGTGCTTATGGTGGGCTCTTCTGGTTTTCGTGCCAATCTCCAATACCAGAAGTATTGTTAGTTTGGCCAAATGGCTTTCCAGCTAAAGAAAACATTTCCCAGCTTCCATTGCAGCCAGCTGGGGCCACGTGACTAGGTTCTGGCCAATAAGATATAAGTGGAAGTGATAACTTCTGGGTCATGCCCTTAGAAGGGAAGATGTGTTTCCTTTAGGTTTTCTCCTTCATGTGACCTGGGATGTGGAAGTGAGGGTGAGTTGAACATGTGGGGGAAAAAAAAAGGAATGCAGACCAGAGGTGGCTAAGCAAGAAGATGGGGTAGTCTGAGCTTCCAAAAAGCATTCCTGGATTGTTAGGTGAGATAGAAACAAGCCTCTAGCTTGTGAGAGCCACTGTATTCTTGAGCATTTGTTATAGTAATCTATCCTGTATTTACATTAGTAGAGGATTGTACATACCCCTTGTGAGATATCACTATCCCAGTTTTACTAGATATGCTCTCCTGTGATGTAAACTTTTTTTGGTTCCAAGTATCCAATAAAATTTTCCAGAGAATCATCCCATATTGATGGTAATTTGGAAGCAGAATTAAATTGGGCAAAGTTGGTAATTTAGAAACAGAATAATGGGACAACATGGTATGGGAAAGGAATTAACATAGGCAGAAGATAAATGAGATAAATGGTACAGCAGACAAAGAAGATAAAACAACATCAGGAAGTCAAGCCAATAGTAACTGGCTATCAAGAAACTGAAGTTATAACAAGGGACACTCGGTTCAAAGTTGAACCTAATTATATCAAATTTAACAGTACAAGATAACCCAGTAGACTCACTGAGCATCTAAGGACACTTAGATTGTACAAAAAAAAAAAAAAAAAAAAAAAAAAAGCCATAGTGGGAGAGATTGAAATACTCTGTCTACTCATCCTTGACATTAATTTGACAGGCAGTTTGGTCAGGTCTAAAGAAAAGCCAATCCATGGAAGGAAAAGATCATGGCTATATCTGAGGTGTACTATGTCTTTCCGTGAATTAGAATCAGTTCCACAAACCCCTATTTTTCTAATAAAGTACCTGACAGTTAGTTACCAACTCCTCCAGGAAATATCCCTCTTTATACAAATTGTTCCATTAGGAAAATTATGGAGAAAAAGTACACTAATTCTCCTGGACTGTGCAATGGAGGGCTAATCAGAATGCCTTAATAATTTACAAAATAATACAGTGGAAAATCATAATGACTCAGAAAAAGATCAGAGGGATTTTTGGTGTGCATTTTCTTTATTCTCAGAAGGCAACATATGTGCATTCATTCAACATTTAACAAACATTTACTGAGTGCCTACTGTATGGCAGGGACTTCTTTAGATATTGGGGAGATAGCAGAAAACAAACTAGACAAATCCCCTGCATATTTGGAAAATATACTCAAATGCATATACTGTAGATAATGTCCTACACAAGTGAATATAACAGCCTTTCGATGTGTGTCGGTAATTTGTATTTTTAAAATAAACTTTATGTTTTGGAATAAATTTGACTTTACAGAAAAATCACAAAGATAATACAGAGAGTTCCCATACTCCTCACCCAGCTTCCTCTAATGTGAACATCTTATATTATCATGGTTCATTTGTCAAAATTGAGAAATCAATATTGGTACATTTCTATTAACAAAAGTCCAGACTCTATTCATATTGCACTAATGTCCTTTCCCTGTCCAGGATACAATCCCAGAATACCACATTGCATTTACTCATCAAGCTTTCTTAGTCTCCTCTAGTCCCTGACAGTTTCTCAGTTGTTCTTCTTTTATCTTGACCTTGAAAAGTTTGAGGAGTACTGGTATTTTGTAAATATTCCTCAATTTGGGTTTATTTAAATGCTTTCCTCATGGTTGAACTGGAATTACGAGTTTTTTGAAAGAATACCACAGAGGAAAATGCCCTTTTCATCACTTCATACCAAGAAACAGATGATAGTGATAACTTATTACTGGTGATGTTAACCCTGATCCCCAAGGATGCCTAGTTCTGTTTATTAAAGAATGGTATTTAGAAACCCAGATGTGAACATTGGGTGTGCTGAACGCCACTGGGATGTCATGGTTTCCACCCTTTTCTTAGTAAGTAATGTGATTTTAAAAATTAAATAATTTTTGAATGTCAGAACAAATGAGCTCCATTTCCTTAAGACTGCATCAAAAAATACTAAACTATCTGGGAATACATACATATACGTACACACACACATACACACACACACACACACACACACACACACACACAATAATTTGGAGATGGCAAAATAATGTTAGGTATAAAATGGTATAATGAATTCCTTAAATGTTACATTTCTGTCCTTTAAATTGTAAGATGCTAGGTCTTACGGAATTTACACATGAGCACACTTACTGTAGCAGAAATGTGTTTTGGAAGGCTCCTTAAAAGAAAGAGGGAATGACTTTCTTCAACCTGCCCTCCAGTCTGCTGCCTGGCAAACGAAGTGGTGACTGGAGCTCTAGTAGGCTTTTTGAGTACCAGGGCCATATTTAGGACTGCCAAAGTGTTGAGCTAAAAAGAGCCTTATTTCCTTAAAGAATTTGTGGAGGCATAATACAAATCCTGGATTGCAGACCTCCAGATTTCTACTGTGTGGGAGAAAAATAAACTATCTCCATAAGTCATTATTATCAGAGCTCTTTTTCTGAAGTCGAGTGCAATTCCTAGCTAATATAGGTAGTTTGAAGAAGAGGCAGAGAGAAGTATTTTCTATAACAAGTACTTTAGTCCATGTAATCATCAAAACAACATTATGCTTATAGTTGAGAAAAGTAAAGATTAGTGACATTAATACACTTGCTTAGGTTTACACAGCTCAATATTGAAACTAAGCCAGAATTTAAACCAAACCCTATTTTCCCAGCACAACATGCTAAGATGTCTTGCTTATGGTAGGTACCTAGAACTATGTCAGTTACTAGCAATGAGTACAAACATACATTATTATACATCACTGAACAAGTAATACAGGACAGCATTTAAATAAGTAAAATTATGTATATGTAAATATGCAACAAAACGGAAACATGAATCCATAGTTTGAGCCCTGCTACTGCTCTCCGTGCTCAGGCTTCAGACAGCAGAAGTGACATCAAGGCCACTTTAGAAGTATAACTTCAGAACCTACTGCCTTCAGTCCACATATGTAGTTTTTCTCTCTGGCTGGAATGGAATACCATTCAAACTATCCATCAATCTATCGTCCCACTTATGCACTCATATTGACTGAGCATCTACTATATGCCAAGCAAACTGTTACTTCCTGCATATACCTGTTAGTTCCTGTATATACAATTTTGAATAAGGCACAGTTCCTATTCGCCGAAAGCTTATATTTTAGTGAGGGAAATAGAAAAATAAATAGTATGCAATTACAACAGAATAGTGTTTCTCAGCCGCAGCACTAATGACATTTTGTACTGAATGATTCTTTGTTGTAGGGGCTGTACTTTGTAGGATATTTAGCAGCATCCTGGCTTCTACTCACTAGGTGCTGGTAGCACTCCAACACTTTGTTACAACCACATATCTCTAGAGATTGTCAACAGGTACACATACAATCATTTACTTTATCTGGCTGAATTTTACTGAACAGTCAAGCCTCTGTGAAAGAGTTATTTCCTCCAGAAAACCTTTCTGACCTCACGTCTCCATTGTTAATTACCCATCTTTTGTAGTTTTATGGAGGCTTATACTCTATTATAGTAGTTCTCAATTGGGTTGGGAGGGGGAAGGGAAAGAGTAGGAAGTAGGAGGATAATTTTTATGTGTATCAAGAAGGCCTTCTAAGCACGTGCAATAGTACTGTATATCTGGGAGAATAAAAGTAGTTTAGCCTGCTTAGAGTGGGCAGGTATGCCTGAGAGGAAAGTATGACAAGGTACATGTGCATGCAGAGGAATGCAGGGTTCTAATCATGACAGGATAAAAGACTGTAATCAGAAAAGGCAAACATTTGGGGAAGAAGGAGTTCAGTTTTGGGTGAGTTAAATTTGAGTTGCCTGAGGGACAACCAACCAGGTGAAGATGTTCAAAAGAAAGTTAGATTTTTGTTTCTGGAACATAAGGACATCACTCAGGCCAAAGAATAGACACTATCTACATTCAGAAGCCATATGTGTAGATGAAAAGACCCAGGGAAAGTGTAGAGTTCCAGGAAGGAGGAGCCCACAGACCTGACAGTGGCAAAGTGAAAACAAGGGTGATCACGATTCACAGAGGGCAAATGAGAGAATTTCATAAGCATGACATAAAGATCAACTAGGATAAGGAGTGAGACACTCCAGTGGAGGTGGCAATTGGGTAAACATGGTTGCCTTTGTGAGAGCCAAGTTATTGATGTGTTCTTATAGTGGGCTGGGGTCAACGAGAGACACTCTCAAGAAATTTGCATGGTAGGGTAAGGGACAAACACACCCAGAGTCAAAAAAAAAAAAAAAAATCAAATTGAACGTGAGTATAGATAGGTAAGAGGAATTTTAAGCATGAGTTCTGACTTCAGGTTAGCTGTGGACACTGCTAACAGGCTCTATTCTTGTTTCTGGCTCTCTGAGTCTCCCGGGTATTTATATTAAGCTATCTCATAGAATTTCTGAATGTAAGCACAACCAGACTGTTTTCGCCTCTTCACAATATGCCACATGATTCAGGGTGATTTAACAGTGCCCATTTACTTGTCAATGGTATGTATTCTGAATAAAGAATCAATTTTTTATATCTGACTCATTCGGCACTAACATTACTGAGTTCCCTTCAAAAACACAATGATTCTAATAGTTTAAAAGCAAGAATTTCAAAACAATAAGCCATTTTATCAAGCTCTAAAAATATATTTACATTAAGTGTGTTTATGAAAATCTTCCCTTGAGTCTTGAATAAATGACTCCAGGGGACGCGAAAGCTGAAGGGATAATAGAGACCTTCCTCTTCTTTCTTCACCCCTCATCCATTCAGCGATTTTAGACAAATCACTTCCCTCATGTCTTACAGTTCTTTCCCTTCCACTCCATAGCCTTACTCTCACCTTCATCACCTCTCCTTTGTGCCTCTGTAATAACCTCCTAACTGGATTTCTTCCTTCTAACCTTTGCTCTAAGTCTTTGCCATTGTTTGATAGAGTGGTCTTCCTAGAACACATATATGAACAGTTGACAAACCCTACTTGGAACTATGTCATGGCTTCTCACAAAAATCCAGAATTGTGTGTCATGGGAAGCCTTTTCCATCTGTTCCAGCCATCCCTGGAATATTTCATTTCATACTTATATTTCAGTCATACAGGACCTCTCTTAGGTCCTGAGGCTTTCTGATGACTTAGTCCTACAGGCCTATGCTCTTACACCATCTATCCCTTGTTCATCTGGAGAATAATACTCAAATTCAGCTCAAGCATCTTCTCTGTAAAGTCTTTGTCAATCTCCTTTCCTTCACCTAAACCCAGATATGACTAACTACTCCTCTTTGGTGCCCCCCAACACAAAAAATTTATACCTTAGATAAATATGTGTAATAGTATCAAAATCACTTTATTGTAAGATGCAGAAAAAGTATTTGATAAAATTCAACATCCATTCATAACAAAAACTCTTACTAAAGTGGGTATAGAGGAAATATATTTCAACATAATAAAAGCTATTTATGACAAACCCACGGCCAAAATAATACTCAGTGAAATACTCATGATGAAAACATGAGAGTCTTCCCCCTAAAATCTGGAACAAGACAAGGATGCTCAATCTTACTACTTCTATTCAACATAGTATTGGAAGTCCTAGCCACAGCAATCAGAAAAGAAAAAGAAATAAAAGGTATCCAAATTGGAAGGGAAGAGGTAAAACTGTCATCATATACAGATGACATGATAGTATATACAGAGAACCCTAAAGACTCCACACAAAAACTACTAGAACTGATAAATGAATTCAGCAAGTTAGTGGGACACAAGATTAACATACAGAAATCTGTTGCATTTCTTTACACTAACAATGAATTATCAGAAAGGGAAAGTAAAAAAAAAAAAAAAATCCCTTTAAAAATCTCATAAAAATAATTAGGAATAAATCTGACCAGGGAGGTGAGAGATTTATATGCTGAGAACTATAAAACATTGATAAAGGAAATGGAAGATGATTCAAAGAAATGGAAAGATACCTCATGCTTTTGGATTGGAAGAATTAATATTGTTAGAATGGCTATCCTACCCAAAGCAATGTACAGATTTAATGTGATCCCTATCAAATCACTCATGACATTTTTCACAGAACTAGAATGAATAATCCTCATATTTTTATGAAACCATAAAAGACCCAGAATTGCCAAAGCAGTCCTGGAGAAAAAGAACAAAGCAGGAGGCATAACCTCCCAGACTTCAGACAATACTACAAAGCTATAGTAATCAAAACAGTGTGGTATTGGCAGAAAGACATATGGATCAATGGAACAGAATAGAGAGCCTGGAAATAAACCCACACACTTGCAGTCAATCAACCTTTGACAAAGGCAGCAAGAATATATAATGGGGAAAAGACAGTCTCTTCAGCAAGTGGTGCTGGGAAAGCTGGACAGCTGCATATAAATCAATGAAGTTAGAATACTCCCTCACACCATACAAAAAAATAAACTCAAAATGGCTTAAAGACTTAAATATAAGATATGACACCATAAAGCTCTTAGAAGAGAACACAGGCAAAACATTCTCTGACATAAATTTTATCAATGTTTTCTCAGGTCAGTCTCTGAAGGCAATAGAAATAAAAGCAAAATTAAAAAAAAATGGGACCTAATCAAACTTAGAAGCTTTGGCACAGCAAAGGAAACCATCAACAAAACAAAAAGATAACATACCTACTGGGGGAAAAATTTGCAACTGACGCAACTGACAAGGGCTTAATTTCCAAAAGATACAAACAGCTGATGCAATTCAATAACAAAAAAACACAACTCAGGCAAAAAATGGGCTGAAGACCTAAACAGATATTTCTCCAAAGAAGACATACAGATGGCCAATAGGCACATGAGAAGATGCTCAACATTATTAATTATTAGCGAAATACAAATCAAAACTATAATGAGTTACCACCTCACACCGGTCAGAATGGCCATCATTAAAAGTCTACAAATAACAAATGCTGGAGAGGGTGTGGAGAAAAGGGAACCCTCCTACCCTGTTGGTGGGAATGTAAATTGTACAGCCACTATGGAAAACAGTATGGAGATTCCTTAAAAAAACTAAAAATAGAGTTGCCATATGGTCTGGCAATCCCACTCCTGGGCATGCACTCAGAGAATACTATAATTTGAAAAGATACATACACCCCAATGTTCATAGCAACACTATTTACAATAGCCAAGACATAGAAGCCACCTAAATGTCCACTGACAGATGAATGGAAAAAGATGTGGTATATATACACAATGGAATACCACTCAGTCATGAAAAAGAATGAAATAACGTCATTTGCAGCAACATGGATGGACCTAGAGATTATCATACTAAATGAAGTAAGTCATAAAGAGAAACACAAATACCATATGGTATCACTTATATGTGGAATCTAAAATATGACACAGTATGAACTTATTTACAAAACAGAAACAGACTCATAGACATAGACTGCAAACTTATGGTTACCAAAGGGGAAAGGGGGTGGGGGAGGGATAAATCAGGAGTTTGGGATTAGCATATATAAACTGTGTATAAGCTATGTTTATATACAAACTACATTTATCCGTGTACGAGGGTGAGTCAGAAATTATCTGCACTCTGGCTGTAGAATTTATTTTAATTAATTTTTAGAAAAGACAAATATCATTTTTCAACATAATCTCCTTGCTTTTCAATACACTTGGTCCATCTGTCAACAAGCTTTTGTATTCCCTCATTAAAAAATGTTTTAGGCTGAGCTGAGAGCCACGAATGCACTGCTGTCTTCACTTTTTCATCAGAAGTGAAACTTTGTCCTTGTAGGGCTACTTTCAGGAGACCAAACAGGTGAAAGTCCAATGGAGCAAGAGCAGGACTACAGGGAGAATGCTTTAACACCTCAAAACGAAGTTTTTGCAGAGTGTTGACAGTGTGGGCAGAAGGGTATGGACGTGCACAACCTCAGGCCACAAAAAACGAATCACTGCACACTGCTCTTCTTTAGTGCAAATCACAAGTGGGGCATCTGTTTTTATGCACACCGCAGTTACAAATGAACTGATGTAACACGTTCACACCTGCACAGCAGTGACTAGGGAGACAGTAGCCTTGAACAGAAAGCACTGATAAGACAGTGCAGTCAACAGAAGTTTTAATATAACCGGAGTGTGGATAATTTTTGACTCACCCTCATATAAAATAGATAAACAACAAGGTCCTACTGTATAGCACAGGGAACTATATTCAATATTCTGTAATAAACCATAATGGAAAAGAATATGAAAAAGAATATGTATATATATATGTATAACTGAATCACTTTGCTGTACAACAGAAACGAATACAACATTGTAAATCAACTACACTCCAGTTTAAAAAAAAAAACTTTATTACACACATTAGTTTTTACAGGTGTCTCTCCTATTAAACTCTAAGTTCCCTGAAGACGAGGCTGCTTTTAACTTTTTTAACACAAGTGAAACACAGCAAGTATTAGGCGCTCAGTAAATATCTGTTGAATGAATCTAGTCCAAGGTCTATTATTGTCATCGAGGCCATAGGCCCAGAGAATTTATATGACTTACCCCGATTTAATGATCGGCAGAGTGGGGAACAGACGCTGAAGATGTTGCCAGACTCTAAACCCGGGCTCTCAGCATTTCGCTGGGACGCCACCTCGTCTGACTGAAAAGGAGGCATTCAGGGCCCAACTTCATAAGTTGCTAACTTGATTGAGCAAAGTTTTAATATGAAACATTTGAGTGAATATTGGACAAGAAAATAATACTCCTTTCAGGTTTAGACAGAAAAGTGGGACAAATAATTTTAAAACGATGTATTTTTTCCTCACCTCTTTTCCTACTCTCTGCCCCTTCTACCTGGTTGACCAGTTAGCATTATTTAGATATTTTTCAAGTGTTCAGAATCCCTAAGTACATACCAGCTAAAGACAAATGAAGTGTTACCCCATTCTTCTTGTTGACAGAAGAAAAAAAAGTCAGATTAAGAATTTACTATAAGTACTTCATACTTAAATAATCAAAAGTAGGTTGAAATTGGGTTGCTTTTGTTTTCACGGTTTAAAGGTAAGTATCAAATAGAGAGTAATAAACTATAGGCTGCCTTGGAATTATATGATCATGGTGCCTTATATGAAGAGACTAAGTTTGTATTAGATTACAACTTTTTTTCCTAAACGACCATGAAGATAACTAGCTTGTCCTTTTCACTCATGACCACAAATAAAACAGACAATTTAACTGGTGAATATGTTCTATTTGCAATGCTTTAATAGTTCTCAATATATAACATTAATATGTAAAGGCCATAAAGAGTCCATTAAAACTCTGCACAACAAGCTGCATTTTAATAATGCAGAGATGATGTGAGATGGAAGCCAATTTCTGCCGTTTAGGTAACATAAGCTTAAAAAAACAATTTCCTGAAAGAGCTGAAGCTTATAAGTAAAAGACACAAAATGAACATGTTCTACAGATGGCAGAACTTAATATCGGCCCCAAAAGCACAGGAAAAAGAGAAGATTAAAAAAATTCCTTCCAAACTCGGGCTTCTTTCAAGTCTTCTGCTCAAAAGAGGATCAAGGGTACTAATGAATATTCAACTTCTAGTTTCTTCTAATAATAAATTCCATTTCTAAATCTATGAAGTAAAACAAACGTGCCCTGTGTTTAGGTTCTTTCAAAAGATAAAGTGGTCTTTCATATCCCTGTGGGAGTTGATGGGGCTTGAATACGAAGAGACTTGACATACCCAGGCACGGTCAAAAGCTGGGGGCCATTTTGTCAGTGCCAGTTTCTAACCACCACTGGAAAGGTGTGCACTTTGTAGGCCCTTTTCTCTGGATCACAACACTTCTGATATAAAGAAATCCTGTTCTGCTTGAGCAAATTTTCATTTCAAAAAGGCAGAATGAATAAGGAAGATGAGTTTTCTCATCGCTATGTTGAACATCCCACAAGTCAAGCCGCAGTCCTGGCATCACTCCTCATGCAAGCACAGTGGTAGGGGGTGGTATTTGAGTTCTGTCAGACTTACCCACCATGATTGCTAAAATCATTTTCCAATTTAGTCTCTCTCTCTCTCTCTCTCTCTCTCTCAGGAAGGAGCCTGAGGGCATGAAAACCACTCATTCATCACCTGCCACACCACCGTGATTCTCTGAGCAGCCATCCTGGGCTGGCATAATTTGCTTGACAGCCCTGAGGTCAGCCTGCCTAGTGACTGAGGAATCTTTTCTTTTCCACTTCAAATGTTATAGCGCACTGTCTTTTGTGTACCCGGATGATGTTCCTGACCCACCATCAAAGGCGGTGAATCTGAAAAGCAAAATGTGATGACACAGGAGGGCTGAGCTTGAGGGCTATACAAGGAAGGAAAAGGTCACAAAATGACAGAAGCTCTTGAAAAACCCTGCCCAGCACTGCAGAGGAACCTCTGCATTAGTCTGCACCTTAGGCTTTTAGAACCCCACCCTTTCAGCCACTCTGATATTTTTTCATATTTTGGTCGTAGTTTCCAGGCACATTTCTATTATCTGAAACAATTTCACATGTTGACCGGTACTCTCTATCTTTAAGGGATGAAGAAGCATTAAATAATAATAATCTTACTCAAGCACCTTGGGGAGAATTAAGGAAGACATGTCAACTTTAATTTTCAATGTTCTTGTTACTTGTTAGTTTGCCTCTCAGACTTAACGCCAGGAGGAAATAAAAACCATCATTACTCTCTAGCGGCTCAATGGCATACATGAAGTGAAGAGGGGGCTTAACTCTGATCTGTTTGGCTGAATTTCTGCTTGTATCAGCAAAGAGGCCAGCACTGAGTGATCCAGCTTCCGGTCCATTCTCCCATCAAATCTAAACCAGTAGAGCTTCCCAAATACACACATTCCACAGGGAAAAGAGAGCGGTAAAGAAGAGAACAAAAGATTAAAGAAAGGGGGAGTACGTATACATTTCTAAAGTGGGCTAACTCGGAAGTTGTATTGGCATCTTTAATCCATAGCAATTTCCTGCATTCCAGAAAGAGGGAGAGAAATAGCAGTTCTCTTCCACCCCAGTCAAAGCCCAGATTACATGTCTATTTCCTATTTGTATATTTCCACTGAAACCGGAACCTGATTATGAAGAGTGTTTTCTATATAGGTCCCAGAATTTAGAAATAATTAATCAAGCCTCACTTTATCTTACTAGCTCCATGAATAAAAAGAAAAATGTCCTGAGACATCATCAGTTTAGTCACTGGAATGCAAGTAAGTTTAGAATTGTGAAACTGTCCCACTTCAGTGATAGGAACTGATTCCTGTGGAAAGCTAGGTAACAGGCCAATTTGAAAACAAGGATGCTACTGTGAGGCGAATACTTATTGCTAGTGTGAAACCTAGTGTTGATCTGCTGATTATTCTTTTGTGAGGCAGATCTAATTATAGTCAGATATCTAATTCAACATTCATTAAACTGTCACCACAGGGACAAAAATTCTAAAGGGGGGAAATTTAACACAGTATAGTGGAAAGCACATATTTAAAAAGGGCTGGGTTAACATCCTTGCTGTAGAATCTGTGTGTAACCCTGGAACAGCCATCTAAACACCTCTTTAACAGGGAAACTAATATCTACGTCAGCGGACAATGCCCATCTTCCACGGCTGTCAGAACTGAGTGAGAGAGGGAACAGACCCTGGGGACAGACAGCTGGGATGTGAACTCATGCTTCACAGCCTCAGTAGACCTTGGCAAGTAAGTGAATCTCGCTGTGTCTCAGCTCTCTCATTTGTAAGATGGGGATTATGTTAGGACTTGTTTCACAGTATGATATGAGACAACGTGTACATGGGCCTTAAGCCCAAAGCCTGGCATCTGAGACTTTTACCTGCACCTGTTTTACCTGTAACTGTTGTTATCGTTGTTGCTATTATGATTACAATTATTTTTTCATCCAGAATGTGGTAGTGCTCAATAAATAGTAGCTTTATTTCTCCTTTTAAAATTCTCTTCCTGCTCCCTTCGAAGAATTTCACGTTTACCACTACATAAATATTATTTGATGATTTCAGCTTTCCCTCTAGATAAATGTTTTACCTGACACCCTTACTTATGACGACTGATAGTAACCACAATCCTAGAAAGTTAAGGTTTAATGAGACTTTGGAGAGTTTCTAATTATCCAGTTACTTATCACAATGATAACATATCTTGGATTCCCCTGGTGGCACAGTGGTTAAGAATCCGCCTGCAATGCAGGGGACACGGGTTCAAGCCTTGATCTAGGAAGATTCCACATGCCATGGAGCAACTAAGCCCATGCGCCACAACTATTGAGCCCATGTGTTGCAACTACTGAAGCCCATGAGTGTGCCGAGAGCCCATGCTCTGCAACGAGAGAAGCTACTGCAATGAGAAGCCTGCGCACCGCAAGGAAGAGTGACCCCCACCCGCCACAACTAGAGAAAGCCCGTGTGCAGCAATGAAGACCCAATTTAGCCAATAAATAAATATATTAAAAAAAAAATCTCTGTCCCAAAGAGGCTCATTCCCCACAAGAAAAAATATAAATATATACTGTATATATAGAATATTTTAATATAAAGTATATATTTATATATTTATATGTGAATGTATATACCTATATATACACACACATATATCCATACATATTCAAGCTCTTAGAAAGACATTTTGTAACCATATGAAATTTTTTATGCTAGCATTTTTTATTCTTTTCACTGTATATTTCTTATTTGTTCCACACAATTAAAAATGCTCCCTCAGTCCTTTTTATATCATCTGTATAGTGTGGTTCCAAAATGAGGTTTCTTCAGGTTCCCCATGGTTCTTGGATTAAGGAAAAATGTGAACATTTTTATTAGATGTTTTACTTTGAGTAGAACATACTCTTTGTCGACTAAGAAAATACAGACAGCAATTAAAGGGCTTAGGGGCTGTGACTCCCAAGGCGACAGTTGGAACCCAGTGGGATGCAGGGGATTGGCCTGGCTGATACTTTTCCTAGAAACCTTCTTCAAAGACTTTGTGTAATAATCATGCCCAGAAAGTTGCTCCACTAGTGAAACTTTAACTTAATCTCTTCTAAGCAGGGCTAATTTCTTAGAAGGACCTCAAGACAGTTCTACCCAATGGTGACTTCAGCACTTGCTAGGGCTTTAGGGTGGAGAGTAAGGCAACTGGCTCTTCTCCTTCTGCTTTGACTTAGCCCTCGCTCTGCCTGCTTAACACTAAGAATATGTTCTCTTTGGGGTTCACATACATTCTCTCTCTTGTCCTCATACACTGGACATGATGGAATGTGTGGGTTGTCCTCAATAGATAAACGGAGGCACAGGCAGAGAAGTTCAGTGATTTATCAAGTGTCAGAGCTGATAGGCTGAACCTGAAGTCTCCCTCCAGGTCCATTCCATAAGGCTTCACTGAGACTTCTGCTCCAGCAACTCTAAGTATCAGCTTATTTTCTTTATCCTCAGTGGAAAACAAGGCCCAGAGCCCGCCCCACGGTCCATGATGAGACAATGTAGTGATGTTAGAAGTAGTGTGATTAGTTGTTTTCAGATTACAAATTGGGCAGGAACAGTATCTTTTCAAAAATTAAATCACTGAAACCTGGGTATGTTCCATTTATGAAGAATAAACAGTTATGAATGCCCTTTAAGATAAGACAAATCTGAGACTGGCAGATCTCTTCTCTCTGTCTTGCCCTGCTCCTCCTCCCTTTTTCATTATCTTCTGGAAAACATGTAGATCTTCCAGCAGTGATGCAGTTAAGAGCTCTCTACATCCGGTTTCCCTAGTGGTTCACACAGGCAAACATAATGTCTAATTGGGGGAAAAAAAACTGTTTCCTTAAATAACTGCCATTTTATTAACTCATAAGTATAGCACTGGCCACTGTAATTTAATAGTCTCAGTAAGTTGGATGGCTGCAACACACAATTCAATCATAACGATCATTACACGAGCTCCACATTTTTATAGAATGCTTTACTTTGGCAATAAGTATACCTCATTAAAAAACTGAGAATGGAAGTATGATATTGTGATTAACCCCCTGTTATGCTTACAACAGCAGAATCCCACAGCAAATTTCATACTGTAAAAGTGCTGCTATTTAGTAACTGGGAAAAAGAATACTGAATAAAAGTACACCATAAGATTGCTGGATAATTTTTTTTTTACATAAAAAATACTATAAAAACTCTTTGGAATTATGTCTTATTATTTCATGGTCCAGATGGGTTGTCGCATTATGTTAATTATTAACAAGGTAACAAAATATTGAACTGAAAGTATGTTGGCTCTCATTGAAAGTTGTATATTTAAACTGCTTATGGAAGGTTTTTGGCAGTTCTAATCACCAGATGTTTTACTCCTCTGTGTCTTCTTTTTTATTGGTAACAGGCTCTAATGTGTTCTCAAAAATCCCTCAAACCTTATATTAAGTATATTATAAGTAAACACTGTGAATCTTCAAATGGGAATATGGTCTGTTGCAACTTACTTGGGGATTCTAAAAGCAAGTCTTTGCAGTGAGCTTTATTTATGCAACCCATCATAAATAGTTATTGTTAGAAGGGAAGACAAAGGAAATAACTTGTCTGGGATTCAATTAAATTTCTCCAAGATATTAATTCAATTATGATAAAAATGAATTATTTGCTATCAATGGGAATGAAAACCTGGTGTGGGGCAAGAAACATTTTCTTTAAACTATAATAAACATTGAAACATAACAAAATATAGCCTTCAGAAATTATATTTGAAAAAGAATATTAAACTATCTGAAAAAGACACCACTCTATTAATTCCACTCTATTTGCCGAGCATTTTAAATATTTCCCATTTAAACACTTTTACTTTACCCAAAATTATCAGCAACATAGTGTCGTTGAAAGTTTTTCTACAAGTCCATCATGAATTCATTTTATTAAAACTCCATTATATTTGTAAAATATAGTTTCAGTAAGAATTTTTATTAGAAATACTTTTTAAATCATTGAATGGAAAAATATCCTCTCATTTATTATAATTCTACAACACCATGGGTAGTTCAATTTTCTTGCATATAAACAAGAACAATTGCTTACATATTTGAAAACACTCCTTAAAAATAACAAAGTTCTGTAGAGTACACAGAGACCCCAGTGTCAGGAAAGGCAACTCTGTCCTTGCTGTTATTAAGACACTAACTTAACCTAGTTTTACCAAAATTTCATCTACCATCATTTTTTTAAATTCATACATTTTTCTATACCATTCTTTAGCCCAGCCTAGTTATAGCTAGGGTGACTATGTAATTTACCATTCAAACCAGAAGAGTTTTGAGAATGAAAGGAGAGACTATTAATAGACATAGACTGGGACTATCCCAAGCAAACTGGGATAAATGATCACCTTAGTTATAGTCATCTTCCTTTATAATCTTTCTGCCGTCATTAAGTTAAAGAGCACACGTGTAGTAGTCACCTTCCCCAAATTACAATTTCCACTTCCAGGTCACATAAGTGGTGATGGGAAAGGGACGGGTGGGAGTAAAACAACCAGGCATATTTCTTTCAGCTTTGAAAGGGAAAAGCTGGCAAAAAAGGACAGAAAGATCAAAGCAAATAAGACCGTTTACTAGAAGAGAGCAAAGGTTAAAAAAAAGTCATTTTGCTGCCTGAGTTATTTGCTTCTTATTTCCGTTTGAGCCCTTAGCCTACTAGCATAGGTTAGTAGTTTGCTTAGATTAATTTGTTATTGTTATTAAGCAGCTCTAATTTTAACTTAATTTAGCAGAAACACAAATAAATCTAAATAAATATTCGAATAAGAGATGGTTAATTCCGTCAGGTTTCATTAATGAACAATGCTCAAAGCTATTGTAAAGGGTCTGGTGCTCTCAAATGGCAGCTATGCTCATTTAGTCATTGTCAGCTCATCCACAGCACTTTATAATACCTACTTTTTTGCGAATGTTACATCAGGGAAGAGATTGTTCACCACCACGGGTAGTTCTAGTCTTCTTTGTGACTGCCTGTATCTAAGCCCCAGTGTTCTGAGTGTAAGTCGCAGAAAATAATACCCTAACATATGACTTGAGCCAGCTAATGGCACTTGGCCTAAGGTTGATTCAGTTGCTAAAACTACCATCATTGCTGCAAGCCCACTGTAAGCTGCTGTTATTTTTGACACTAGTATTTTTGAAGCTAGTTCAGATAAAGAGGAGGTGCAATGCCAAAAAATGCTTGTTAAGTAGCACTCTCATCTCATCTCAGGACAACAATATCTTATACAAACTGTGATACAAAGCTGCTATCTCAGGTGATAAAGGTGAATTCCTACTATAAGTGAGAAATGACTCGCAGACTACAGATCTATGATAATGTGATAAAATGAATTTGATACAAGTATAAAATAAATGTCAGTGAAAAATAATGTGATTTTTATCTTCATTTAATTTAACATTAATCACTGAACAGAGAACTATTGTAAAAAGTGAAAACTGTTATTTAAAAAATTTTTTAAATTAAAAAACGACTCAAAGGAAAAAATCTTCCTTTAAGTATCTGATCTTTTGTTACTACTTTCAAAACAAAGAATTTGGCTTTTTTATGTAAAATGGCTTTCCCAGGCCTTTTTAGTTTAAATAGTTAGGACCCTGTGGGGGATACCGTGGGTTGTTTAACAGCTGTGTCAACCTTCTTTATTCCTTCCTGGAAAGCTTAAAAACTACATACAGATAATATAGCATTTAAAAAACTGTTTACAGAGCAAATCTTTTGCGAACAGTTTAGGAGTATATATAGAAGTCTCTAGGAACTACTTGGTTCTCTCTTTTGAACTGTATGAACTAAATTCTTTAGAATCTTTTAGAGAATCTACTTATTAATATCTGTATTAGGTTTCTGTTGTTACATAGGAAATTATCAACTAACTTATTGGCTTAAAACAGCACTCATTTATTATCTCATAGTTCCATACGTAAGAAGTTTGAGTAGGCTTGACTGGGTTCTCTGCTAAGGATATGACAAGGCCAAAATCAAGATGTGGACTCTGATCTAGAGGCTCTCAGTTCTGACCCTCGGATTATTGCTTCTGCCCTCTGAGTCATCCTCCCTTTTTCATGAACAGTAGCATACGTTGGCAGCTGAGTAGTTTTATTACCCTGCTTCCTGTAAGTAGAATTTTGGAGTCCAATGGTCTCCTTTCATTTTGTACTCTCTTGTTTCTTTCCATCCACATGGATAGTGTCTCTGCTATTATTTTCTTAAGAACATTGTGGCTTTCTTGTGGATGGTGCAACAGTGCTCTCCATTAGAAAGAAGCTACATCCACAAATTTCAGATAATCCCTTCCATATCTTTGGCCGTCTTGCTGAGGGCCATGGAGATTCCTAGAAGACCTCTAATTTAGTTGAGAAGATCTATGAGCAGTGGTCCCCAAACTCTTCAACACCAGGGACCGGTTCCGTGGAAGACAATTTTTCCATGGACAGGGGATGGGAGTGTGTGGAATGGGGGGATGGTTCAGGCTGTAATGCAAGTAATGGGGAGCGATGGGGAGCAGCAGATGAAGAAGCTTTGCTCGCTTACCTGCCACTCACCTCCTGCTGTGCAGCCTAGTCCTAACAGGCCCCTGTCTATGAGGCATAACCTTAATCTCTTGTGCCTGAACACTCTGATCTTTTAGTCTTTCAAACATTATGGCAAGATTTATACATCCATGCCCTAAGCTTTTTTTTTTTTTTTTTAACATGCCACACTTTCAGAGGCAATCTCTTAATTTTAGCATCTTTTCTCATCTGAATAGGCAGAGAATTTCCCGAGCTATCATGCCCTGGTTCCTTTTCATTTAATAGTTCTTCTTTCAATTTATACCTCTCTTCTTGCATTTTACTCTAAGCAGCAAGAAACAGGCCACATCTTAAACATTTTGCTTGCAATTCTCCTTAGCAGGATATCCCAGCTCATCTTCTACAGTTCTCTTTTTTACATAACCGAAGGACACAATTCCATTTAGCTTTGCCATTATGTAACAAAGATCTCCATTCTTCTAGTTCCCAGTAATACGTTCCTCACTCCCTACTGTACCCCCATTAGCAGCATCTTTAATGTCCATACTCCTACTAAGGGTCTGTTCAAGGCAAACTAAGATTTTTCTATCACGTTCCTCAAAATTCTTCCAGCTTCCAACCACTTCCTGGTTCCAAAGCTACTTCTACATTTTCAATTATGCGTTATGGCAATACCGCACTTCCAGGTATCTAATCTATCTCTTCAGAAAGATCCTATTTCCCTTGGTTCTCGTTCTTGATTTTTTTTCTTGGTTCTTGTGTTTTTAACCACATCTGGTATTTACATTTTTATGGTGGGTTTAGTGCATCATCTCTTAAAAGGTGCAGCATCACTAACACAGTTCAGTAGTAGCCAATATCTATAAAGTATGTATTGCTATGTTTGTATTTTACAGATAAGATGCTTACATTAGCACCTGCATTAGATATGGACATGGCTTAATGTGATGTCGATGACTGAAAATGCAAGTTGATCTGTATCCTTCACAGTTATCTCGCAAAAGTCTGTACTACACTCTTGAAATTATGTTTCTATTAGTCTTTCATGTTTCTTCTGTTACTTTTACTGTGGTCACTCCATTTCAGCTTATCACACAACTAATGCATAGATGTTTTTATGCTGATCATTCATGGGTCCTATTGATAAAAACTAGATCCTAATACCATTTTATTTTGCATTTTAATGTGGCTTGGGAACATTAAAATTTTTCATGAGAAAAATATGAAGTATATGTTACGTTCATGTCTTAGGGGAAAAACTAGATAACATTATTTCTTCATAAGCCTTTTCATTTTCTTCTCTTGAACTGCATGTTCTAAATTGAAGTATCCTGATACAAAAAACTCAACAGGTGCAAAACTCTTTGAAAGGATTAATTCGATTTTCACAGTGTGAAGAGGTAAAAATCATCTTCACTAGAGCTCAAACATTGAAAATGTCAGTCCAAAGAGAGAATCTTAAAAAAAAATTTCAAGTTAGTGAAAAGAAAGATTTATAATATAGTTGCCATAGTAACTGCACTATACCCTGTTGCAAACTTGTATGTGGTTAGTAAAGTGCCTCTATATTAGATTCTTTAGGATAGAAGATATTCTATAAATTCAAATTTTTGAGAACTCAAAATATTATCAATAAATCTTGAAATGCTTTCAAGAAGAATCTTAAGAATATAGCCAAACCTAAAATCCATTAAAATGACCTTGTTTTCTTGATATGCCTGAGACTTTCAACAGCCTGCTCTGCCATGGAGATTCTGGGGCTCTAGTTCATGTGCTTTGTAGTCTTGCACCTGCTCCATTGTGGTGAGGGATACCACCTTTGGTGCAGTATTGACTGAGTTTTTCAGGAGAGGTGCTAATAATTGTCATATAATGGAGCTCACCAAAGAATTTTCCTTGTTATACATTCTCCCCATCATAGCATGGTTCTAATGTACTTTGGTTTTAAGTGTCCAAAATGTGTTAGTGCCTATCTTTGATGAATAAATCATCTGATGTATTTAAATATGTCAAAGATAAATTCATTTACAATGTATATAACCTGAAATATTCTAGGTATGTGTTTATTAAAAATAAAAGATGGGAGGGTACAGGAATGTGCACCATAGTTTTGGATTTGGATTCTAAAAATATTATCAAGTTGTAATAAATGCCATAATAAATTCCATGTGATTAAAGTTTTGTCTGCACAACAACTGATATCTTCTGATATCTAGTTTTTTGGTATCTTGAAAAATTAGGCTTAGAATTAGTGCTCATTCTTCTAAAAAAGAGTTTACTAATTCTTATGGTTCACAGCCTTTATTTTGAAAAAAAAAAAAAAAAACCCATGCATTTTGGTACTCATTCTTTTAATAAATTAGTGGGACATATTGCTGTAAGCAGCAGATTTTTATATTAAGTGCTTTCGATATTTGGAGTGTAAAGGAGGAAATGATTCTTGAGGATATAGTTATGAAGAATTCTAAAATATATGAGGAATCACTGTTTAATCCTGACTTTAGGAAAGCACATTCTTTGCAAAAGGTAGAAAATAAATGAGTAAAAGAATGTTTTAATAATTGTATTAGCAAGCACTGCATGTGTGTATGTGTTAACAGATAACGAAATACCTCCATAGGAATGAATAAGTATTTAGAATCTTTTGAGTAACAGATGGTATTTGACTCTTCCAACCAACTGCCTTGCTGTTACATGTCTATCTTCTATAGAATCTCTAGAGTGATCTTGTTACTGGTAAACTTGTTTGTGGTTCAAAAAATACTCACTTTATGGATTTAGAAATTGAGTTCTAGGAAGGCTAAGGGACTTGCTCAAAACCATGCTGTTTGAGTCTTAAAGATGAGACTAAACTCAGATTTACTGATTTAAAAATTCTTAAGGTACTCACTCCTTTATACATCTTAGTGTCAAGTTCATGTGGATGGAAAGTATTTAAAATAATAAAAATTAATAGCAGCACTGTGAGATTTCCTGTAAGCTTATATTGCATGCTATCATATCAAAGATAGAGCATCCAAATGTTTGATTTCAACTAATTGCCAAAATCTCTCAGTCACAGCTAAACTCAAGGGCAAAACTTAGAGAAATTCTTTTTAAACTTCTCTACTTAGTATTTTCCCCAAATAATTAAAGAATAGGAATACCTTTTATAGCTTTGTATGGAAATATTTTCTCCCTAAACTTTTTTCCTGTTAAAATATCTCCATTAAAGAAGATTCTACAGTATTTAAATATTACAGCATTACTTGCCCGTATGTAGTGTTTTTCCCAGAGTGGGTGCCCAGTAAATATTTTGGATGACAAAATCAGCTCATCTATTAAACTGGAAACAACTATCCCAGTAGTGATTAGATCAACTAAGGGATTCTGTAGAACAGACATGGGAGAGCAAAGCAGTCTCTTAGGAAGTTTAAATACCATTCTGAAGACGGATGGTAGCCATTTGATGATTCAGTAAAAACAGAGTAAATAATGGTCATTTCCTTAGAATAGAAATTCCTTCTATTGTGACAGATAAACCCCCTTCTCCTAGCTTAACGGGCTATGAGTCAAGGTCGTTGTCAGTTCTGGGCTGTTCTGTCTAGGCAGATTCCCCATGGTGCATGGACTACACTAACCTCTTTGAATATACCTCCCAAGGAAGGGAGGCATCAGAAAATGTGTCCACTGATCTGTATCTCGATCTCACATTTGTTGTGCTGTTTGTTGGTTCATTAGTAACCGTTAAATGAAACCAACTCTAAATGGACTCTGAGTCTTCATTTGTGCCAATCTTCCAGCCTAGGACAGATTTAATGGTCTGCCTTAGTGCAAGGCTCAACCATCATCACTTGTGAATCCCTGCAAACAGAAGGGTTATGGAATAACAGATCCAATCTGAATTCTAATAATTGTCTCAAGAAAGAAACAAACTCCACATATTGGGAACCTAAGACACCCCTTGAAAACAGCGTGGCATTTCTTTGAAATACCATTTTAATAGAAAATGAAAGAAGTGAGTTTAGCATTTTAACTGAAAAACTACAAATGTAAATTGGATACTGACAGGTTTGACAATACAGTAAATTACTCCTGAGGGCAAGGCAACCAGAGGAAATCTTAAAATATTCTAATCAAAGGAGTATTGCATAGTTTTCTTAGGTAGCTACTCCGAATGAGAAAAATATTTATCTGAATATGGAAATCAGGGGAAACTATTATGTGTCCATTTTTACATCTTTTAGATCCAACATTTTATCTCTCAAATCTTTGCGCAGGTATACTGTAAGTTGAAAGGATAAGTAACATAATCCTTTATGTTGGTTCTACAGAGAGGCACAACCACTTAAGTTGCTTAACAAAACTAAAGCGACTATCTTGCATTTCTTATTTTGTTCAATGCTGCTTATTTGCACAGTAATCTTGACAACTACACTGTGAGATACTTGAAGGCAAGGACTAATCTTGTATTATTTCTTTTTCTTCCTCCATCACTTAAATCAGCATGTGGAGAATGCCCAAAAAAAGTTCCCAGAATTACATCACTCTCATAGAAAGACCCCCATTCCATTTAGGGAAAATGTTTCCAACTTTCACTTTCCCTACGTAATAACAGCATTTATCTTCCCACCAGAGGAGAAAATGGTGAAGTGCAGTTAAGTTTCTCAAAAATTTTATCAATATACATGGACATAAGGAAAAAAAAAAAAGACAAGGTGAAATTAGCATTATAAACACATACACCATTTCATTCTTGGATGAATGAAGGCATATAACCCACTTGGGTATTCCAGTCAGCACCATTTTTTTTTTTAATATACAAGCAAAACCGCACAGTCTTACAATCCTTTGAAAGCATTAGAGATTCTGGGTATAATTCTTTGGCAACATCTAGAAACTGCATTTAGGTTTGGGGATGCTGCCAGCTCATTTGATAGCTTTATGCTGAGGAAGGAAGAGTTAGCTTTTAGGCTAGGTAAAGCAAGAATAAGAGATTCTGAAGTTCACTATGTAAATTCTGAAACAATCCTAAAGCAATAATAAAACATTCATTTCATGTAGAAAATTCTCAGTTATAATCTAAGATTGTCATTTTTATGCCTTGATGAAACTAGATAACAGGTATGGAATAAACAATTTTCTGACTTTTAACATAACTTGTACATAAAGTTTCTAAATCTAAGTATGATAACAGTTTTATATTGCTGATTCTGTTTTTTGTTTTAATAGCTCTGGCATTATGTAAAAAGTAGAACCGAACATAAAAATCTAATTTTGCCTTGTGTCTAAGTGATTTGAAGTATTCTCTACTTTCAAAGTTGCATTTACCACTTGAATTTAGGACACAGTTATGACAGATGTGCATATTTCTGAGTTACTTGAAATTTCGTATTAACTGCAATACATCGATTATAAATATTTCTTGGGGTCAATTGCTATAAGATCACTTAGACTCAACAGAGCCAGTGATATTGTTATACTAAAATATCATGATCAAAAGAAAAAGTTTTTAAACATATTTTCCCCCAAATATGCCATTAACACAATTTGCTTTTTTAATTATCTATTTTTCCATTTAAAGCTATGAACTGCTACACCTTTTACTACAA
The DNA here is from genome assembly GCF_030028045.1 of Hippopotamus amphibius kiboko. Classification (NCBI taxonomy): domain Eukaryota; kingdom Metazoa; phylum Chordata; class Mammalia; order Artiodactyla; family Hippopotamidae; genus Hippopotamus; species Hippopotamus amphibius. Next base: position 122,586,476 of record NC_080193.1, on the reverse strand, counting down.
CAGGATTCAAAGAGTCAACAAGAAAGAGATTTCAAAGAGCAGGATCAAAATGATTCCATTTTTACCACTTAGTGACTAACCTACAATTCTCATCTCATTGATGGGAGATGTGCATAAAGTCTACAGCATCAAATAAAACTAAATGTCGGGAATATGGGGATATGTGTATAAAAACAGATGACTGAACTTGGTGTACCCCCCAAAAAAATAATAATAAAAAAAATAAAAGTAATAATTAAAATTTCAAAAAAAAAAAAACTAAATGTCTCTTTATAGTAGGTTCCAAAACAAAGAAATATATAACAATAGTATTATATGTCAGGATCTACAGGATTATTGACCACTGACATATTGCTTAGACTTACTTTAGAAGTAGTTATTTTATTTTATAAACTGTCTGAGACTTCATTAGAAAATACCCTGAGAAGATAGTTATGCAATACTTGAAAATGTCCACTAATAAAATGAGCAATTAGGGTCAGACCACTTTTAAGTGCTTATTTTTAAGACACTGAACAGTTATGGGTTCAGAGTCTCATTAGCCAAAATAAAATATGCAAGCTTTCTTTTCTTATTTTAAAGGGTTACAATAATTATAAACATTCTACTTAGCAAATCACCTAAGACTACCAAATTGGAATTGCACTTATTAAAGTCAGAGTTTGTTTCTCTTTTAGCCCACCAGTTGTAAATTAAATTTTTTTGCCTTCTCTATAATGATAAATACCCTGCAATTTTTCAAGAGAAAATATCATACATATTGCCAATAAATGAGAGTCTGGAAAACCAGAATGATTTTTCAACTGGAGTGTTGTTATTTTTTAATGGAGGTTATCATAATTCGAATGTTACATCAAGAACAAAATCCTGACATTATAACATAAATTATATATTTGGAAAATTCATGCATTGCCAACAGGCATGTCTTAAACAATAACTCATTAAAGAACTGTACTTTGATATTTAGTTTTCATCATTGATTATTATTTTTAAAATTCTTTATTTGCAAAGATGCTAAAAATGTCCTTCACTACCTCTAAAGATCCATGTGATTCCACAGGTATCTTCAAATCAACCTGAGGTTAAATAATGTGATTCTCACTATTTAATTTTCTTCCTCATAGATTTGGATTGTTAGAAAATTGATTGGGCTTTAGCTAATAGTGTTGCCAGGCTAGAAGAGAACAAATGAGCACTGGTTCTGGAGTAAGACAAATGTGGATTCAGGTCTGGCTTTGCCCCTTTTGATCTGTGTAGCCTTAGACATATCAGTCTATCTAAGCCACAAGTTCCTCACCTACAAAGTGAGTTCAATAATACTGCCCACCTTTATAGGGCAGTATTGAGGATTAAATGAGACAATGTGCCTTAAGCTGTCAACCCAGGGCTTCACAGAGGGCACACACTCAGTATGTGTTAGCTGGTATTAGCACAATCTTCCAAGGCAGCCCCCCAAAATAGTTTGGGTGTGTTGCAGTCTAGTTCAAAGTGTTGGTAAATCTTGGACCTTTCAATTATTTTTATTTTTCCCTAGGGTCTCAGTTTTGCTAAAGAAATTTTTTTCCCCATCCCAACAACAATGCAATGGTCAGCAACCCCAGAACAATAATATTATTTTATAACATTCAGCATGTCATAGTAAAGACATAGTGTAATCATACGGCCCATTTTTATGGTACTTTTTAGTACTCAAAGTGCTATCTCATGCATTTTCTCATGCGACTGTAGCAACAGTTCTATGAGGCGGGCCATGTAAAGGCAGGATGACAGTGGTTGCTTATTCGGGAAAGCTCACAGGGCTAGTCACTGATGGAGCCACCACTGGAGTTCAGTTCTTCTTAGTGCGGTACTTAGTTCCTCCTTAGTCCCTCTCCACCTGAACTATAGTAACCCTCTTTTTATGCAGGAGTAAAAAAAACTCTACAATACACACCAATATTTATCAGAAGTTAAATGAGAGTCTTTCTTCAGAAAATGCCTCTGTGGTAATTTGTGATCCGTTTTAAAGCTGAGTCCATTCAGAACTCTTTTATCAAAAAGCCTTCTCTAAGGATTGGCACTGTGGGAGATAACCATGTGATCTCACAGAGACGCTGCTCTCAATAAGTTTAAAAGCCAACTGGAAAAATTGCCAAAAAGCAAAAAAAAAAAAAAAAAAATTCCTAAAGGTCTAGCGCAGATTATTAAAAAAATGTAAATTAAAAAAAAAGGGAATTTCTAAGAAAGGGCTAATTATGACTAGGAAAAACACGCAATCTAAAGAAAGGGTGGAACTGAAAAGAAATAATAAAAATAATTCTGTCCCAATAAAAGAACTGCCCTATTGTCTAGAACTTCTGAATTAATTGACAAGACATAACTAGTTGGAAGCCACAACTTCCATCAACTATTCCTACAATTAAAAAGTATTCATGTTGGTAATCATTTTTCAATTCTGTTCATCGTATAAATTCAAGAGCAAATAATAAACCAGTAGGTCTTAGTATCTGGAGAAGTTTTTCCAAAGTAAATATTTTTGTATGTTATAGAAATTCATAATTATATTACAGAGTTTATTTTATACATATTTTAATTTGTTGCAAAGTAAAACAGCAAGACTTTTTGAGGAAACTTTTCTTATCTGCTTATAAATACTGCTCTTGTCAAAGTGGTTCCTGGAGGGAATGTCTCAAACTATATTTCCAAAGAGTACTATAACAGTTAAAATTGTAAAATGTCACTGAGCCTACACACACCTTTTAACCGAATCCAAAACAGTTTATATTCAGTAGCACAAGGGAATAGTAAGTATTTTCTTCTCGTACAGGGTACATAATTATGGAGTGATTTGTTTTCCACATTGCATATTTTAAGAAGTACTCATATTTTGCTTCCATACCTGTTGAACCAGTGTATCTTATATCTTTAATATAACAAAGCCCCTTTCCGCATTTCAAGTGCCTGATAGAAAGAAGCATGTTTAAAGCACACAGTATGATTTTTTAAATGCAATCTATTTTGACATGTTAGTAATAGTTTTTCTTTTTTAATATATAAATCTTTTAATTCCACTACATACCACTTTACTCACTACTCTTATGCTGACTAGAAATACTTTATGATTCTTTATTCTGTGGTGCCTACTTTCTGATTAAAATAGGACATCAAGACATACTGCTTCCTGTGCTATTTCATCTATCATATGCTTTGGTTTATAAACCAACCCACAACTGAAGCGTTATTTTCTAAGTCTACAATTTGAAGAGTTATTTTCTAAACATGAAACGACTGAAATCACCAACTGTTAATAAGTAGATTTTTTTTTTCAAGGAAAAGACCAAGAGATGGCCTTGGATTTGAAGTGTATTTATGGGTAGTCAGTCATGAAAGTGGGACTGAAAAGCAGTCGTTCATGTTGGATTACCAAAGTGAATATCATACTCCTTTGTTTAACCAACAAGGTGACAACTGGTCCCAATGCTTATAAAATGTGTGTACTGGCAGGTACCTATATGAATACTTATTGAGTGATTTGGTTCAATGTGAAAAGTCAAGAATCCTACTCCTATCCCTTACGATGCACTTATTTAAGATTATTAAATAAGCTTAATTATTACAGGAAGTCTGAATGGCCATTATAAATTCATGTACTTAAGCACAGTATTCTCAAGTGAATTAACTGGTTATACTTAGTAAACATCAACAGTATTAGAGGCCTGAAACCTCTAGTGTCCTAGTAAATAAAGGCAGCAAACACTTTTCCTTCATCTCCACGGGAATTTTAGCCCAAGGTCTGTGAAATCTTCTAAAGAGAATATTAATATCTGGGTTAGGAGGCTTTTTAATACCAAAACTCTAAACTGATTTGTAAACCCCTTTTGGAAAATAAGGATCCATTATTTTGTATATCTGAGTGGAGATGATTGGTTTTTTGTAAGTGGTAGCTGGGAGTCAATACATTCATAGGAATAAACTAACCATATCTGTTAACATTTATACGAAATTACCTCTGATGTACTGATAAAAATTGATCAAATGTTGGGGAGAAGAAAGATGGCGGCGAAGTAGAAGGATGTGGAATGCATCCCCCTTCACGGATGCATCAGGAATACATCAAAAGATGCAATAATTCCCACAGAGAACCAGCTGAACACCAGCAAACAACCTTGGACACCAAAAAGGACTGCAAAGATCCCAACAAAACTGGGTAGGATTGAGGGGAAAAAAAAAGAGAAAGAGGAGGAGAAGAAAGGGAAGGGACAGGTCCCACATCCTAGGATGGGGGGATCTGAAACAGAGGGGAGATTGTCAAATTCAGGGAAACATCCCTTATCTGATGGGGAAACCCTTTCTCCAACAGGGAATTTCCCTGGGTCAGAAGGGAGGCACTTGGGACTGTTCAAAAATAGTGAAGTGACTGAGCTGTGGCAGACAGGAAAGAGTGAGAAATATCCGGAGGGTCTGCACCACAGCTCACCGTGGCTGGACTGAGGCATCGATTCACAGTTGAACGGGGGGTCTGGGAGCTGGAGCGTGGGAACCAGAGAACTGGTTCAGGGTGAGAAACATTGTTGGCAGTGGGGAGACGGACTGAGAGGACAGGAGGGAAGAAACCCGCAGCGGAGAGTGCCTACCGCAGAAAGCTGCACGGCCATAGTGGCGGCTGGAAACTGCTGACTCACAAGCAGGGGGGAGGAGCTGCAGGTGTAGCCTCTCTCTCTGCGCCTGCGACAGACAAAGGAAGGACCCTTGTGGGCCTAGCTAACGCACTCAAGGATAACAAAGGCCCCTGGGCAGGGCTGGCCTAGAGTGCCTGAGGCTGAGAGCCAAAAGCCAGCAGAGTGGCCTAGCTCTGGAGACATTCTGTTTACATCTGAGCCGCCGGTATCCCTCTGCAACAGGCACCACCACGGCCGACTGAGCCGCTGTGACGCAGGCAGGGCGACATGGCTCACTCACCCCTAGGGAAAGGAGCCACTATTGTACCCTCTCTCTCTCCACACACCAGCGCTTACAGACGAACAATAAAGGAAGCATTGCTGGTCGCAGTATAATACAAAAAGCCCAAGGCAGGTAGAAGGACACTTACAGCTGAGACCCCAAGGAAACAGAAATATCAGTATTAATTCTATTGATCTGGTCCATTCTGGGGTCAGTTCCAGTTTTTTTCTGTTTTTTTGTTTGTTGTTTTTTTTTTTTATTAATTACAATCTTAGTCCTAAGGGATCTACACTTTTTATAACATATTTTGTATTCTATTTTTATTTTTAGGCTTTTTATATATTTCTATTTCTAGTTAAGTTTTTTGTAGTGCTGACTGTATCTCTCCTACCTTCTTCTCATCTCTATCTTTTATGCATTTCTATTTCTTTCCTTTTCTTTTCATATTTGCAGTCATACTACACTCTTCTGTTGCCCTGGCTTCTATCCTTTTTTAGTTTATTTTATCTTAATATACTTATAAGCAATGTTATTGGTCTGCTCTGTTTCCTTGCTTTATTCTCCAGATGACACACTGCTTTGGTATTTATTATTAGGTTTTGTCTTTATCTTAGTTCTAAGTATAATTGTCTGATTTCATTCTGAGAATCTTCAGTCTGTCTGGTGGTACTCTTGTGCTTTATTATATTTGATCTTAGCTTTCAAAATCTCCCTGGATTTGTGTTTGTGTGTGTGTGGTGGTTTTTTTGGTTTGTTTGTTTGTTTTTGTTTTTGTTTTATTCTGTTTTGATTTTGAATTTCTGTTGGTTTTCTCCTTGATTGTCTGAGAGCATACTGGAGTTCTTCTGTCAGGTCTTTCTAGTGCCTTATGTTCTATTGGATTCAGTATTTGTGTGTCTTATACATGTATGTGTTTCTGTGACTTAGTATTTCTTTGACTCAACACTCTGCCATTAGTCTGGGGCTTGGACAGTCTTACTTAAACCCCTTTATTGCTGGGACAAGCAACCTCTGAAGTTTGGAATACTATGAGAAAACAAAGAAACACCATGCAAGCAAAGGAGCAGGAAAAAAATCCACAAGACCAAATAAATGAAGAAGAAATAGGAAAATTGCATGAAGAAGAGTAATGATAGTAAAAATGATACAAAATCTCAATAACAAAATACAGAAAACACAAGAAACATTTAGGACTTCCTAGGTGGCGCAGTGTTTAAGAATCTGCCTGCCAATACAGGGGACATGGGTTCGAGCCCTGCTCTGGGAAGATTCCACAGGCCACAGAGCAACTAAGCCCGTGCACCACAACTATTGAGCCCATGTGCCACAACTACTGAAGCCCACATGCCTAGAGCCTGTGCTCCACAACAAGAGAAGCCACTATCATGAGGAGCCTGTGCACCACAATGAAGAGTAGCCCCCAGTCTCAGCAACTAGAGAAAGCCCATGTGCAGCAACAAAGACCCAATGCAGCCAATAAATAAATAAAATAAATTAATTAATTAAAAAAAAGAAACATTTAATAAGGACTCAGAAGAATTAAAGAGTAAACAAACAGTAATGGACAACAAAATAACTGAAATTAAAAATACTCTAGATGCTATAACCAGCAGAATAACTGAGGCAGAAGAACGAATAAGTGAGTTGGAAGAGAGAATGGGGGAAATAACTGCCACAGAGCAGGAAAGAGAAAAAAGAATAAAAAGAATGGAAGGCAGTCTCAGAGAGCTTGGTAACAACATTAAGCACACCAACATTTGAATCATAGGCATCCCAGAAGAAGAAGAAAAAAAGAAAGGGTCGGAGAAAATATTTCAAGAGGTTATAGTGGAAAACTTCCCAACATGGGAAAGGAAGCTATTAATCAAGTTCAAGAAATGCAGAGAGTCCCAAACAGAATAAAGCCAAGGAAAAATACACCGAGGCACATGTTAATCAAACTAACAAAAATTAAACACAAAGAAAAAATATTAAAAGCAGCAAGAGAAAAGCAACAAATAACATATAAGGGAAAACCCATAAGGATAACAGCTGACCTTTCTGCAGAAACTCTGCAGGCCAGAAGGGAATGGCAGGATATACTGAAAGTCCTGAAAGAGAGAAACCTACAGCCAAGAATACTCTACCCAGCAAAAATCTCATTCAGATTCGACAGAGATATCAAAAGCTTTCCAGACAAGCAAAAGTTAAGAGAATTCAGCACCACCAAACCAACCTTACAACAATTGCTAAAGGAACTTTACTAAGCAGGAAACACAAGAGAAGGAAAACACCTACAAATACAAACCCAAAACAATTAAGAAAATGGTGATAGGAACACACATGTCAATAATCACTTTAAATGTAAATGGATTAAATGCTCCAACCAAAAGACACAGACTGGCTGAATGGATACAAAAACAAGACCCTTCTATATGCTGCCTACAAGAAACCCACTTCAGACCAAGGGATACATATAGACTGAAAGTGAAGGGATGGAAAAAGATATTCCATGCAAATGGAAGTCAAAAGAAAGCTGGAGTAGCAATACTCATATCAGACAAATTAGACTTGAAAGTAAAGACTATTACAAGAGACAAGGAAGGACACTACACAATGATCAAGGGATCCATCCAAGAAGAACATATCACAATGGTAAATATCTATGTGCCCAACATAGGAGCATCTCAATACATAAGGCAAATGCTAACAGCCATAAAAGGGGAAATCGACAGTAACACAATAATAGTAGGAGACTTGAACACCCCACTTACATCAATGGACAGATCACCCAAACATAAAATAAATAAGGACACACAAGCTTTAAATGATACATTAGACCATCTAGACTTAATTGATATTTATAGGACATTCCATCCTAAAACTACAGAATACACTTTCTTCTCAAGTGCACATGGAACATTTTCCAGGATAGATCATATCTTGGGTCACAAATCAAGCCTTGGTAAGTTCAAGAAAATTTAAATCATATCAAGCATCTTCTCTGTCCACAATGCCATGAGACTAGATATCACTTACAGGAAAAAAAGTGTAAAAAATACAAACACATGGAGACTAAACAATACGCTATTAAACAACCAAGAAATCACTAAAGAAATCAAAGAGGAAATCAAAAAATATCTAGAAACAAATGGCAATGAAATCACAACAATCCCAAACCTATGGGATGCAACAAAAGCAGTTCTAAGAGGGAAGTTTATAGCAATACAGTCCTACCTCAAGAAACAAGAAAAATATTGAATAAACAATCTAACCTTACACCTAAAACAATTAGAGAAAGACGAACAAAGAAACCCCAAAGTGAGCAGAAGGAAAGAAATCATAAAGATCAAATCAGAAATAAATGAAAAAGAAAGGACGGAAACAATAGCAAAGATTAATAAAACTAAAAGCTGGTTCTTTGAGAAGATTAACAAAATTGATAAACCATTAGCCAAACTCATGAGGAAAAAAAGGGAGAAGATGCAAATCAACAGAATTAGAAATGAAAAAGGAGAAGTAACAACAGACACCACAGAAATACAAAAGATCATGAGAGACTACTACAAGCAACTATATGCCAAGAAATGGATCAATTCTTAGAAAAATACAATCTTCCAAGACTGAACCAGGAAGAAATAGAAAATAGGAACAGACCAATCACAAGCACGGAAATTGAGACTGTGATTAAAAATCTCCCAACACACAAAAGCCCAGGGCCAGGTGGATTCACAGGCAAATTCTATCAAACATTTAGAGAAGAGATAACACCTATCCTTCTCAAACTCTTCCAAAATATAGCAGAAGGAGAAACATTCCCAAACTCATTCTATAAGGCCACCATCGTCCTGATACCAAAACCAAGCAAAGACGTCACAGAAAAAGAAAATTACAGGCCAATATCCCTGATGAATATAGATGCAAAAATCCTCAACAAAATACTAGCTAACAGAATCCAACAGCACATTAAAAAAATCATACACCATGATCAAGTGGGGTTTATCCCTGGGATGCAAGGATTCTTCAAAATATACAAATCAATCAATATGATACATCATATCAACAAACTTAAGGATAAAAACCATGCGATAATCTCAATAGATGTGGAAAAAGCTTTTGACAAAATTCAACATCTATTTATGATAAAAGCTCTCCAGAGAATGGGCATAGAAGGAAATTACCTCAACATAATAAAAGCCATATATGAGAAACCAAAAGCCAACATCGTTCTAAATGGTGAAAAACTGAAAGCATTTCCTCTAAGAAGAGGAACAAGACAAGGATGCCCACTTTCACCATTATTATTCAAGAGTTTTGGAAGTGTTAGCCACAGCAAGCAGAGAAGAAAATGAAATAAAAGGAATCCAAATTGGAAAAGAAGTAAAATTGTCACTCTTTGCAGATGACATGATATTATACATAGAAAACCCTAAAGACTCTACCAGAAAACTGCTAGCACTAATCGATGAGTTTAGTAAAGTAGCAGGATACAAAATTAATGTGCAGAAATCTCTTTCATTCCTATGCACTAACAACGAAAAAGCAGAAAGAGAAATTAAGGAAGGTCTCCCATTTACCATTGCAACAAAAAGAATAAAATACCTAGGAATAAAAACCTGCCTAAGGAGGCAAAAGACCTGTCTGCAGAAAACTATGACACTGATGAAAGAAATCAAAGAGGATACAAACAGATGGAGAGACATACCATGTTCTTGGATTGGAAGAATCAACATTGTGAAAATGACTGTACTACCCAAAGCAATTTACAGATTCAACGCAATCCCGATCAAATTACCAATGGCATTTTTCACAGAACTAGGACAAGCAATCTTACGATTTGAATAGAAACGCAAAAGACCCCGAATAACCAAAGCAATATTGAGAAGGAAAGACGGAGTTGGTGGAATTAGGCTTCCTGACTTCAAACTATGCTACAAGGCCACAGTGATCAAGACAGTATGGTACTGGTACAAAAAGAGAAAGGAAGATCCATGGAACAGAATAGATAACTCAGAGGTAAACCCAAACACATATGGGCACATTATCTTTGACAAAGGAGGCAAAAATATACAATGGAAAAAAGACAGCCTCTTCAATAAGTGGTCCTGGGAAAATTGGACAGCTACATGGAAAAGAATGAAACTAGAACATTTCCTAACACCATATACAAAAATAAACTCAAAATGGATTAAAGACCTAAATGGAAGGCCAGACACTATAAAACTCTTAGAGGAAAACGTAGGCAGAACACTCTATGACATACATCAAAGCAAGATCCTTTTTGACCCACCTCCTAGAATCATGGAAATAAAATCAAGAATAAACAAATGGGACCTAATGAAACTTAAAAGCTTTTGCACAACGAAAGAAACCATAAACAAGACAAGAAGGCAACCCTCAGTGTGGGAGAAAACACTTGCCAACAAAGCAACGGACAAAGGATTAATCTCCAAAATATACAAGCAGCTTATGCAGCTTAATACCAAAAAAGCAAATAACCCAATCCACAAATGGGCGGAAGACCTAAATAGACATTTCTCCAAAGAAGACATACAGATGGCCAACAGACACATGAAAAGATGCTCAACATCACTCATCATTAGAGAAATGCAAGTCAAAGCCACAATGAGGTATCACCTCACACCATCATCACAAAATCTGGAAACAACAAATGTTGGAGAGGGTGTGGAGAAAAGGGAACTCTCCTGCACTCTTGGTGGGAATGTAAGTTGGTACAGCCACTATGGAAAACAGTTTGGAGGTTCCTTAAAAAACTAAAAGTAGAACTACCATATGATCCAGTAATCCCGCTCCTGGGTATATACCCAGAGAAAACCATAATCCAAAAAGAAACGTACCATAATGTTTATTGCAGCACTATCTACAATAGCCAGGACATGGAAGCAACCTAAGTGCCCTTCAACAAAGGAATGGATAAAGAAGTTGTGGCATATATATACAATGGAATATTACTCAGCTATAAAAAGGAATGAAATGGAGCTATATGTAATGAGGTGGATAGACCTAGACTCTGTCATACAGAGTGAAGTAAGCCAGAAAGAGAAAAACAAATATTGTATGCTAACTCATATATACGGAATCTAAGAAAAAAAAGAAAAGAAAATGGTACTGATGAACCCAGTGACAGGACAAGAATAAGGACGCAGATGCAGAGAATGGACTGGAGGACACGGGGTTGGGGGTGCAGGGGGCGAAGGGGAAGCTGGGACAAAGTGAGAGAGTAGCATAGACATATATATACTACCAAGTGTAAAATAGATAGCCAGTGGGAAGTTGCTGTATAAGAAAGGGAGATCAACTCGGTGACGGGTGATGCCTTAGAGGGCCAGGACGGGGAGGGTGGGCGGAATTGCAGGAGGGAGGGAATATGGGGATATATGTATAAATACAGCTGATTCACTTTGGTGTACCTCATAAGCTGGTACAAGAGTGTAAAGCAATTATATTCCAATAAAAAGCTTTAAAAAAATTGATCAAATGTTCAAATAGAGGAAAGCATATTTCTGCTAATTGTGGAGCCTATAAGTTGAGGTTAGAATCTGGAGTAGCATTTGAAAAGGGCTCTCCTTGTTCAGAGAAAAATTTAAAAAAAATGTTAAGAGCATCTAGTGACACTGACCATCCCTTAAATGGTGTGTGGACTTTAGTGCTGACCACCATCACGCACTGACATCTTTAAGGCTCTTCTCCTTACTATAGGGCTGGGCACTAGTTTCACCAATATATGGGAGTAAGAGACATTTAAGAAATACCTCATTAGACATTTGGTAATACAGTATTGCCTTCAGAAAGCACAATTTCTGCTTTCTGATTCTTCATGTATTTCTTCTCTTTTGCTGTGAGAAAAAGACTTTCTCCTTTAGGTTTTGAGAGCTGTGGCATCTAGAGTGTTTCAAACTCTAGACTGGAGTTTAAGGAGATTTACTGAGTGTCTATAAAATATGCAAATAATTTAAAATTTAATGGCTGCCATGTCTTCCTGGTTTTTCATTAATCTGTTCTTAAAAGAGTTTCCTTGACAAAATAGATTATTTTATAAAAATAACTGAAAACTTTCTTTCTCATTATAACAGCAACACAGCTTTATCAGAGAAATTTTGAAAAGCACAAGAAGTGATAAAAATGAAAATTAAAATCTGTATTTCCATTGCTTGGGGATAACTACTTAACGGCATTTAGGTATTGGTCATGTTTTCATAATTTCCATTGATCCCAGACAGAGTAGAATCTGGATGACCTGAATGAGGGTTTCTCAAAATGGAAGCACTTATGGAGGGCACACACCTGGCAGAGTATGTGCAGTGATATCTGCTGAGTCTTGGGTCTGTCTCACTCTGGGATCTGTGACTTCTCCTTTGATATCTCTTCTAGATTTACTGACCCAGATTATTTGGTTCTATTGGGACCTAGTTTCCGGCTTGTTTAAGGATGAGAATAAGTGTATGATGATATCAAAGCAGACGTGTGTGGTGTGGGCCAATATGCTGGGTGAGAAGGGATGGACCTGTATATTTGAGACTGAGAAGGTATTGATGAATGCACCACAGGGAAGAATGTGGAGAAGAATGGCTAAAAATCTAGGGATGGGAAAGAAGTAATAAAATAATAGATATGTGGAAATCCTGAGTGCTGGCAAAGCAACATAAGGTCATAAAACCGGGAGTCAGAGAGTGACTAGTAAATGTTAAAAAAGACTTCAGTAACCACTACTCATGATGACAAAATTTGATATTCAAATACTAAGGTGAATTACCTTGTATGGCAGAGGGGTTTCTGTGTTTCTGCTAACTGACAAATCAATGTCAGTTCTATTCTCTTCTACTAATTTATCTGGATGGAATTTTCCATATTCATTGCCTTGAGACACAAACTTTGTGTCTTCTTATTAAACCTTACCTGCTGCCTTCCCTCTCTCTTTCTTGGTCTGTACCCACACCTCCACTTTCAGGCTTGGATGCTGTAACCCAGAAGTACAGGCATGGCTCCTACCAGTGGTGTGAAGCTTAATCAGCAGAAAGCAAGAGTTAGGAGGGATCCTGGTGTGAATCTTTCTGAAGAAGAAACTCCACCTGCCGAGTAAACCCACCTGCTGCCTGAGCTGTGTGCCCCTTTCAGATTCATTTTGACATAGCAGCCAGCACAGCATCCCATTGCTTTGCAGCTGCCCTTGCCTGTCTTCCCTTTTCCCTTATACGTTTTCCCCTGGGCTTGTACTTTCAAATAAAATTAGAACTTTAATCCCTGCCTCAGGCTCTGTTTTCTAGAGCAACAATTCTCAAATTTTAATCTGGATACAAATCCCTTGGGAATCTTGTAAAATAAAATACAGATTCTGTGTTAGATCTGCAGTGTAGACTGAGATGCGGCATTTCGCACTGTTTCCCAAGCAACAACCACACTGTTGGTCCTTTACATAGCAAGGTTCTAGAAGACAGAGAGTAAGACAAAACTCATCACAACTATAGTGGACTCTCCTTGAGTGTTAAGGCTTTGTCTGTCTGTTTGTCTGTCTGTCTCTCTTTTTCACTGTTCTGTGCCCTGAACCTACAACAATGCCTGGAATATAGGTAGTATTCAATAGATATCTATTGACTGAGTAATAAATGAATGAATTCTCCCAGGTGACTTCAGTAATTCCTGGTCATGGTAAAAATTTCTAATTTTAACATGCAAAATTCTTGGGTGGATTACATTGCCTGGCAGTGGGTTTTCTGTATTTCTGGTGACTTACAAATGAATGTTGCAATGGCTGAATTTTTATGTCCCCCAGAATGTATATGTTGATATCCTATCCCCCAAGGTACTAGTATTGGGGGGGAGACTTTGGAGGTGATTAGGTCATGAGGGTGAAGCCCTCATGAATGGGATTAGTACCCTTATCAAAGGGACCCCAGAGAGATCCCTTGCTCCTCCCACCATGTGAGGTTACAGCAAAAAGACAGCCACTTAGGAAGTGGGCTCTTACCAGACACCAAATCTGCCAGCACCTTGATCTTGAACTTCCTGGCTTTCAGAACTGTGAGAAATAAATTTTTGTTGTTAAAAGCCACCTGGTCTATGGTATTCTGTTTTAGCAGCCCAACTAAACTAAGATAATGTTGAATGCCAAATACAGCTATTCATTTATACTTCCCCAGCATCAAGGGGTTAAAGCCAAAAGTCAATTAAATCTAAGAGTTACATTTTGGAAATTGGTTGCTGATTTGGAAACATGGATGGACAGTACTGAGGTATCTAGCTCAGGAAAGCTTCTGCTAGGTTTCCAGAGGCCAACTTTCCACTTTTAAAAGCCTTATTGTCTTCTGTCAGGTGCTAGAGTGCAAAGAGAAGTGTGCTTAAGATCCACTATATTGGTAGCTTCTCATGTTTACTCACCAAGCACTTTACTTTTCATATAATGCCTTTTATTATAGAGGGTAAATGGCAGTTTTCCACTGAATTTTAAAATAGTGCATTATGTATAATTCATAAAAACTGCCAGTAGCATCAACATCCTCCTCTGGTATTTGTCCTACTTAAGAAATGTCACACATTAGACTTCTGTGATAGGTGTTATGCCTATTATTGGATGTAACTAACCTTGTCCGACTGTCCCTTCCATTGCTACCAATGGTCATTTGGACATTTAAGACTTTTTAGCTGACAACCTTAGCAGCTATTCTTTTCTTGTTATACTTTTACTGTTGTCATAGAGACACAGAAACAGCTGAATAGAGTTTACATATATGGAATTCCTGATGAAGGGGTGATACTAACCGTGCTACTATATGTCACTGAATTTGTTTCTAAACAGGCAAGGTTAGACCCTTGCCCTTGAATTTTAAGGAATTTCCAAAGACCACAAGAGTTTGTTTTTGTTTTTTTTACCAGGAACTCTTGTTTGGAAGTACTGTGTGGTATAGGGTTCTCAAAGTGTGGTCCTCGACCAATGACATCTGCTTCATCCTTGAACTTGTTAGAAATGAAAATTTCAGGGGCTCTGTGATCTTTTACCAGCGCTGTTAGCTGGCAAAACATTATTTTGAGGTGTATCTGTGAGCGTGTTTCTGGAAGAGATTAGCATTTGAATCCATAGACTGAGTAAAGAAAACCTGTCCTCACCAGTGTGGGCAGACATCATCCAATCTGTTGAGAGCCCACAAAGAACAAAAGATGGAGGGAGGGGGGTGGATTCTCTCCCTCTCCTTGAGCTGGAACATTCATCTTCTCCTGCCCTCGGACACTGGAGCTCCTGGTTCTCAGGCCTGCAGACTAGGACTGAATTATACCATGAGCTTTCCTGGTTTTCCAGCTTGCAGACGGCAGATTGTTGGACTTCTCAGCCTCCATAACCCTGTGAGCCAATTCCTATGATAAATCTCCTGATATAGATTTCTATATATATCCTATCGGTTCTGTTTCTTTGAAGAGCCCTAATAGAAGCCCCATTCCAGGACCATTAAATCAGAAACTCTGTAGTCTGTGTTTTAACAAGTACGTCAGGTGATTACGACGCATGCTGAAGTTTGAGAACCATTTCTCTACTAGCTATCTTCTTGTCTCTAGAAGATAGTTTTGATGAGAAATATTAAAGTACTCAAGAATATCTTGTATTCAGTTTATCTCTGAATTAGGGATATTTTGAAAATGGAAGGTATACAATGGTGTTTTTAGAACTGGGCTTAAACTATATACAGTACCATAGGAGAGGGATTTATTAAAAATACATAAGCCTTGACCTTATGTATCGAATTAGAGTGAATCAGACTGAACCTGGGTTGGGATCTACTGAATCAGAGTGTCTGCATCAGAGTATCTAGGTTGGCGCTCATTGCCTCTTAAAAGGCCCTCCAGACAGTTCTGAGGCACCAAGTATGATAACTGTAAGAATAAAGTGTAGCTTATGCTAACATCAGTTATCTCTGGGTGATGGGACCAAAATGATCTTTGTTTTCAAATGCTTTTTGAATTTTTTGAGTTGGATGCAAGGTTAATATAGTACTTTTATAATCACAAAATTACAAGACAATTATTTTAAAAGGATGGAAGCAAACAGAATAGCATTGAGTCATCTGCAAGACCCGAGAATTTGAGGGATTTATGTATTTTCCTTATATTACATATATCAGAGTAGTGAAGAGCTCAGATTCTGAAGTAGAACTACCTGGGTTCAAATCCCAGAGGCTTACTCATAAGCTGTGCAACTTTCCTCCTAAAAGCCTCAGTTTCTTCACCACCTGTGTCGAGATAGTAATAATAGTCTCTTTCCTAGGACTGTTGTGAAAATCAAATGAGAATACTTAGTACAGCTTAACACATAATGAAAACTCCAACTGTTAGCTATTAGTAATGCAAGGATGTTTATGTTTTATGGCTATTCTTAGCTCTATTTTCTTTAAAAGTCATATGTTAATTAATCAATCTATTTTTATTATAATGCTTAAATTGCAAAACTGACCATGATTCTATGTGGAAGATGTTCCGCTTCCTGAATAGTAACTCTTCTGCCTCACCCTGGACTCCCACTCTGCTCATCTGACTCTCATGTGTTGCCATGTTGCCATGACTCTCATGTCTCACTCTCCCTCCTCTTTTTTTTTTTTTTTAATATTTATTTATTTGGCTGCACCAGGTCTTTGTTGCCGCATGTGGGATCTTCATTGTGGCATGAGGGATCTTTAGTTGTGACATCCATACTCTTAGTTGTGGCATGTGGGATCTAGTTCCCTGACCAGGGATTGAACCTGAGTCCCCTGCATTGGGAGCGTGGAGTCTTAGCCAGTGGACTACCAGGGAAGTCCCACTCTGCCTCCTCTTGACAAAGAGCCATACCTTAGCTCTTCCCCTATCCAGTGCCAAACACCTTCATGTTTCTATTTCTCCCCTTTCAGCATGGTGTCTGTTACCTTTACCATATTTATTTGATCCCTAAATGTTGTCATTCCCAGTTATCTCTGTGCATTCAATAAAAGTTTACTAAATTCTATTAAAATTCAGCATCACTAGCTATCTTTTTTTCTTCTGGACATAATGATTTGGGTTTCCAAAGCACTGTCATAATAGAGTATTTCTGAGCCTCAGATTAAGAACTGACTTTTAAAAAAATAATGGTAATTCCTGAGTTTGTAGGTCCAGGGCAGGGACTGATGTGGTGCCGATGCAGCCCGGCTGGGTGCTCCTGCAGCTGCTGTTTTGTAGGACCACAGCCCAGACCCACTTCTCTTTTTCAAACACAGATTTGTATGTGTCAAAGGCTTAGCACCTGATTGGGACTTTTCCTCCCAGATTTAATTAGAGAATTTTAAATCATTGAGAAAAGGAGTTTAGGACAGAAATTTACCAACCTCCTACTTTCTGGAGTTTTTTCATATTGAAAACAAATACTTTAAGGCAGCTGTTTTCAGACTTTAGAGAATCACCTGGAGGGCTGCTATATATGAAGTGCTGTGTCCTCCCTGCCCCCAAATTCATATTTTGAAATCCTAGCCCATAAGGTGATGGTGTTAGGAGGTGGGACCTTTGGGAGGTGATCAGGTCATGAGGTCAGAGCCCTCATGATTAGGATTAATGCCCTTGTCAAAGAGACCCCTGCCCAGAGCTCCCTCGTCCCTTTTGCCTTGTGAAGGTACAGACCATGAGGAAGTGGGCCCTCACCAGACACTGAATCTACCAGTGATTTTGGACATCGCAGTCTCCAAAATTATAAGCAATACATTTATGTTGGTTAAAAGCCACGCAGCTTATGGTATCTTTGTTATAGCAGCCCAAATGGACTAAGACAAGGACTTACTAAAATACTGGCTGCTGAGTTCTACCACAGAGCTTCCAATTCAGTTGGCCTAGTCTAGGGCCTGAAAATTGCCATTTATAAGAATTTCCCAGACGATGCTGATGCTCTAGTTCAGAAATCTCACTTTGAGAGCTACCCTTTTAAAGAATTTACCCATAAGAAACTTCAGAACTTGGTCCCCCTAAAAGGGGAGGAAAGTTAGTATTATGCTAGGAGTCCTCCAGTCATGCTTTTCTCTGTTTCTCTGTCTCTCTCTTTTCACCCTCCTGCTTACTGAATATTACTCAGATCTGCCTATTCCAGCCTGAGAAAGTGATCACGCCTATACTTAGTAAATTCCAGGTTAGCTCTACTGATGCCAACCTCTGTACTTTTGTGTACTTATTTATCATCTTAAAAATTTTTTTTTCTTTAAGAGCTTTTATTGAGATGCAATTGACATACAATAAACTGCATATATTTAAAGTGTACAATTTGATTTTTTTTCTCATTAGTAATGTATATATGGCAATCCCAATCTCCCAATTCATCCCACCCCAACCCCACCCTGCTTTCCCCCCCTTAGTGTCCATATGTTTGTTCTCTACATCTATGTCTCTATTTTTGCCTTGCAAACTGGTTGATTTGTACCATTTTTTCCATATTCCACATGTGTATGTGTTAATATACGATATATATTTGTTTTTCTCTTTCTCACTCACTTCACTCTGTATGACAGTCTCTAGGTCCATCTATGTCTCTACAAATGTCCCAATTTCGTTCCTTTTTATAGCTGAGTAATATTCCATTGTATATATGTACCACATCTTCTTTATCCATAAATTTTATTTTATTTTTAAATTTTTATTTATTTTTACTTTTATACTAGGTCCTTGTTGGTTATGTATATTAAATACAGCAGTGTGTACATGTCAATCCCAAACTCCCAATCTACCCCTCCCCCGCACCCCTTCCCTCAGTAACCATAAGTTTGTTTTCTAAGTCTGTGAGGCTGTTTCTGTTTTATAAATAAGTTCATTTGTATTATTTTTTAAGATTCCATATAGAAGCGATATCATATGATATTTGTCTTTCTCTGTCTCATATTTATTATCTCAACATACCTTTCTATGGTCAATATCTGTGGTTCATTCCTACCTTAAGCTTTTGCACTTGTAACTTCCCCTGACCCGAATGTCACTACATTTCCTGCCCATCTACATCCACGACTTCTTTTAAGAGAGTTTCCTAAGATTCAATGCCTCCAAAATCCCTTTCCTTAGAAACTCTGACTCACACAAATAATTCACTTGTTTTGCTTTCCAGTGGGTAAATACAGTTCATAATTCCTATATTTCATTTTCTATTATTTTCTAGTATCTTCTGGCCAATTTGTCTCATTTTTTATTTTGCTATCTTCCTCTGACCATGGCACTCTTCCCCTAAAACCAGGAGATTACAGGGAATCAAAACTAATGATAGTATCTCCTTTCATTGCCTGAGCTTCTCCACAAATGATGCGTGGGGTAGGGCACAGTTAGGTTATGCTGGAATGGGAGACCAGGGGGAAGCAGGAAAGCACTTGACTTGGCTCTCTTGCTTCTGAGTCACAGTCCTCACTCCCACGGCCAGCAATGACAAAGCACCCCTAAATATCTTGGCTTCATTGGCCCCCAGACCCTAAGTGTAACCTGCTCATTCTTCCCTTCCACTTAGAACAGCCACAATTACCATGCTTATTAGGAAGGAAGGACAGCCAGAAGGGTAGTGGCTTTTGTTTTGTGCTTAATTTTTGACTCGTTGTTCAGAGAGTATATTATGTAGCTACTGTGAAACAGCACCTGGTCTGTTTACTAACACAATATTATAAAAGTAAAACATAATTATAAAAAAAAAAAAGAAGAACTGGATGGCTGGGCCCCAGGACAAAACTCAACTACAAATTATCACATCACACTCATAATTACTACAATAATCTGAGTGTGGGATAGATGCCAAATGATTCAGGCCAGCCAGGTTAGATTCCCCTGCTGTGCCATGAACCTTTCAGGTGCATCTTAACATTGCATTGCTGTGAATGTCAGAAGCACAGCGAGGGTCTGAGGAAGCTGGCAACAGCCGATAAACTCAGGGACCCACAGGCTTCCAGGAGCAAAATATATTTAGCATTTGTTTTATAGAAATAATTTATTCTATTAGGTCAGTGGTTTTCACATTTTTAACTGCCTTCTTTAGTGACTTCCACTTTGATGTTCAACATGTGTAACCCAAAAGCTCTGGCAGAAGCTGGGTAACCAAGCTTTGCCTGATTTCTGTCCCAAACTTTAATCCAGCCAAGAACTTCTGTGAGGATCTTTGAAGCACCTCCTTCAAACTCTTATGGATCCACAGAGCAGAGATGAAAAACTAACAATAATCAAGCTCATGGATTTACAGCAAGAGCAGTTGCTAAGTATGAAGCCGCTGGGATACAACCCCAAATTTTTCTCTACTCATTCACTTGAAAGGTAGATTAATTCATGGGGAAGGAGGCACACTCCTCCTATGCTATTAAAGTATTCATTCAGTACAATGTGAGTGTTGTAGCATAATAAAAGGAAAGTTGGAGACAGAAAGATATGGAATGAAATGCCAGTTCTTTATTTACCAGATATGTGGCCTTGGCAACATTCGACCTCTCCGAACGTCACTTTCTGATTTTTTTTAAAACGAATTTTTAAAATGCTGATAATAGTGTATTTCAGAGTAACTGTGAGGTTTTGATATTAACTAGTCAATTTCCTGTTCTTTGTCTCATGAATGATTAGCTAAGATTAGAATTGCTTTCCCCTTGAATCTAGCTGGACACAGAGAAAAACATTTTCCATTCACCCGAGTGAGATTTTCCCTGGTAGCAAACCCCAACTGTCAAACCCCCATCTCTAATTTGTCTATTCCTTCCTATAAAGACTAAGGCAAGTCCACTCTGCAGAGACACACTCTGATCTGGGGTATTCTCCCTACTGCAATAGCCTGAATAAAGTAAATGTCCTTACTTTTCTGGTTTTTGTCTTTGGTGATATCATACATGTAAAAGTACCTGACGGATAATTTGTCCACCGTAACTGGGAGCTTTGATTAAGGACCTTCGATAAAGAGAGCTCTGAGTATATGGAGGGCGCACGGATGACCAGAATGCATGTTCTGCATTGGCATCTGCTAAATCCAGTAACAATTCCAAATATTTATGTCATTAAAATCTTATTTTTGTTAAGTTTTCCTGACCCCCATGACAATAAGCTAATTTTGGCAATCAGGAAACAATATGAACTAACTCACACATTATTTTAGCGCGAATGTTACAGTCATCTATTCATAAAAAATTTAAAAAGAGTTGAGCTTTAAAATGCATACCAGTTCTTTAAGACTTGGTTAAAAATGTCTCTGTCTCCATGAAGCTACTCTAAATTCTGTAGTCATAAATAATCTCTAGTCTCTGTGGTCTAGCTTGCATTTTTCTTTACTTTTTCTAATATCATCTTTCACATTATGCTCCACATTAGTGTCAGCTGTGTGCACATCTGATTTTCTCCCTAGATTTTATATTGCTTGAGACTAGGTATGTGCCTCATTTTCTCTGGCGTGATGTCTTAGGCAAAAGAGATGCTCAATTAGCGTTTGCTGAATTGAGTCTATAATACTCTTTGATGGCTTGGATCATACTAACTAGACAATGTGCATCTGGATACTTCATAAAAATGTCAGTCTAAGATGAGAAGACTACATAATCAAGACAGGCCAATGGAAAATAGAGTAAAGAAAGAAGAGTGGGTGTGAAAAGATCACTAACAATGCGTTGAGAAATCCAACAAGGTAAAATTACACGGGGAACAAATTGCATCCTGAATAACTTTTAAATAGAACACTTTATTCCAATTCTGCATATCTCTAGTACACAAAGGTCTGGAGAAGAGAGACTACAGTCAAGGTTGTTAGAAACATCACCCACATTGACAAGTCAGGATCAGGAGGTGATAATAGGGGTAAGGTTGTGATTAACAAAGTTCCCTTCAGCAGCAGGTCACCAGTGCAATGCCTGTAGACGTTAACAACTTACTCTTGGGGTAGAGGGAGCCCTGATTTGCAGCACTGCTGATTTCTATGGTGTAAATATCCCTACCATGGCTGATTTTAAGCTGTGAACATGTTCCTTGATGTAATTTTGGGAAGAGATGCACACAATTGGCTCTCCCAAGCCAGGGAGAGCTGGTGTCATCACGCGGCTGCCAGTTCCCTTTCTCTTCCTCTTCCTCTACTCCCTTCTGGTGAAGAGGAAAGGAAGTTATAGCAGGGATAGGGGAAAGAGCAGCCAAGGAACAGGCTCTGCGTGGAGTTTTCCTCCTCGGTTTCCCCTCTGTGATTGTGTTTTGGATCACCACCAATTCATACCTCCATCTCACTTTTCAGTGCAACCTGAAAATTCAAGAATCACTCCAGAAATAAAATGAAAACCTCCCATCTTCTTTTAGGGCCAGATGAAAATGTTAGAAAGACTTGCTTCATGATAAAGTTACTCTCAATTTGACAAAATGATGTGAGTTTAGCTTCTCTGTATCTTACAGAAGCTATAAAATTATACACGAGAAAGACTGAAGCCACTGAATTATCAGATTTTTAGCCTCTCCATTGTTACGCTAAGCTGTAACTTTCTAGCTACAAGCTACAGCTCATCAGTTGAGCCAACATTTGCTTATCAAAAATCTATGTGCTTGTTTTCTCTTAACACAAAGTATGCTGAAATAAAATGGAAAAAAAAATTGGCACGGTTCTGAGCACTTATGCAAATAAGTAAAAGCTCAAAGACCCATGAATAGGAATGAATCAGATCTCAAGACGTGCAACTATTAATAAAAATGTAATATAACAGCCCATCCCGGAACTTACTTCAGGGTCATCACTATTAGATGTGGCATCACCCTGACATCTTTCAGCCTAGCTCAGGCTTGTTTAAAAAAATAAGCTCATGGAGTTTCCTGGATTTATCTTCAAGGATATGCAGATGACATCCTGCTTTTTGCAGCACATACTTTGTGGTATTTACGATGCTGAAACATCCCTGAAAAATACCTTCCTGGAATAACTCAGAGAGATACCAAGGTCAAATATAAGCCTTATTTTCTAAATTTAGGCTAGAATGACTTGGGAGGTCATGCTCCCAGGAAGGATTACAGAAGTTATTTTGGCCCCAACTTCATATTTTAGAACATTACAGGAGTTATTTATGCTCTTAGTCTGCATTTTCAGAAATTTGTATCATTTTAAACTACATATATAAGAATAAGAATTTTTAATCACAACTAGTCGGATAATCCTTCCATGTCCTTACTTGTACAACTGCCACTTCAGTGTGTATCCTGGCAGGATGCTCTGTAACTAGCATTGTCAACGAACAAGAGACAGAAAGAAGACTGTTCCTCACTGTGGAAGAGCAGCAGCTGTAGAAAGGACTGGGTGGCTGGCAGAGCGCCCAGTGAAGAGCGATCTGCCTATACGTAGCTGGCACCTACAAGGGCCAGTTTGTGTGCTAGCATCATTATCAAGGCTTCCCTGGGAGCCTGCAGACGGCATACACATGGTAAAATCACAAACATCTAGATTTATTTTTAACTATTCCATTTAAAACAGAGGCACCAACAACAGAATGAATTTGATGTCAAACCTTAAAATGTTGGCACTCAACATGAAGGACTTGCGATGCATGAGGCTTAACTAGATCTTCAAGCTGGCAACGGCTCTGGGCAGGTCTGAATCTCATCATTTAAATTGGAACAGAAAATTAAGACTCATTGGATTGCCTTTTCTAGGGTGACCTGAAGAATTTAGCTTTAAAACCATTCAAGAACTCAAGAACATATGAAGGTTTGAAAGACTTAGTATAGTTGTTTCCTGGGGGGCGGGGGAAGGAGTGCCCAGAATCTAAACCTTATGTCTCTTTGAGGAATTCACACCTTACTAGTTTTGGTTGGAGGCAAGTCTGCTCCCCCCTATAAGTGCCTATTATGGATTGAATATGTATGTCCCTTCAAAAGTCGTGTATTGAAACCCTACCCCTTAACGCAATGGTATTAGCAGGTGAGGCCTTTGGGAAGTAGTTAGAATTAGATGAGGTCATAGCGGTAGAGTACTCATGAATGGGAATAGAGCTTTTATAAGGGTCCCAGAAGAGTTTGCTTCCTCTTGCTGCTCTCTGCCATGTGAGGATATAAGGAGAAATTGGCAACCCAGAAGAGGGCTCTCACCAGAGCCTTACCACGCATGCACCTTCATCTCAGACTTCTAGCCTGCAGAAATATGAGAACGGAGTGTCTTGTTCATAAGCCACCCAGTCTATAGTATTTCTGTTAAAGCAGCCCAAATGGCCTGAGAGCCCAAAAGGCCAGATTTTCATTTTCTCAGCCTTCCCTGAGGCTAAGACCATGTGGCTTCCACGGCATGAAACTAGGCTCTGTTTCTAGCTTCTTCCTATTGTCCAGAACCTTGTTCTGCAGGCTTTGTGGCAAGTCTGTGAGCTCCCCAATGCCTTTTCAACAAATTTCTTTTCTGCTATAAACAGCCAGTTTTGTGACTAGCAAATAAAAACCCTGATTACTATAAAACAAATTACATGGGGGGGACTCAAGGGGGGGGAGTCAAGGAAGGGAGGGAATACGGGAATATGTGTATAAAAACAGATGATTGAACTTGGTGTACCCCCCAAAAAATAAAAAATAATAATAAAAAAAAATAAATTACAGTCCAAAAATTTATTTCTCAAAACAGTTGTCTGCTAGACACTCCTCCCTGGCCCCCCCAAATTAGACTTTTGTTTCCTTCTAAAAGATTCACATGTAACCATATTTTAAAAATAAAATAGCAGCTTGACAGTCATTTCCATGCTTTCCTGAAAAATGACCTCTCCTTAGGTTCACTAGAACCAGCCCGAGAATCTTCTGTTTCATCATCTTCCTTACTCTCCCCACCTCTCATTTTTAAGAGCCTACTTTCCCTCCAAGTAAATTAGGAGTGAAATTTAACTGATCATTCCTATATATCTTCCTTATCCCTATTTGCTGTTCTTCTACTGCCCCAACTGCCTCTGAAGCCTCAGTCCAATACCCTCTATCCCATCCCCCGTGTTTAATGACAGGTTTCCTGTGATTCCTCCCACAGGTGTCTGGACCCTCTCTTGTTACCCCCATGTTTGTGGCCCATCTCTGCTTGGGATACTGTTTACTAAGAAATTTCAAGTTGCAGAAGTGATTCTTCCACCACTGCAATGAAGTAGATGATTTATAAATACCTGAACATTCTAATGAACCTATTTGGTGCCCCAAGCACTAGGTCCTCTGGGTTTCAAGTTCACTCCCAAATTTCTTTTCCATTTGTGTGTGAAGACTGATAGGACTCTCTGGCATACACAAAGCCTAACAGAACAATAATATTACCACTAGCTTGAACGAAAGCTGGTGACTAGCAGTGTTACAGAGAAAAAACAAGCAAAAAGTATAGGCAAAAATTATTCCCACATATTTTGAAACTGCTCTGGAATGATACTGTGGATTTCAGCCGTCAAAACATTGTCACAGAATAACCTGTCTTTGTGTAAGGTGGAGTGCCTGGCTTATCAGACAAGAACCTTGGTAAAGTTGTCAATTTCCATCAAAGACTATTGATTTGATTCCCTAATCATAACTTTCTCTAAAGCAGATGGATTTTTCTCAACCAACAAGCCTACGTGCCTATGGGCTCGGTCCTTACCAGGGAATGTTATCATACACTCTCTACCATCCAGTTTAGTTAAAAAATCTGGTTGAGATAGGCGATACTTGGGGGAGGACTGTTTAAACAATTTCTTCTAAATATTCTAAATGATATCTTTAGAACAGACAAAAGAACACCTTATTGGACCACACTTTTCTGTCTTTTTACATATTTAAAATTTTCTGGGTTTCTTCGTAAAGATTTCAGTCTTTACAGTGGAGCAGAAGTGACAGAAATAAAATCTGCTACCACAGTTTCTTCAGGAGTGGTGGTGCAAATATTTTCTGGCCCAAACACTCATTGTCTCCTATATGAAACTTCACATGAGAAATGCCTTTTAGCCATGTTATTGTGTATACAAAGAAACCTTTGCTTCCCCTGAGGGTGTCTCTTTTTGTTTAATAATAAAAATTATGTAACTGACATACATTCCTTTTCACTTGGCCAACTGGGAAGTTCAGATGCAAGAATGAGGCTCAAAGAGAAAACTATGATGGACTTCAGAGCCTGATTATTTATATTTTTTCCTCTGACATATTTATGATAGATGAGTGTGTGTATGTATGAATATATATTTACAAATGTGTATGTTTATATATATTACAGTTTTTTACTTATAATTCAGCCATTATTTGCTTATTAATTCATGCCAAAAGCTGCAATAAACTCTTTGTGGAAGGTATATATGAATAAATATAGAAACACACAAATAAATGTGGGCAAATACTATGTTGGGGCGGGCAAACTTTAGCCATTACCACTATTGACAGTAATTATTTAGTAAGTACTTACTACTGTGTGTAAAAGGCACATGCTGTGTGAGAAGAGAGCCTAAAGCAAAGTTCCTGACCTCAAAAGTCTTGAAATCTAACTGAGATAACAGGGCTAGTATATGAGAATATAATATAATAAGTGTACTCTACTATCACAAATTTATCTGCATGCAAGTGTATACATGGACAGGCCAAGTAGTAATATTCTTCCTGCTTAAGAGAGAAAGAAATGAAATCAGACCAAAGGTGCATCTCCACAACGATGTCCCCTCAAGAGTGCAGCTCCTCTCTCCCTATTGATCTCTGCCGTCTGCATGAGGCCCAGGCAGAATTGTGAAACTCACAACTCCCCCAGCCCCCCTAATTCCAGGGTGATTTTATTGAAAGCAACAACATTTCAAGAAGATCTGTTAATCTAGATATATTTTGATATGTACCACAAGAGGAAGAGTTATTTTATTTTCAGGAACTTTTTTTATTATACATTTAAAAATATTTTAAAATTTTCTCTTTTTTATTGTGACTCATTGAAAAATAAATTTTACTTTACTACTTAGAATGTACACACACATACACACATAACGGAATCCTAAGTTTCACAAAACACTGTTGACCCTTTCCATATGTGACATACTCTATTTCTACTCTATTTTGTTCCATTTTATTTCTTAAAGCATACTTATTATGACCCATTAAATTAAATTTAGTATAAATAGCATTGTTTTAGAGAAAAAAGAAGTCCAAATTTCCAAGGGGCAAATGTTTTAATTTACTGAAGGAAAACTATTCTTTTAAAGATCAGAGGAGATTGGGTCAAATTCAGGTGGACGATACAGCATACTGCTTCTTATCTCATAAGTATTTGCTCAGAAATCCAAAATATGCACAGTTATGATTCATGCAACTCTCCCTCAGGGGAAAAATACATCCCCAAGTTGTATTCCCATGAGAAACACATCACCCCACACACACATAAATCACACTTCAAATGCCTTTAATATCAGTGTCTCCACATTCTAAATATGGGCTTGACTTACAATTCAGCTTCTCTCTAGCTTTGGTTATAATGAATTTTAAAAAGATTTCTACATATGCATATAATTCACTAATTCTGAAAATTGCATCATTACTGACTAATCAGTGATGGCCTTAATCTTAGGTTTATACACAGAAAAAAAAAAGGAAACAATGGGAAAATTCCTCTTTCATTAACTGACACCATGGTTAATCACCCGACTTAAATAAAGAATTTGGAAAGTAAAATGCTACTATTATTAATAACTCAAACATCAAAATTGTGAATGGAAACATTTCCAATTTGCCAACATAACCCTTATGCTTATTCATGCCAAAACATCTCAGGGTGTTTTAACATTCCCTAGGAGGAGATTAAGTAAGTTACAGGGTTTTTACCATGTCAACTCTAAGATAATTCTTGCTGTGTATTTGCAGTGCCAGATCACATGGGACAGGACCTCTACCTATAACACATAGTTCTATTCTAGTTACGATCATCTCACATTAATTTGCCACCCTACTTATTAATATTCAACCAAATTAGAGCTTGGTGAACTTCTGGCAGGTTTGTGACACTGTGCCTGAAATCTGCAATTTTAACTAATTATAGAAATTCTGGGCAGGAAGCCCTCTGAAAAGATGATCGGCTTCATCCCTTTCTTTGGAAACTTTGAAAGTACCCCAAATCAAGAATCCTGTGTTCTATTTTTACTGGGAGACAAGAAAGGATATTAGCACGAAGGATCACTCACTGTGTAACTGGAACCATAGTAGGTCCATTACATACGTGATCTCATTTGATCCTTATGTCTGAATGTAGTAGGAATTATCATCTCCATTTTATAGAGGGGAAACTAAGGCTCAAGAAAACTAGGTAAGATAATCACAGAGAGTGCGTGTTAGAGTTGGGATCTGACCAAGAGTCTGACTCCAGAAACTAATGCGTTTCTGTCATCTCCCCGAGTGGTGGGTTGCACGCAGCTGGCCATACAGACAACTCGCCTCTTCCCAAGTCCACATTCAGTGATGTCACACCAATAGCTTGAAGTCAGCCATCGTGGGCATATTTACACTGTGCAAACTGGCCAACACAACAAATCAGGGCTTTCTTCTTCAGATAGTCATTTACCAGCACACCACTACCTATAATATTCGTATTTAATATTCCACGAATGTCACAATTGGATGTTTCTATCGGTCATTTTTTTCCTTTTCCAAAACAAGAAGAGTATAGATATAATATCTTCCAGTATGTACTTCCCACATTTATTTCCTGTGTACATTTATCTACCATTAAGAAAAAACTTCAGGACTTCCTAGGTGGCATAGTCGTTAAGAATCCACCTGCAATGCAGGGGGCATGGGTTCAAGCCCTGCTCCAGGAAGATCCCACATGCCGTGGAGCAACTAAGTCCGCGTGCCACAACTATTGAGCCCATGTGCCACAACTACTGAAGCTCCCATGCCTAGAGCCTGTGCTCCGCAACAAGAGAAGCCACCTCAATGAGAAGCCTGAGAACCACAATGAAGAGTAGCCCCCGTTGGCCGCAACTAGAGAAAGACTGCATGCAGCAATGAAGACCCAATGCAGCCAATAAATAAATAAATAAATTTATTAAAAAAAAAACTTCAGAGAAAGTATTCAAAAATATAATAAATCCCAAATCTCCTTCATCTAGATTTAATAAAAATCAGCATATACCAACCCTGTATCATTTACACTCCCCACTTTTTTTTTCTCCCCAGCTAGATTATTTTAAAACAAATATCAGATGTTATATAATTTTACTTATAAATACATCAGTTTGTATCTCAGAAATAAGCTCATTTTAATAACACCATTACCACACATTAAAATTGTCAGTAATTCCTTAATATCATCTAATGCTCTGTCCACATTCAAGTTTCTCCATATGCCTCAAAGCTGTCTTTTACAAAGTTGCTTTGTTCAAATCAAGAACCAAAGTTCATATATTACATTTGGATGAAATGTGTCAAGTATTAATTTATCTTAATACATTAAATAATTTAATTTTCATAGTTTTGCCCCCCCCCCTTTTCTCTTGCTGTTTATTTATAATAGAAATTGAGTCATTTGTCCTGTAGAATATCTTACATTTTGGATTTCACTGATTGATTTCATGGTTTCATATAACATATTCCTCTTTCTTCTGTATTTCTTAGAAATTGGTAGTTAGACTGAGGGGCTTGGACAAATTCATTTTCTACATTTTGGCAAGTATATTTCATGCTGGGATAGTGCACTTCTCTCTACATCACATTAGAAGGTACATAATATCTACTGTCTCTATTTTTATAATCAGTGGGTTGTGATGTTCCCAGCCTAATCCATCTCTTATAAAGATCCTCTATCAACCCTTCACCAAGTGGTTTGGGCAGTGTTGATGATCATTCCCTAGATTCATTATTTCAATAGGGGTTGCCAAACAGTGATGGCTTAGTTCTATAATTCCTTATGCACTTATTGGCTGAAATTCATCTATAAAGCAGACATTTTTCTTATCAACTATGTGGTTAGACTGAATTAGTTTATCAGGAAAGGCAGGATAAATGTTTGTTTCTTTCCCTTTACCAACCAATTTTTAGAATGAGTTTATGCCTTCAAAAATGATCAAGAAGATTTCTGGATTTTACTTTTTCTTGTTGTTATGTACTCATGGATTTTAATATACTTTTATGTGTTATAATAAATTTCAGTTAACTTTTTAAAATTCACTCAAATTGGTTCTTAAATCTTTTTTTATATGATCCCAGTGGTTTTTTGATAGCTTCCATGCTTTCTGGTATATTCTAGACTCTTGCACATTTCCTGCCCCAGTCCTAGAAACAGACATTTTTCTGAGGAGCTTGGTTTCTTGTTGTGGGAAATGGTTCTGCCCACAGTATAAACTGATTCTTTTTCATTCAGGAGAGATTCTCAATCAGAATACTGTGAGTACTCATAGGATACAGAAGAAGTACAATAAAACTGGCAGCCAGAACTTAAAATTTTATTTCTTAGAGTGCAAGTTGCCATCTTATTACAGGATCTACTAGGTTAAATGTATACAACGTAATCTTTACCATAACCTAACTCATTATTGATTGAATAATCATATGAATGAGTGATTGTTTATAAGATTACACTGTATGTAGACTATATATTAATAGAAGATTGGGC
Organism: Hippopotamus amphibius kiboko; assembly: GCF_030028045.1. NCBI lineage: Eukaryota > Metazoa > Chordata > Mammalia > Artiodactyla > Hippopotamidae > Hippopotamus > Hippopotamus amphibius. The sequence continues at coordinate 122,556,058 of NC_080193.1, read as the reverse complement.
AGATGCAGAGTTTGCAACACCTGAAGTCTAAACAGTTGGGAGGGGGAATCTCTCTTTTAGAAAATGAACATGAAATTACAAATACAAAGTTAGATGAGAAAGTGAATTATTCTCTTATCCAAACTCTTCACTGATGGAAACAATAGTTTATATGAATCTATAGTTTATAAGAAGCTGTGGATTAAAAATACAGGACATCTATTGAAATACATCTAGCCACTCTTGACAGTAATCCAAGAGTACTACAAGTAAAACATAAAGAAGTCACGGCAAATGATTTCTAACTCTTATTTTAGTTAGTACTACAGCACATGTACTAGCAAGAGCAGAAACAATAGACTTGCTTTAGTTACAGTGTGCTGCGCATCTCAAGCCTGGGAGTTGCCAGCAAGCATTTCAGAAAATATTTCCAGAGCTATTATTAGATGTAATATTGACCTTCCTACCTAGTTTTCAGCCTGCGATCTCTGGCAGATGCTTTGGTGATTATAGCACCAGTAATGCTCGGCATCCCGACAGACATTCTGCCCCAGGACCAGCAGCAGCAACTGACCGGGGTTTTGCAGGAGGAATTTTTATTTTTATTTTTCAGATACTTCAAAACAAGGACAAGGTCATTCCCAATGCCAGAACTTCTAGATCGGTCATAACTTTTCCTTGTGTATCAAAAGTACTGAGAGAAAAAAAAAAAGCAAAAACAAAAATAATGAAAGTCACAAAAAACCCAGGTACCAAGAAAATAAGCCTTTACATTTTGTATTAGGAACTCTGGAGATCCAGAATACACTGTTTCAAACTTCACACCAGCAACACCACCAGCACCAGCAAAATCACAGGTAATATTTATGTTTACACTATTCATCAGGCACTGAGCTAAGTGCCTTATATTGAACTTTGCAGTATCCCGATTTTATACAAGAGGTGGGCAAGACAGTGAAAGAATAATGAACTCGATCTGGCTGTAACCCGTAAGTGTGGGCTAGGGACCAGGATTTGTCCCCAGGCAATCTAATTCTGGAGGCAATTTGTTAACTCCTGCTCTATACTGCCCTGCAGTTTCCTATGCTTGAAAAAAACTTCTCTACATGACTAATAAGAAAAAAAAATCAAATTGTACAATTTGTATGTACATACAAGTTTATTGTATGTCAATTATATGTCAATAGAAGTTCTTTAAAAAAAAAGAAAAAAACTTCTCTTGATCCTGAACTTGTAGAAGTAATAAAAATTTAAATCTTTATTATTACAAGAAAGAAAAATATTTATGCTTTCCCTCTTTTAGTTTCTAAACGGATCTCACATATGAGGACGACCTGGGTTTTGCATTGAGTTAGTAATATAACATTTGGGTTTAGTGTTTAAAACGGCAGTTTTTGCATACTCAAAAATACATTAACTCATCAACATTGTAAAATAAATTCTTAAATCAATTATATTAAAAAACAAGTAAACCTAATCTTTTATCAAGTTGATAAGAGAAGAAAAAATAGAACTTATCCACACAAAAGCTGATTTTTAAAAATATTCTGACTATATAGAGAGACATATATTCTAAGGACAAAAAGAGTTGTAGGAAAATTTGAACCTGACACAGTAAGTTTTGTTGTTGGTAGAGGTATTGATGTAGCAGATCGGAAACTAGTTTGTGTGCATTGTAAGACTGAAGAAATAAGTAAATACACTGATATCGTGGGTGTGAGGATTCTCACTTGGGAGAAGAGGAATAGAAATATGCAACAGGGGAAGGAGAGGAAGGACCCTATGATGTTGGAATGAAATTGATGGTAGCAGCATAGCAGTATTGTACCATGTAGCTATAGCAGTACCTTATACATATAGGGATGTGTGTGTGTGTGTGCACATGGGTGTGGGTGTGGGTATACATTCCAGCATCCACTGAAAGGGCCTACAAGCAGGGACACTCCCACAGTGATGAGAAAACCTAGTGTCCAGATCTAAGTTTTAGAACTAGGTCTAGTTCTAAAAGGAACTACTACTCTTGGAACAGGAAAGTACAAGCCTGAAGTGTCTGGATGTGCCATGGAGAATGGGTTCAGCCTGTGAGGACACATCAAAAAGAGACATAAGCCAACTCTGAAGGGTTCCTGCTGGTCAAATTTGGTACAATTTGAGTATCAAAGGAATAATAAGAAGAATAGATTATAATAATATTGAATTGAAAAAGTGTGTTGTAAGTGTATAGTGATGCTTAAAAAATTTTTTAAGGGGAGGAGGAGGAGGAGAAGGAAAAGCAAACCAAATCAACTTATAAATGTAAAAGTAATGATAGAAATAGAAAACCAGGATTTTATAACCACATGGTAATAACCGATTCGGGTAATCATCATCAATGGATACTAAAACCACTAGGTTAAAAAGTAGGCAATGAACTAGTCACACAACCTCAAAGTATCACTGTGCAGACTGTATTTGAATTAAAAAGAGGAAAAAGTTGCTTTACAATGGAAAAATCACACAGACACTACCTTTATCTTAACATGACTAGGAATAGAGCACATTGAGATCCTAGCTTTCCTGAGGACACTGGGAAGGACACAGCATTACTTAGGAAGATATCCTGCCAAGATTCTTAATCTGAATCTAATCATGAGGAAACAGTCAAACAAATCCAAAATGAAAGACATTCTGCAAAACAACTAGACTGGACTTTTCCAAAACATCGACAATACGTAGAATAGCAACACACCAAAAAAAGCTAGAGATCTGTTTAGTTTAAAGGAGACTAAGGAGATATGACAACTAACACAATGTATAATCCTGGATTGGACCCTAGATTGAAAAAAATAAAAATGGCTATAAATGATATTAGTGGGACAACTGGGGAAAAAGAATAGGCTGTTATGTAATAGTACTCTATCAATACTGCTCTATTAGCACTCATAGGTATTTTGCAGAGAATGCTCTGGTTCTCAGAATACTCATGCTGAAGAATTTAGGGGTGAAGTATCCTGATGTCTGTAATAATTCTCAAGTAGTTCAGCATGAGTGTGTATGTATTTATGTGCATGTTAATAATACATCAATGTATGAACACAAATGTGTGAAACGTCAATATTCTATATACTTTAGAGCATAAGGAAGTTAATGCAAGTGTGGAAAAATTAATATTTAGTAAAGTTAGGTGGGAGGGTATGTGAGTGTCCCCTATGCTATTTTTGCAGTTGTATATGGTTTGCAATTGATCAGAATAAAAAGTTGGGGGAAATTACAATGGGAAAGATTTAGGTTCAATTTGAAAAGAAAGACCAGCAAATTGTTAAGTGCTGAGAATCTATTGCTAGGGAGATGATGGAAGTGCAGACAACGTTTTTCTGAAACAGCTTACGGTCAAAAGTGGAATGGGTCAAGTGAACTTGGGAGGTCCTGTCTGGTGTTATAATTGGTCAACTGAGAAAATGTAAAACGAAGAAAAAACTTTAAATAACATTTTAATATTAGTTTGATTAGAATTTAAATTTTTAGTTTTTTCTTTGTTAATACAGTGGTATAATAGCTGCCACCTTAGGTCAAACCCATGGATTATTTGGTCCCTGGGTTTGACTTTCTCTTATTTCTAGTTCAAAAGTTATGAATGTATTTTATCCCTCGAAAGATATATTTCCCCTTAACTTTTATTGTAACTCTATTAAACATAAATTTTACTAAATCCTTTTTGAATCTCTTTTTTTAGAGGTCTGGGCTATCTCCTGTAGCAATGATTTCCACAAAGTGACTATTGTGTGAAAAAGTAATTCTTTTTTATTTATATTTTATTTGCCTTCTTAGAACCCCAAAGGTTTCCCTTTGCGGTAATTTTCAGGGATTTGATGAACAAGTGTGTCAGGTCCTATCCATGTGCTGTAAAATTTTACCGTCTTCAATCATGTTCCTTTGTTTTTCCAGCCTGAAGAAATGACATTCTAATCTTTTCAATCAGTCTAGCTATGGCCACTTCCACTTCCATGTCTCCTCACTCACTTTAATTGCCCTTTTTCGATCTTCCCTATGCAGTTAGTTATATTTTTCTAGAGGCAATACAACTGTAAGAGAACACACTTCTCTAAATTACTTTATATATACTAAGGTACATTTACAGTTTAATTTCTGAGGCCTTGATGATGTCTAGCCGTTTTTATTCTTCCAATGAAAAGTAACTTTTGTTTGCAACTGTTCCTTAGCTTATCACATCAAGGGACAACACATAGGGCTTTTCTCAAAGCAGAAATGGACTTAGAAACTATCATTTTATAAGTATAAAATACAATTTAGATGTTCTCCCTTAAATGCATTCTGTTACACATGCACATAGCAAAATTGAATTTCTAGGGTCTCTAAATATTCAGAATTTACTTCTGATACTTTAAACTTTATCACATAGTCCCCAGATTCAAAGGTGGAGAGGGGTCAAAGAATCAATTTACAGCGTGCTTGTCCCTGAAGAGAAATCCTGCCAACCAGAGCAAAGTCTGTCTAACCCTTGTAGTTGGTGAGCCAAATGAAGGCCAAGCCCTTTCATCCCAGGAGCCACATGTAGAAGAGACAGTGACCAGAGGCTCTCCTGGCCTGAGATGCTTCTAACGTAGGTAAGAAGAAGGCATAGCTCTCAATGACTATCTGCCCCTGTTCATTTTTGGCACGTGTGTGAGCAACACCTGGCTCCCTTAGCACTGACAGTCTCAAAGAATTTGATTCAATTCTAACCTGCAAGTTATTAATAATAGCATCTTGCAAGAGGCTCTTTAAGAAACTATATAAAACTGAAGACTGATTTAGAATGAAATTGTTACCAGAGGTATGAAAAACTTCAGTCTGAAAAAAAGATTTTAAACAAAGACAAGTATACTTAGAGATATGATAAGCTACATATTCTTTGGGATCACGAAATCATAATATTTAACTTGGAGGAAGGTCAAGAAATCATTTGATCTGGTCTTCTACCTTCAGATATGTGAAATCGTAAATGTTTTAGAGCAGTAAATAGGATACTGTTTTGAAGATCTCTAGGGTATGAGACCATTATCCTCCCTTCTACAGGTCAATAAGGTTCTTCCCCTTCACCCATGTCTTCTTGTGCCTAAACAACCCTATCCCTCTTTTTTTTCTCATAGGACCTGTATTCCATAATGACCTTAGTTATTCTTCTTTGAACCAATATGAAGTATAACTTAACTGGCAATTCTCCAAGCGTGGTCTATAGATGGTATGGGTCCCAAGATACACTTAGGAAGTCTGTGAGGTCAGAACTATTTTCATAATAAACTAAGGCTTCTTTTTCTTCTGTCTTTTTCACTTGGTTGACATTTGTACTGACAGTACAAAAGTAACAGTATGTAAATTTGCTGATGAATAAAGGCACTGACACCAAACTCTACTACTAGTTTTATCTTCACCATCACATACTCACAGTTTGAAAAAAAAAGAAAAAGAAAAAAGATGATCTTCAGAATGCCCTTGATAAAGCAGTAAAAATTGGTTAATTTCATTAAATCCCAACACTTCAGTAAACATTTTTTGAATAGTCTGTGTGACAAAATGGGAAGTACACATAAAGCATGCTTGTGTATAACGAAGCCCCTGGGTGATTGACTTGCGAGCTGAACTAGCCACTATTTTCTTATTTTATTTTATTTTCTTATTTTATTTTGGCTGCTTTGAGTCTTCTTTGCTGCATGTGGGCTTTCTCTAATTGCGGCAAGTGGGGCTACTCTCCGTTGTGGTGCGCAGGCTTCTCATTGTGGTGGCTTCATTTGTTGCAGAGCTTGGGCTCTAGGTATGCGGGCTTCAGTAGATGTGGCACGTGGGTTCAGTAGTTGTGGCTCACAGGCTCTAGAGCACAGGCTCAGTAGTTGTGGTGCATGGGCTTAGCTGCTCTGCGGCATGGGGGATCTTCCTGGAGCAGGGCTCAAACCCATGTCCTCTGCACTGGCAGGCGGATTCTTAACCACTGCGCCACCAGGCAGGTCCCCAGGCTGCTTTTCTCATGGAACACCATTCTCATTTGAAAGAGTGACTGGCAGACGAACTATGGTTATTGAGACTTGGCCATCTGGCAGACATTTTCTTAATAACAAATGAAGTGAATCTATCACTTCAAGGAAAATTGACAGAATGTTTTTATGCCAATAATAAAATTTAAGATTTCAAGTAAAAAAATTAAAATTTTTGGAAAACTAGTATTTACTAATATGAGCTTGACAGTTTTCTAATACTTAAAGACTTTTCTGATGAGACTGATTATGATAGTGACAAATGTGATTTTTTTACATTGTTTAAAGAAATGTGTCTACATTTGGAGGATCTACACATCTCAGGAAACCAATGTTGTTCAACTGACCAGTGTAGGATGTTACCGAATCATTCATAGTTAAAAGACCCACTGAAATTACAGACAGATCAATACATTTCTTATAACATAGCACGAAAACTTCACCGATGTGATTTCAGATACCATGGTGCTACTAAACATTTAAAAAACTACCACTTGTCAAATTCTGGTATGGTAGTAAATGGAACGGAATTCTACTCAGCAGTAAAAAGGAATGAACTATTGAACTACTGATGTATGCAACTGTAAGAATGAATTTCAAAGACTTTATTCTGAGAGAAACAGGCTAGTTTCAAAAGGTTATATATGGTATAATTCCCTTTAAATAACACTTTAGAAAAGGTGAAACTACGGTGATGGAGAATAGCTCACTGGTTGCCAGGGATTAGTGATAAGGAGAGGGTGTGACTGCAAGAGCGCAGTAGAAAAGAAACATTTAGGGCAATGGAACTCTTTAAATCATAATTGTGGTGGTAGTTATATGAATCTATATATATGTTAAAACTCCTAGAACAAAAAAGTTTCATTTTATTGTATGTTATTTAAAAAATAAAAGACATGACACCATAAAACTCCTAGAAAAGAACATAGGGAAGACGTTCTCTGATGTAAATCATACCAATGTTTCTTAGGTCGGTCTCCCAAAGCAATAGGAAAAAAAAAGCAAGAAAAACATGGAAGCAACCTAAATGCCCATCAGCAAATGAATGGATAAAGAAGATGTGGCCCACATATACAATGGAATATTACTCAGCTATAAAAAGGAATGAGATGGAGCTATATGTAATGAGGTGGATAGACCTAGAGTCTGTCATACAGAGTGAAGTAAGTTAGAAAGAGAAAGACAAATATTGTATGCTAACTCATATATATGGAATCTAAAAATGGTACTGATGAACTCAGTGACAAGACAAGAAAAATGACACAGATGCAGAGAATGGACTGGAGATCTTGAGGTTTGGGGGGGTGGGGAGTGAAGGGGAAGCTGAGATGAAGTGAGAGAGTAGCATAGACATATATATACTCCCAACTGTAAAATAGATAGCCAGTGGGAAGTTGCTGTATAACAAAGGGAGTTCAACTCAAGGATGGATGATGCCTTGGAGGACTGGGATGGGGAGGGTAGGGGGAGTCGAGGGAGGGAAGGGATATGGGGATATGTGTATAAATACAGATGATTGACCTTGGTGTACCTCAAAAACTGGTACAAGAGTGTAAAGCAATCATATTCCAATAAAAATAAATAAATAAATAAATAATAAAATAAAGTGGCAGACAAAAATTAAATAAATAAATAAATAAATGGGACCTAATCAAACTTAGAAGCTTCTGTACAGCAAATGAAACCATAAACAAAATGAAAAGACAACCTATGGACTGGGAGAAAATACTTGCAAATGATGTGACTGACAAGGGTTTAATTTCCAAATATACAGACAGCTCATACAACTCAATAACAAAAAAACAACCCATTGAAAAATGGGCAGAAGACCCAAAAAGACACCTCTCCAAAGAAGACATATAGACGGCCAACACGCATGTGAAAAGATGCTCAACATCACTAATTATTAGAGAAATGGACATCAAAACTGCAACGAGGTACCACCTCACACTGGTCAGAATGGCCATAATTAAAAAGTTTCAAAAATATTGGAAAAGGTGTGGAGAAAAGGGAATCCTCCTACGCTGTTGGTGGGAATGTAAATTGGTACAGCCACTATTGAAAACAGTATGGAGGTTCCCCAAAAAACTAAAAATAGAGTTGCCATATGATCCAGCAATCCCACTCCTGGGAACATACCCAGACAAAAGTATAATTCAAAAAGATACTGGCACTCCTATGTTCATAGCAGTACTATTTACAATAGCCAAGACATGGAAGCAACCTAAATGTCCACTGACAGATGAATGGATAAAGAAGATGTGGTATACACACACACACACACACACACATACACACACACACACACACACAAAGGAATATTACTCAGCCATAAGAAAGAATGAAATTATGCCATCTGCAGCAACATGAATGGACCTAGAGATTATCACGGTAAGCAAAGTAAGTGAGGAAGAGAGAGACAAATACCATGTGATATCATTTATGTGTGGAATCTAAAATATGACACAGATGAACCTATCTACGAAACAGAAATAGACTCACAGACATAGAGAACAGCCTTGTGGTTGCCAGGGGTGGTGAGGGAGGGGAAGGAAGGATTGGGAGTTTGGATTAGCAGATGCAAACTAGTATTACAGGATGGATAAACAACAAGGTCCTACTGTATAGCACAGGGTACTATATTCAATATCCTGTGATAAACTGTAATGGAAAAGAACATGAAAGAGAATATAGGTAAAACTCAGTCGCTATGCTCACTATTCTGTACAACAGAAATTAACACAACATTGTAAATCAACTATACTCCAATAAAATTTTAAAAAATTAAAAAGTAAAAAGTGCAACACTCAAAAAAAAGAAATAAAAGAAAAAGAAAAAAATCCTATAGCACAAGCAATGTTAACTCACAGAGAACCCTCAATAAATGTTAGCAATATATATATAAAATTCAAAATCCTGAGCACCACTCTCAGCTTGAGTACTTAATTTGATTTTTGAAAAGATTCTATATTTTTAAGTGAAACAACTCCCCAAATATTTCCCTTGATGATACTCATGCTCAGTCAGATTTGGGAAATGCTAATCTTGTGAAAACAATATGGAAGCTGAAATCCTGGAGTTTGCTTCCAGTGCTCCTTCTAATTATAGATCTTCCTTGACGTACGATGCGGTTACATCCCAATAAACACTTCCTAAGTTGAAAATATCGTATGTTGAAAATGCATTTAATATACCTCACCTACCAAATATCATAGCCCAGCCTAGCCTACCTTAAACGTGCTAGAACATTTACATTAGTTTACAGTTGGGCAAAATCATCCAACACAAAGCCTATACTATAAAAGAATTGACTATCTCACGTAATTTGGTGAATACTGTACTGGAAGTGAACAACAGAATGGTCACATGGGTAGAATGGCTTTAAGCGTATCAGTGGTGTACCCTCGGGACTGTGTGGCTGGCTGGGAGCTGGGGCGTGCTGCTGCCCAGCATCACGAGAGAACATTGTACCACATATTGCTAGCCTGGGAATAGATCGAAATGCAACGTACAGTTTCTACGGAAAGCCTACTGGTTTTGCACCATCACAAAGTCGAAAAATTGTAAATCGAACCATTTTAAGCCAGGGACCGTCTGTATAGGAAAGCCGATATAATCCAGTCTTTCACCACTGTCCTAGATATGGTGAAGCTCAATTTGTTAGTACTGCCACCTTGATGAAGGTAATCATACCTGTAAACTGCTATTGAGTGACTGCTACCTGCAGGTCTTGTGCCAAGACTTATACCCTGTTCTCTCATTTAAACCTCAGAATAATCCTACCAGTTAGGTCATATCATCTCAAGATCACATAGCTCACAGTCAGACCACAAAATGCATAAATGCAGCCTCTGTGGGGAGGAAGTGCTGCATCTCAGTTATCAAGGCCCAATAGTTACCAAAAAGCGATCCAACAGGAAAGTTGCCTTTTATCCTGTTTGCTGTAAGTCACAAATCTTTTAAAACTTATGTCAAGATAGATTTCTATTCCAAACAATTTTTGGTGAAAGATTCACTTTCATCATGAAAATTCAAATCAAGATGCCAAAATTATCTTTGTATTTCTATTATTTCCTGGATTATGGTTGATGCAATTAGAACATTGGACTAAAATGAAACATGAAGAAAGTCCAAGCCCATCATCTGATCAAACAAATCCACTCATTACTCATGGACTCCATCATCCTCTACATCTCCTGTCTTATTTTCCTAAAAGTCATCCCTTTGGCATCTTTACTACCATAGTGTGCTTGAAATGGTAATTTAGAACCTCATCTTCTAAACTTCCTGACTTAAAGTCCCACTTTTGTATATGTTGTTACATCTTACATAGATCACAGAATTTTTAAGTTTGTTATAAACTTTTAAGAATGTAAAATATATACTCTAATTTCCCATCATTACTTATTGGCAAGAGGATGGTTTCATCTGAAACACTGTCATCTGAAACACTGTATAACTCCTGTCAGAGAATGAGATGTCATAATTTTAATGGTTGAGAAGTTTGTGAAAAACATTACAACACTATGGTTGCATGTGCATTACCACTTTATTAAATCTACAAAATAAATGGGAGAAACCTTCAATTTTAATGTGGCTTAGCACGGCAGTTGGAATGATTTCTGTTACTTCCAGGAGACATGTATTGTGACACCCAATCTTTCTATGGAAAAACTGAGAAATGTTAAACTTTTAAGGCTGGCTCTTAAACAGTTTTTAGTCCTAATTCTTCAACTGGTGATTCCAGTAAGCTGTACTACCAAATGACTCTCTAACAATCTGGGGAAACATTGACATATCTCACTGTCTTTTATGTATTTTGGCATACATAATAGTAGCAACAACTTATATTGACTGAGGTCTATGTATCAGGCAAAATGCTAAGGGTTTCATAGGCACCATCTGTTGTGTACCGGTTTGCTGTGATTTCAAATCCACTTTTTTTTTCAATCTAAGAATGAAGTTGTTTTGTTCTAAGAGTGAAGTTGTTTACTTTGAGGAAGCTGTGTCAGAATATCATCATTAGCGTCTGCGCTTGTTGATAAGTACTCAGAAGCTCAGCTATTGACAAGCACTGCTGGAAGCTTATGGATAAGAAGGGGTGGTGGAGTGACCCTGGCTAGGGAGCCAGGGGACATTTAAGCTTTAAATGCCAAGAAATTGACCTGCAACTCAAGAGTGTTTGGTCTGGGCAAGGTGACTCTTTGCTGATCTAAACAGCTCTCTGAAGACCTTGGAGCATTATTTCCTGTCCGGGCAAGGTGGTTCTTTGCCCAGCAGTGGTAGAAACCATGCAGCAGCCCCAAGAAGGTGATATCTTGCCCGCCAGGGTCTTCATTCCCTAGCAATGTGTGCTAGTAACCAGAGACTTTCACTTTCATGCTGGGCTGCTGGACTTTAGCTCTGGGTTGGCTAAGCCCACTCGTCTGAGAACAAACTCATAGAAATATATACCTCAACTAAATTTGGATTTTATTCTGTTAAAGAGAAAAACCGCAGACCCAAATCGTGTCACTTGTGCTAAAGCCCATGATACCAAAACTAGATTTAATACCTCACCTAACTGCAGTTTCAATCTTCACCAGAAATGTAATCTTAATCAACCAGTCTGGAATTTTCTGGTCAGCACCAATGAGGTGATCTGTCACATGTGCCCTCTCTATCCCCCAGGAAAAAGAGGCAGTCTACATGATAAAACCCTAGCTGTTCCCTTTCCCCCCAAGAAAAGACTCCCTGGCCTAAAAATAATCCTTTCTCTTCTTTGTTAATAGCTCCCTTGCCCCACTCTTCTTCCTAGAAAAACTTTCCATTTTGTACAGCACCTGAGAGCATTCTTCTAGTTGCTAGACAGGTGTTGCCCACTTCATGAATCACCTAATATAGCCAACTAGATGTTCACATTTACTCGGCTGAATTTTGTTTTTTAGCTATTCCTTTCATCTCCCCCTTTGCCTGGAACAATCATGTGATTAATTTATTACTGGTTTGGCGTATGTTATTTCTTTATTAGCTTACTAAGAGACATTATCCTGTATGTTATTGGTTTGTGAAATTACAATTCCCACAGTGAACCTATACTAAATAAATTATTAGCAAAGACAATTTCAGTCTCTGAGCATAATTTGCCCCCAAACAAAACAGCGTTACATAAGGGGGGTGTTTTAAGATAGCTCCTGAGGACTAGTTACTCTTGAGACTCAAGCTTTACAGTTCCCCAAACACAGTCCATGAAGACCCACAAAGTGCCAAAAGCCTGGAGACTGCTTATGCCATCTGCTAGCTTCCCCACCCTAACTTGTTGAAACCCCTCTTCCTTTAAGCCCCAGCTTGTGTACCACCTGCTCTGTGATGAGGGAGACTTCCCTCATTCGCCCAGCCTGACACGTTGAAATATTGTGATTTATAAGATCATTATAAATCACAGTATAATGTGACTATACTGGTCATTCAGATGACCAAAATATATTTCTCCTGTATTTGGTCTTTATCCACAGTTCCTGACTTGCGGCTCTCAAATCCCTTGGGATTTCCTGAGCTATAAGAACGGTAGTAGCATCTTTTGCCATAACAATTGGTCTCTTGTCCTCAGTTCCTGAAAACACTTCAGAGCCCATAAAGGTGAAAAGGGTGTTTTGTAGTTAATTCCTAATAAACCCCTTTCTGGTGCAACTGGGTCTCTGTTAATGAAGGTGACTTTTGGTAAGCACCAAAGGATGGGGGCTGGTTGCCAGGGGAACCAATTATGTGATTATAGGTTTGGAACTTTCAGTTCCACCCCCTGATTTCTGGAGAAGGGAGAGGGTCTAGAAGTTGAATCTATCACCAATGGCCAATGAGTTAATCAATCATGCCTATGTAATGAAGCCTCCATGAAAATCCAAAAGGAGAAGCTTGCAGGTTGGGGAACCAGAATGCTTCCACATGCCAATGTACTAGCCCTCAAACTCCATAAGCTCCATGAGGACAGAACTCCTTTGTTTGAGACCTTGTCCTATATATCTCTTAATCTAGCTGTTGATTTGTATCCTTTAATATTTTTTGTAATAAATTAGTCACCTAGTGAGTAAATGACTTTCCTGAGTTCTATGAGCCACTCTAACAAATTAATAGAACCCAAAGAGGGGACTGTGAGAACCTCTGATTTATAGACAGTCAGTCAGAAGTACAGGTAACAACCTAAGTTTGTGATTAGTATCTGAAGTGGAGCACAGCCTTGTGGGACTGAGCCCTTAACCAGTGGGATCTGATGCTATCTGGGTAGACAGTGTCAGAAATGAGGTGAATTGAGTTACAGGACATCCTGCTCGTGTCAGAGAAATGTTTGTTTGTGTGGGGACACCTCCAGGCACACACTTTGGAATTGGGTCCAGGAACCCAAAAGACATGTGTTTTCCCTTGTTGAAGTCCTGTAGAGCAGCGCTCATACACAGGTATCCCCTGAGACCTCAGAGGCCTCAGGCCTGTGCCCCATGTTCCTGAAGGCGACCAAGAGGATGGACCTTGTAAACTATCTCTATACACGTCCATGTACATCTTTCTCTCTGTGGAGAAGATCAAGGTTTTCATTTGCTATTAAAGGGGAACATAACCCTGAGAAGTTTAAGAACCACATTGGGTCTCATCTGTTCCATCTTTCCGTCCCACTGTCTCCACCTCATGTCGGCACCTTCCACCTGAATACTGCGGTTTTCGTGGGCCTGCTTTCCTGCCTTTGTCTCCCCGTCCTGTATTCCATCCCCTACAAAGCTGCCAGCGATCTAAAAACATAAACCTGATGTCACAGTCAACTCTCTATCCTGTTAAATATACTTAACAGTAGATTGAGCACAGGAGCTCTTCAATAAATATCCCTCGAACAAATGAATGGATAAATGAGCTCCTGCTGACAGCCTGAGTCCTCATCCTAGGACCCAGAAATAAACCCTGACTTGCTCCCTGCAATACCCTAAGACCTCTGAACATAAGGGCCTGGCACTCTATTTTAGGTATAATAAAATATACTCTAATATGAGAAATTAAAATCACAATCTCCAATTTCTGAATTGAGTACATTACAAAAATATGCTCTTAGGGTGTTTCCGTAATGTAGTGGTTATCACATTCGCCTCACACAAAAATATGCTCTTAGTTTACAGTTAGGTTAGTAGGTAATAGGTATGCAGTATTGAGTTTATTTAGAAAGGCCGGGAATGTCTTGTTTTGAAGAGATTTCAAAGAGCTATTACAGCTGACCCTTAAATAATGTGGGGTTAAAAGCACCAACATGCATCCCCACAGTTGAAAATCTGTATATAACTTTAGTCTGCCCTTCGTATCTCTGGTTCTGAATCCAGGGATTTAACTATCTATGGGTTGTGCAGTAAATACTGCAGTATGTATCTATTGAAAAAAGTCCATGTATAAGTGGATCCACAGCAGTTCAAACCCATGCTTTCAAGTATCAACTGTACATAGATAAATATACTATTTAACATATTACTTTAATATGTAATCATAGAGACAAGCAAAACTGTAGTCCAGGAGAAAAGTTTTAGGGCTTAAAATTTCACACAAACTTGGTTGTTTTGTTTTCTTTGGTTTTGAGTTTTTGGTTTTTGTTTTGGTTTTTCTGTTTTGCTTTGTTTGTTTTTGTTTTTTGGGTTTTTTTTTTTGGCTTTCAGTGTCAGATGTCACAGCTTTGACTTTTAGACAATAACAGACTACTTGCCCTCCATGTTAGGCTGACACAAACTCACCTTAGGGACCGGAATTACCAGCTTCCTATATCACGTTTTTTTCTATATGCAATTAGAATGCTAAACAGCTGCGCACTTCTACTATAGTCTGGGACATTCCCCAGAGAAAAGCGACTATGTTCCCTAGTTAGAACAAAAGAGATTCAGAAACCCTAATGTGGCTGCAGTTGTTGCTGTACTAGCCTAGACCCCTCAAGTTCCCTGAGCCCTAAAGATCCTTTCATCTTGAAGCCAAGCCTGAAGTTCCCAGCCTGGAGTTTCTGAGAAATGTCCAGAGGAACCCCTGGCCCCAGGCCTGCATGACATGTTGCTAAAACTTGAGTTTGGCCCAGGAAATTATTGAGCTCTAAATCAGCAAGAGGTGATCAAAGAGGGCTATAATCTGCTTTAGTGCTTGTGATACTGAAGTGAGCTTGTGGTTCCTTCAACATCAGCTATACCAGAGACAAAAGGGAGCATGTGATGAGGAGATGCCGGGGTGGAGGATACCAGAAGAGGATATGCAGGTACACTGAGTGTTCACAGAGGCTCATAGGTTAAGGACTACCTACATTAAATAGCCAAAATATGGGATAAGAGCATCCGTAGTCACAGATGTGGGAGGGCAGGCAAGGATAGACTCAGAAAAGAGACGTGAGATAGTCTTTAATGTTAACTAAAACATTTAGTGATCACATTTTTTACTCCTTCTCTACAGTTATTCAAGTTGAAATATTGGCAGAGAATGATTTCTTTTAAAAATGTGCTCTTTCTTTCACCTTCTTGAACAACTTTTTCTAACTTTATGAGGCAGGGCAGAGCAAGGTAGAGTCTGCATCAGAGTGGGATTGGGGGAACGCTGGTAACTCAGAATAGGGTGTCAGAACAGAACAGATAAGCAAGGTGTCCATGGCAGGGGATTAACCCCCATGGGGAGCGGGGAATCAGAGCCCCAGTAAGGTAGTGAAGGTGTCCACATGTGGGAGCAGCCCAGCACCAAGCGTTGCAGCCTGAGTGGGGTGAGGATGGTGTCTGCACGGGTGCAGGAACCCCAGCCTGCGATGGGGTCTTGGGGAATGGGTGGCGTGAGGAGGACTCTACGTGGGGAGGAAAAGTAGGGGTGGGATGGCTGGTAGCCCCTTGTGGTATGTCGGAGCCCAGGTGGGGTGAGGAAGGCATCAGCATGTGGGAAAGATGGGAGCAGCAATGGGAGGGTGATTACACACAGAGGAATTGATCAGATATATAAATAAGAATAAAGAGAGCCAATTTCTCACTGAAGAAGTGAGTTACAAATAGGGAAAGGGAGATATAGAAATAATGTAAATGTACGTATGTGTGTGTGTACATACATATTATGGTCCTTAGCATCGTCCACTGAGAGGGCTTGATAGCAGCAACATCCTCAAAGGCAATGAGCACATTGAGCACCCAGATCTTGATTTCTAAATACCATTCTCCACTGAAAAGGACCAGAACACCTTGACAAAAGGCTAAAATCAGGGCTACAGTAAGAAAAATACAAGATGAACCTGAAATACCCTACTGTGCCAGAGAGCAAGCAGGTGTTAAAAAAAAAAAATGACGAGTCTCTTGAGTTAAAAGGACACAGGAGTCAGCCTGAATGAGCACCTCTTGCCTGATCTGGGATAATTTTACGTCAAAATTAATGATTGTAAGGGGTTGTAACTCCCTGGATAAAATGGGAAACCATGACCCATATGGATAGAGAAAAATACATGGAGAATCTGATGAGGAGTTGGCTTTTTATGGTTTCAAAGCACCTCCCCACACAATGTATATTAGTTAGAAAGGGTAAAAGAGTACTCTCCAGCAGGAAAGCCTGGCAAGCACCAACTTTGTCAAGAACATCATCACTAATGGGAGAAGTTAAAATTATCTGAGACCTGATAGGACACACTGAGAGGAACACAGCATTGATTTCATGATATTCCTGTGCAAGATCTATAACCTGAAGTTAATCAAGAGGAAACATCAGAAAACTAAAATTGGCCTGTAATCTTCAAAAGAGTCAAGATGGTGAAAATTAAAAAAACAAAAAACAAAAACACTGAGCAACTAACTATTCCAGACTAAAGCAGACTAGATAGACATGGCAACTAAATAAAGTGAGTGCTGTTGAAATGAATCCCTTAACTATAAAGCACATTATTAGGACAGCTGCTAAAACCTGAATGGTATCAAAAAGGAGACACAGGAATGTATCTATTTTAGTTTCCCAGTTCTGACAACTGTATTATATTATAGTAGTGTAGGAGATTGACTTGTTTATAGAAAATAAATCATAAAATAGTCCAGGGCAATAGGGTAATTCACTCAGAAAAAAAATGTTCTTGGTACTACATTGCAAATTTCCAGTAAATTCGATTTTGTTTAAAAATTTTCAAAATGTCTCTAAAAAAGAAAGAGGTAAATATATAAGTTCTTCTATGGAAAAAACACAAGACACACTAGATATAGTACTAAGAAAAATATTAAGGTACAGAATATATCATATGATACTATTTGTGTGCATGCAAATATATATGCATATACATATGTATTTATGTTTGTATGTCTATGTGTTTTGTTTTAGTTTTTTATTTTGTTTTACTCTGAAACAAAGCACAAAAGCCATTAGCAAATTCATTTGGAGGAATGAGGATTAGGGGTTTGGGGGACAAGAATGAAAAATTTTACTTTTTATTACATACTTTTCTATATTCTTAAGTTTTGTCATGTCTTGTTTTACTTTAAAAAAATTTTCATGTTCAGCTTAATAAAGTAAAATCAGTACAAAATACATTTTAAAACATAATTCTAATCATAATATCTGTTTGAATTTCCAAATACTGGTAGCCTTTCTTTCCACTTTGCTAGGCTAAGAGAGAAAAAAAAAAAATCACCACTGGAAACTCAGTGCATAGCATAAAGCCTGGTACACAGTAGACAATAAATTAGCATATTGTTGAATAAATGCATGAGGAAGAAACTCATATACATAGTCATTTCACTATATAATCATTTTTTGATGAAAAATGGTCTCCAGGTATAGGAGACCTTTGTTTACTGTTATAGTTCCTCTCTATAAGATTCTAAAAGACTAAAGAAATAGAGTGAGAGATCTTACTTAGAAAGATTATATGTATGTAATATGTTTTGGAAGAAAGGAGTGTGTTTGAAGTATTAGAAAAGGAAATAAATTCTGATTCACATTTCGCTCCATTAATCCAAAACCTCGGGTTTAGGACACTGGTCTATGGTGAATCTTTGCTTGATAAATAGGGTTTACATATTCAGGGGCACTCACAAAGAATAGGCATATATGAGAGAAGGTGACATACATTATTCAAGATAAGAGATGCTTGAAGACAAATGAAAGACCAAGTAATAGATATTGCTAAATGCTGAAAAGATAACATGATATCCTTCATGCTTGAGCCTGGTGCACAGGCTGTGGAGTTTTATTGTTTAAAGAGGAATCCTGTAACAAGCTGTCATTTTGAGAGTGACATTGTGACTTTTTCAGTCTTTTGGCTCTATCAGTAACTCACATTTATTCCACACACAGTGGCTATTTCATTGCCTTTATCAAAAGTAGAAGAAAAACAAATCAATAAGGTAGGGAGGTGAGAAACCAAGACACAAAAGTCTTTTATGGTTATCTATATAACATTTTGAATTTTCTTTGAATTGACATGTCACAGCACAAGACTTGGCTGACTGATAGCTAAACCTTTCCCTGCCTCATTAGAGAGTTAAGAGGCATTAAATCCACTAGACAATTGATATAGTCATACCCTGATATAAGTAAGAACTGATTAAGGCAAAATAGCAGCATAATAGTTACCTTCAGCATCAAAATGGCACATTTGGAAACAATGCCTATTGATCCCCCTTTGCCACTGATATTACTCAAGAATGAAAACACAAATAAATGTGGTGACTTAGCTGCATAATATAGGAGAAAGACACAGATTTGTTCAAATAATTCTGACCTTAATATTTTCAGAATACGTTTTCTCCCAAGATTATCTGTTACCATTTGAGGAGAATTTGACAAAAGGGTCAAATTACACAGGTTGTCTACAAAGTGAGGTAACTAACATGGGATAAAATTATTTATTATTATTATTATTTTATTGAGATATAATTGGCATACAACATTGTATTAGTTTCAGGTGTACAACATAATGATTCAATATTTGTAAGGATAAACCTATTTTTAAATACTATATAAGTTATATTTTGAAACAGTATGTTCAATAATGTGTTTTTAGGTGAAGGACCTCTATCTAAATGTAAAGCGATGCAATGATTAATCTTAAAAAAAAAAAAAAAAAGCTACTCATCGAATACACTAACAAAAGTCCAAAAAGTCTAGAAACACAGGAAAAATAAGATATTTGTTGTACTTTTTGATACTAATAATTGGACATATTGCTTCCCATTTAGATACTTTGCCTAAAAATGTGTCCAGAGGCTGAAGAAAAACACGCCTGAGCGTAATATTTTAAAACGTAGCTAAGATATAGGACAAAAATAAGTTTATACTCCTTCCCAAACTCATAGACACGTTAAATCATCTAGCACATAACCATTCAACATCTTTCATCACAAATATAAAAACAAAACTAAAATTTCGCTGACATTCCCTGAGACTATTTTTTATGAGAACTCCAAATATCGTCTCTAAATCTACAAGGTGATAAAGGAGGATGTGACTCTTGCTCTGTAGAGGCCTCCTAGGCCTTTGAGAGCTCCAGCATCAGCAGGGTACCACGTGGACAGGCTGGTGTTAGCGTAGGAGCTGAGGTATAACCCCCACCCCTATGAATATTGTGGGGAACCTAGAGAAGACTTTCCACCTCATGGAAAGTGGCTAATACCAGTTTCCCTTCACTTTATCAGGGACACCTCAACATGGAAAAAGGAAGTCAGGAGGCAATGAAAAATACATTTATAGAAGTGTTGCTTTCAATCGTTTAGAAACACAGGCAGCGCCTCATTGCGCATGCCAAAACTGTACTGCCAGAAAAATGGTTTAGTCGTAGTTAGATTAAAGATAGGATTCTGAGCTTCCTTTTCAACATGCTAGAGGATCAGCTGACCTTGGCCTAGATCGAGCATTTTAAGGTGTAGATTTGGAAACATTACAAGGGCTATGATCCATGTAGCTGGAGAGCCCATAGCCAACCATTATTAGGACAACCTTTTTACAATTATGTGGTTTCATTCCTCAACTTCAATGAGTATTTTTCCAGAGTACAGGTATTAGCTATTCATATAAAGTACACAGTCAGTGATCTCTAAAAGCATACTTTCTACTGAGTTTCCTCATTCAGAGTCATGTGGTTTATCCCAAAACAGTGTTAACACTGTGCTTGGAACTGTTTCATGTGTGTTTCAAAGAGCTGGACAGTTTGTGCCCATGGATTCTGGGAAATGCTGCTTTTATAAGTGAGTGCTTAGGGGACGCCTATGAAATCAAAGCACACGTTATTAACAGTGAGGCTTTAAACGGCTCGCGTGAGCAGCCAGGAAACTAGGCGTTATAGTTATTATAGCAACTCTCATAGACACCCTCATCCAAAATAGTGGAGTCATTTGCTCATCCCGTAGCCCTTGACATCCTGCCATTTGTAGTTATTTGCATATTTGCTTCCCAGCTAGGTGAGCAGTACTCCGAACGCTAAGATATTTTCTAAATTTCTCAATCGCTACATATACTAGCATATAGTAGATGCTCAGAAATTTTTTGAATGAATAACACCACTAAATAGAGTACCATAAATACCTCGCTTATTTATTTGGTAAACTCAGTTCAGAATTCAGCAAAGCACCAGAAAGTGTGCCTCCGACCCCCCATGCCCAAAAGCATCAGAAGATTTAAGATTCTTAAGCGCGTCCCTAAGGTCTCAAAGAGTTTAGAAAAATAATTGAGGCATAAACTCCTTAAGGGTAAGAACCTTTTCTGCTTTGCTTACCTTGACATCCTCAGGGCCTTTATTGAGCATAATAGATGCTCAATAAAAATGTAGTGGGTGAACTGGGCATATACCCAAAGAAAACCATAATCCCAAAAGAAACTTGTACCATAATGTTTATTGCAGCACTATTTACAATAGCCAGGACATGGAAGCAACCTAAATGCCCATCAACAAATGAATGGATAAAGAAGATGTGGCATATATATACAATGGAATATTACTCAGCTATCAAAAGGGATGAGATGGAGCTATATGTAACGAGGTGGATAGAACTACAGTCTGTCATACAGAGTGAAGTAAGTCAGAAAGAGAAAGACAAATATTGTATGCTAACTCACATATACGGAATCTAAAAATGGTACTGATGAACTCAGTGACAAGAACAAGGATGCAGGTACAGAGAATGGACTGGAGAACTCGAGGTTTGGGAGGGGGCGGGGGCTGAAGGGGAAGCTGAGACGAAGCGAGAAAGTAGCACAGACATATATATACTACCAACTGTAAAATACATAGTCAGTGGGAAGTTGTTGTATAACAAAGGGAGTCCAACTCGAGGATGGAAGATGCCTTAGAGGACTGGGGTGGGGAGGGTGGGGGGGACTCGAGGTTGGGGGGCAGTCAAGGAAGGGAGGGAACATGGGGATATGTGTATAAAAACCGATGATTGAACTTGGTGTACACCCAAAAAAATAATAATAAAAAAAAATGTAGTGGGTGAAAGATTACAATAATGGTTATCTCTTTTCTAAAAGCACAGAAGAATGAAAATAACTGAATTCAGAAACAGGAGCTAGAGCTGCTAAGAACATGGACTGCTGTGATACATGCCAGCTGATACTATAGAATACCAGTAGGCATCAAAAAGCATGATCAGAAATTTAAAAGCAGGACAAGTTGGGACCATTTCTTTTAGGAGCAAACAGATTTCAATCTCTCACTAGACCCTGTGCACCACTACTGCACAGCACAACAATTAACATTTGCATTAAGGATCCCAGGTTAAAATAAAAAATTTAAGGCCAAGCCAATTAATGTCCAGAACATTAAAGAAAGCAGAGAGGCATGTGATGCACTCAAGGAACATTCTCATCAATTATTGTTCAAATTAAATACTGGATGGGGAAGATGTTTTGAAATGAGTTCAGGAGACCATGTGTGCAGGTTGTCCTGTGCTCCCAGATCCTTTCTCTACTTGTTGCCCATTCTGTGAGGGAAAGACAGAGGCATCTGTGTGTTTCTTTCAGTCTCCTTCCTTGCCTGCATTTCTGGCAGAGGCATCTTTCTATGCTAACCACTTCCTCTGAGCAGTCTCGCTTTCAGTCTCCAATTTAGCCCACAAAACTTAGACACCTCCAATACCTTCTCCTTCAGGAATGGAGGCACAGTTGATCAATAGGAAACCTGACATCTACTGTTGACTCCCCTAAATCTTACCACTCCTATGCAAACAGATCCTTCGTTAAACCATCTTTGAAAATCCCAGTTGATTATGCTTTCAGTACTGTTCAATCAGAACGGCTTGACTGATACACTATGGAATAGCATCAGGTCCTACTTCTTCCTTTGCATGAGACTTAGGTCAAATATATTAGGCACAAGTCAATTGTCAAACCAAATCATCGCTGTTTCCTCCTACTACACGAAAGTACCCTAAAAGGCTCAAAAGACAACATGTGGCCAGCAGTGGCACGCATTCTCTCGTTTCAACAATACCCCTGCTAGCGAACAAATCCAGACTGGCCTGTGACTTCCCCACATCGGCCAAGGCCACTGTAATCTTTCTGAAGGGATGGAAAATAATTGGCGATGCTTCTCCAAGTTATTTTGAAATATTTCCGTAGAAAGAAACAGAGAAATGAACATGAGTGAGAGGAGGCGAGGACAGTTTTAACAGAGAAATGTCATGGATCTGGTTCAGCTACGTTTCAAGCAGGCTACAGAGGAAGACCTTGGATTTGGTGACTGCAGGGGAGGAGCAGGGGTCATTTCATGACCTCCCACTGTGGGTGGATTGAAGCCTTGGGCCAGGGCTCTTACCACCCTACCTGGAACACACTACATACACAGTAAGCACAGGGGAGCCCAGTAAATGGATGGGAAGAAGAAATGCATTGGGTTCCAATTCCAACTTTCTTGGATGAAACATCTTGGTTAAGTTGCTTTGGCTCTCTTACCTGAAATAAAGATGATGAAAAAGCCGTATTAATTCCTCATGGTGCTGTGGTTCCAATTATGTGAAGATTATTCTAACCTTTTGGGGATAACACTGTTCGAATTTCAGGTTGGGGGAAATTTCACTAGTCAGTCCTCAAAGGGGCCGTATTATAAATCTCACCACTTCTGCCGAAACATTTGCCTCCTGCTGTCTTGAAATCTCTCAGATTCTTCCACTGGAATGGCAGTAAGTAAACTTAAGATAATTCTATTATATATGGATTAGAGAATACCTGTTTTGCACCAGAACTTCCAGGCTGTTACATATGTATTCTTAATCCAACTTTGAAGCCTAATGGCTTTTGAAAGTCAAAACTTCTTCCAAAATCCTCTTGGGAGTATGATTTTTAAAGCATGTGGAAACAGAATCTGAGCCAATATATTTTAAATGAGTCTCTTCGATTTCTCATATGCTTTTGAAATGTAATGTTTGTCTACCTTGTGAAATTCTGTTCTCTAGCTCCCTGGAAAGCTAAGAAGAGTCTTAAATAACTGTATCCTCAGTGCTTTCTGAATTCCACTGCTAGTGGACTATATCTGCTGGATAAACATGATGCCTACCTATAGCATTCTCTGCTCTTCACACTCGTTTTCTGCTGTCACAACCAAGAATTACAAAGCCAGACTCTGGAATGGAGAACACTGCCGCATGATTGTTTTATCACAGAAAAGTGGAAACGTTGACAACATAAATTACCTTAAAAGAAGTTAACTTGAAAAGGCCATGGGGGCTGTATGATGCATTTCCAAATTGCTCATTTAGTCTATTTTACCACATAGCAATCCATACAGTGATAGCCCTGCTCCTTCTCCACTGGATGTTCATCTGTAGAGGTGAGTATTAATTTTGCAAAGTAAAAGAAAGCAAGATAACCTGGGAATAAAGGCAGCAGGTTAGAGTTTTAACAGATCACAAAAGCAGGGCAATTGCTTCAGAGAAAGAGAAGAGGGAGAAGAGAGAGAAGACAGAAAGGAGAGAGAATGGATTACAGATCCTCCTTTAAAGGAAACAAAAATCTTCCATTGAGTTGTATCAATACTGAAATTCCCCCAGCTCCACGTGAATTCTCAAGTTCGATTCTCACTGGCTGATTCTATTTCCTTTCAACTAACTTCTCTATCTTATAATTCCATACATGTTAATGAATACCTAAAAGCAAATACCTTACAGAAAAAGGGAAAGATAATATTCTAGGTAAAAATGATATCACAAACAGACATGAATTCCAAATGATACTGAATTCTACTGGTACTAGTGGAAATAAAACAATAACGTTACAGCTAAGTCCAACATAGTATTTAAAGAAAATATATTTCAACAGAACTCCCAGAACAGTGAATCATTCTATATTTAATAGACTATATTAGCATCCTAGAGATGTTAACGTTTACTTTAGCAAAGGACTGCCCCTGAGTAAAACAGAAAAAAGTTTAACTTAGATTTTATTCTGTTTTTGATTTATGTCAATAGGTGTGGTCACTGGTTTAAAGGAAAACCAAAAGTTTATCTTTCTTTTTATGGATAGTATTAACATTTGTCCCAGAGAGACTGCTGCACCTTTTGGACAATAATATGTCTGTCTCCCAAATTTAAATCTCTTTTTCTATAATAATTTTAAAAGACAGTAATTGAAATAAAAAGGCACAACACTTAAAATTATAGCTACTAGTTGGTATGCCTTTACCATATACTGGGCAATGTGCAGAGGTTCTAGGTATATTAATCTGATTAATCCTTATGATACTGGAATGCCACAAGGTGGACATCATGATCCGCAAGTTAGCTAAAGACAAGGAAACCCAGGCTTCGAGAGGTTAAGCAATTTGCCAAGAGTCACAGAACAAAGAAGAGATGGAGCTGGAATTCAGATGCAAGCACATTTTGTTCTTAACTCTTTTCCTCTTTATTTTGTTTTATAACTAAAAGGAGTAAAAGGTACAACAAACAAACATGTTTGACTTATTAGAACATAAATACTAGTTTCAAATATAAGTACTAAGCCAGACATAAGTTACTTCATACTAAAAAAAATGAACAATTCAGTGAAATTCACACACTATAGTTTTAAAGAATCCTTTGAGAGCCTCATCTAGGACAGTGCTTCTCAACTTTTTTTTCATTATTTTGTGCCCCTTAATGGGTCTTCTTTACAATTTTGTCTTTAATGGGGCACCTCCATGAAATTTTAATACCACAGATATACCACATGTCTGTTTATGTACTATATGTGTATCTGTGCGTGAAAGGAATATGATTTTTTTTTTTGCCTCCTAGAATGAATTTTTGTCCCTTGGTGGGCAATCAGAATGCTTAATCTAGAGGGTGTAGCTCTTTGTTTATCCCAAACCTTCCAACCCACTAGCTATTACTTAACATTACAATGGGGTTACGGTTTTAAATTTTTAGCTTAAAGTTTTTCAGTGCGTTAAAAATGCAAATTCATAGAATATGTTAAGCCATTTATATCTTAGAGTGAATAGAAGAAAGGAATGCCAGTTCGATAGGGGAAAGGAGAATGTGAGGGCCCTCCCTACTGGAGCGGGGCAGTGGGACCGTAGGGGGGACACAGAGAGCCTTTGGTGCCAGAAAGCCTGTGTCACAACTGAGCTTCAGTCTAGTCCTGTTGAACATGTTAACATGAAGTAAGTCCGTCAAGAAGAGATGCTAGCTTCCATTCGTGATGAACAAGAAATCTTAGTCATAAGCCACCTTAGTGACCATCACCTTATTGATTAATGTGTAAATATTAGGTTTCCTGCCTGAGAAAAATTTTCTGTTTGGTTCCTTTCAGGGCTGTTTGCATATTCCCAACTGCTACGTGGCCAGGAACAAGAAAGTTTATGTAATGTTCCAAAGAAACCGCTCGACACCATGGCTCATTTTAACCCAGGTATGAATAGAAGACA
Source organism: Hippopotamus amphibius kiboko (assembly GCF_030028045.1). Lineage (NCBI taxonomy): Eukaryota > Metazoa > Chordata > Mammalia > Artiodactyla > Hippopotamidae > Hippopotamus > Hippopotamus amphibius. The sequence goes on along the minus strand of NC_080193.1, from coordinate 122,530,246 downwards.
GATGAATTCACAAATACTTCTTTCACATGCACTGTCAAATATAACTTTTCACTCCCAGAGGCCAAAATGGTCTTAACCATTGAAGTAATTATAGCTCACAACTATAATTTAGAGTTAGTTCTTGCTGACTCTAAATTCACACAGGAAAATATTTCACTCATCTTGCTGGAACACTGGAGTAAATAACTTCATAAAACCTATACAGTTTCAGCAATCCTAGACAGTGTGGTGAATCTAAATAGAAATCAAGAGTTGATAATTTAATAAGACAACAATAACAACTGTCTACCATTTATTGGTCACCAATTTAAACGGTAAGGTACTATATGTGACGCTTTATAAATATTACTTATTTAATTCTTACAGCAATCCTATGAGATAAAAATCTGTATTGTCATTTACAGGGGAAATGAGTTCAGAAAGGATGGATGAATTTCCTGAAATAACTTACCAAGTGAAGGAAGAGGAATTCAAACTCCTCTCATCTGAAGCTCATGCTTTGCCACTGTAGCCACAGTGAAATTAAAATTATCTCAGTGAAATGACAGAAACACCCACATCTGCAAACTTCATCTCCAATCAAATGGAGGCATCTTGGGCAAGTGGAGAGCTAATGAATATGGTGTGTAACATATTTTGAGATTTTGCATGTGAGAAGGTACTGTGTAGATGATTTCAAATGAAGGGTCACTTTTTTTTTTTTTTTTTTTTTTTTGATAAATGTCTTCCAGACGGTATTGGTCAGAATTTTCTGACGTTGAGGGTTGTAAAACATATACTTGTGTATCAAGATCTCAGTAAATGGTAAACAGAATGGTGGCTACTTCACAGAAGCACAGGTCCACTTTCCAGAGTCTGGGACTATTGTCCTAAATTGTCTACATCACCCATTCCCTATTCATGGCATTGAACCTTATGGCCTGAAGAGAGCCCCCCTGTGAAAGGATGGCCCTTGTTTAAATTTTCCAGTGTATTTTATACTGTATATAGAGCCTCCAACATGACAGGATAATGAAAATTAAGAAGGCAGAAGCAGAATCGCAAAAAAAAAAAAGTAAAGCTCTAAGAAATCATTTTACAGAGGAGGATACCCAATGATTAGGAGCAATATTGAGGAGCCAGAACCCAAACTTGGGTCTCCTAATTCCTAGATCAGTATTTTTATTTTCATAAAAATACACTGTTACCAAGTAGAATAATAAATAGGCTTGAAATTACAGCAAAAATTTATCCCAAAAAAATACATCAATTATAAGCTTTTTCTGTGCAGACTGAGCTAATATTTAAATAATTTAAACACACTGACAACAAAGGAGAAATATAATTTATCTTTCAAACTAATAACATGATTATGCTTACCATGTCCCAAACAGATTATCAAACATCCCTACCTAGTGACACTGTGAGTAGCTCCAAAATAAAGGCTGAAATTGTTCTCACATGTGAAGCAATGTGTGCAACTGGTCAGAGTATAACCACTGCAATAAAAGATGTTTTCACTTAATTTCCTGGAGATTTCAGATGTTTGTTTAGCCTTTATTAACTGGAAAATTCCTCTACTCATTGTACACTTACTGACATATTCTATTAGGAAAATGTTTGTTTTCCAAATAAATAATCCCAGCCATAAAATTCAGCCAGTGTTTCACAATATTAACTTGACAATAAAGCATTTTATCAATGAAACATATTTTAAAAGTTTATGTGGCCTCCAATGAAATTCTTATTTAATTATGCTCCTCTGAGAAAGTTTCCTATATCAGATCTTTGAAAGGTTTTGCCAGATTTCTCTTAAGACTAATGCACGCAAACGCTACCTTAAAAAATATCTTATATTGTATAAGATATAATTGTGAACATTACTAAAGAGATGCAGCATACAAACACTTTACCTTTTCAATGCTCTACTACTTAAAACTAATCTTATAGCTGACAATCTAGGCATTTCCATGTATTTTAAATATTAATAAAATAATCATGTAGCACCAGCCCTTTCTAGAAGACTTATCATAGCGTTTTAATAACATATGGAAGTCCAACATATTTTAAACCAGAAGTCACGTTAGCACTTAGTTCACAAAGACTCTCTTGTCTAGAACAACTACGGATTAAACCCCCAAATGTTGCAGTTATCTCAATAGAAGGGAAAACACACAGGTATGCTAGTCACAACTGCTTCTGTAACTCAGACACATATTTTCAACATTATCGTCAATTGCCAAACCTCATCACCCGGGATCCTAGGAGGACAAATAACACTAATCACGGCATGGCGCAGCACTGTCTGAAATCTGTACAAATCTGGAAAATTACAGCTAAAGCCAAGTATACCTCCGTATGTATTTCCTATCACTTTAGAACAAATCCACCATTTGTAAGTTATGTTACTTACCTAGAAGCATGTTTCTTAGCAATAGTCAATTCGGCCAGTCTGTAATCTCCGTATAACAAAGGTATCAAGAGCTGAGAAGTACGTTAACCTGCCACACGTTTTATCACAGACAGAGTGGGAGCCTTCACAAACTCTTCCTTGTATCCTAAGCCTGCTGGAGTACTGGACAGACTCCACTCACTCACCGTGCACCCCAGTTGAAACTAACAAACAATACAGTGACTGTCAGTAGATGCTGCCTCCTCAGCCCACAGAGCCAAAAAAAATTATGGAAAAGTAGGTTACTTCACTGGAGTTGGAGATGTAAATTCTAAATTGACCATGATGTTTCTTTAAAATTCCAAGTAACATTTTCTACTAAATTCACAAATAAAAAAAGTAAAGCTCATGCAAATAAGCTTATAAAATCATATTTTAAAAATTTAACTACCCGCTTTTTCCCAATGTTTTTATTTTCCTCTAAGAATTTAAAATACATTTAACTCTAAACTAAAAAGAAATTCTGCTGCAAAATAAGCTCTGTATAATATAAGTGCTTTTAGGAAAGACTGTATGTTAAAATTATATCACTCATCAAGGATCAGAGAATGCAAATATGTTTATTATTAGGTGTTATGAGCTCGAACCGCCAATGAGATTTCGGTTTCACAAAGGATTGTTTGTTTGACTTCAATACAAAGATAATTATTTCTGAAATAGGTTTCTCCTGAGAGAACAAACCTTAAAGTTTTAAAGCAATAAGGATATTGCAGTGAACATTTGACAAAGGAATATCTCGTTTCTTTTCATTTTTCTACTGGATATGAATTAATTTAAAAAGAGAAAAATCTATCTGAGCTCAAAGGAAGAACACACAGCATCCAGCCAGCACTAAAGCCAATAAGTTGAATGTGATTTCTGAGACTATGTTTACCAGAGTAGAAAATAAAAATGACATACCCAAATATCACATATTTTATCAATTGTTTTTAAATTATCTTGCAGAGGATATTACCTTTTATATACTATAATGACAGTGGACACCAATTAAACTATATATACATTCCTGGGGTCCAGATACTTGAGCAGTGAAGTTTTACATGTATTCATTCATGTTTCTGTGTTTCCCTACTAAAGATAATTTGGGGATTCAATTTTCACATAATTAGCTAGTTTTATTTTGGTTAAAGTAGGTCGAAAAGTTAAAAATAAGAAAGGTGTAAGAGAGAAAATCTCAGAAAGGTTTAAAAGGGAAATGAATCTAGGAACAGAGAGAACAAAGGGAAAGAGGTGGCCAAGGATGATAATGGTAAAACATACCAAGGTCTGGGGGTTTTGGGTCATTGTAACATGTAGGTAGGCCTTTTGTATATCAAATATATACATTTGGATGTAGTGCTCTGAAGGATTACACATATAAATGCTCATACTGGGTAAACCAAGTTTCAATAAGTACAGGCTCGTGTGTGTATTTTATATTAATAAACACTTCTCTATAAATGTGGAAGGAGACTCTCTCCCTGCCCTTGACTCCCCATTCACTTTAGTGGTTGTTACACTTGAGTGACATCAGAATCCCCTGGAGGGCTTGTTAAAACAGATGGCTGGGCCCAGTCCCTAGAGTTTCTGACTCCGTCTGTCTAGGGTGTGGCCTGAGAATTTACACTATAACAGATTCCTAGGTGATGCTGATGCTTCTAGTCCTGGGATTACGCTTGGGAGAGCCTTCCCTCCTCCATTCATATGTTGAAGATAGGAATGCCCAGTATCTCAGAATGTGATCTTATTTGGTGAGAAGGTCTTTACAGATGTAATCAAGTTAAAATGAGGTCATTAGGATGGGCCCACACCCAATGTGAGGGTGATGTTTTCTGTAACATCTTATAGAACAGAAAAACCCAGATGAACTTTATGGCCAACCCAATATATGCTAACTTCATAAAAGGAATTGGAGACCACCACCGTTCACTCTCTTTCTCTAAGAACTTTGAATACCATTAGGAGTAGCTATTTTGGGAAAGTTAGTTAGAACTCAGTTATTTATATTTGTCCTTTCTTTAATGTTTCTTTAATTAGGTTGATCATGCCTTTGTCTATTTAAGTAGATTTTAAGTAGCTGTTCCTTTTTTTCATACTTGCTTTACTCTGTGTTTTCACTCCACTAAAACTTGCTTTTGTCTTTATTAACGTCTGCTTCCTAACTTCTTTTGATTAATTTTGATACATTTTTCTAGTTTTTAAGATGCATACATGCCTCATTTATTTTCAATTTATGTTTTCTAATATGAAAAATCATTTAAGAGCACAGTTTTTGATAGGACATTTTCCCTTCCATTAACTTTTAGATAATCTATCATTTTGAGTTTTGATTTTCCTCTGTTCTCCTTACTTGATGGTTAGTAGGACTGAAAGGTAGAAATAACGTTATCTTTTATTCTATCTTTAGTATTAATTAATTTAGTTTGGCCTTGGGCCAATCACTCGCCTTCCATGAACTTCTGTGATATTGGCTGTGTGAGGATCAAACCAACTAAATATGACAATATTTGAAACCATAAATTGCGATACAAATTTGTCATTGTTTTAATTATTTTTAACCAACTAACTATACATAAAAAATTAGGGTAACCCTGTGGACATCAGAACTGCTTGACTTTGGGAGTTTTAACCTTTCATTTCTGTTTGGTGTATTATTACTCATCTCTCAAATTGTCTATAAGTTTATAATTTTAGGGAAAAATAGCAATAATTCACCTACTTAGCTTAGTTTTAGCCCATGAATTTCTTTCAAGGAGAGAGGCTGTTTTAAAAATTCATCTCTTGAAATAACCTGTCATTATCATTTAAAAGTGGGAACAAAAGGAACCAGCATTACCTAAAGCCAGTTATGCGTCAAGCACTCTTTTAGGTGTTTTACATTCAATTCTTATAACAACCATTGCACAGATGAAGACACTTAGAGAGAATAAGCAAATTGCCCAAGGTCATAAATCTTCCAATCCAGTACCCCTTCCAACCTCCCTCCCTATAAAGATGAGTGAATTAAGACAGCAGGGATGAACTAAAGTTTTTAATCCAATGATTTCCAGAGGATGTAAAATATTTCTTTGTTTTTTAAATTGAAAATATAAATCATTTTTAAGTAAATGTGTTTCCAAAAAGCAATGGTCCTTTTGTTTTTCTTGGAATTTTTTTTTCTTCAATAGAGATTTTTATTTTTCCTTTTTTTTTTTTTACTTTTGGGGAAAATGAAAGTATCTGAGAGCAACCATTTTACTTTGAACTATCATTATTTCAGAATTTTCTATCATGCTAAATATTAAGTTCTAGCACATCTTTTGTATTAATTTGAGCTCTTATATTTAGTATCTAAAATACACGTAAAATTCTTTAGTAGCATTCATTTTTAATATTTAGTTTTTACTAAAGACCACCTAAAGGCATTAACTACTATTATTTCTGATGAGATTATGCTTAACTGAGGAAAAACTGTAGCCTAATCAGCTTTGCAATTTTCTACAAGTACAGCTCTCTGTAGATGAAGCATCATTACTACTAACTAGGCTGGCACTTACTGAAAAGAGAGAACATTTAGGGAGTTATATGAGTTCTGAGTGTCAGAATCCAGAATGGGCCCAGAAAAGAGAAATAAAGAATAAGAACAAACAATTAAAATTGTTGTATTAGTGAAGGTGTTCATTACACTGTATAATCACAAACAAATAGAAACTTTCTAAATGCTCATGAGTTGATAGTGTGAAATATTACAAAATATATTCAGTAAAAGGAAACTGTTCACTATATAACAAGGGGGAGAAACTATGTAGAACTGGATATACAATAGAGGTCAAATATGTAAATTAAAAAGCATATTCTATATGTATGTGAATGTTTGTATATGTGCACATCTACGGAAACATGTTTAGAAGAAAATACCCCCAAATATGTTAAATACTACAGGTTTATTGAATACTTTATTGTTTACACTTTTCTGTATTGTTACATTTTTTTTTGTACTAAACTGAAAACAAAAACAAACCAAAAACCTCATCTTAAAAATTGCAGTGGGAGGGATTTCACTATTTAAAAGAAAATTTATATAATTTCTAAAAACAGGGAGGCAGAACTAGCTAATTTAGATAATTTCACTTAAAATTTTTGATAGTAGGTAAAAGTCAAGAACTAGTTAAGTTCTCAAGTTTCTTTTGGGCCCTAATGATCCTCTGATTGAACTGGGGTCAGGGCAAGCTGGTTCTAAACATATGCAGGAGGCTCCCCTTAATCACACTGTTACAGTGCAAATGTATAGTAAGTAGTGTGAAATAAACAAGATAAAAGGGAATGAGGATAATGGTAATACAATATTTATAATGAGTTTCAGCCATCAATTCCCAGAACTCCTCAGTGATTCAATCTCTTCGCCTGTAGTATCTGCATCCATACAGATGAGTGTCAAGAGCCTGCAGAGAGGTGATGGCGGTTATCCAGCCCACGGTTAGGCTTACGTGCATGATTTCTTCCAAGGCATTACATCTTTTTAACCACTATGGTAGCATTGCTTTTTTTTACCCAAGTGTTTAACTTCTAAGAAGGCAATAATGTATACGCCCTTAAATAATATGGCCCTCATTAAACTATTTATTCTCTATCAATGTCATCAGAAGATTTCCATGACAATATAGTGACATAATTAACATGGTTCAGACATATCAGATCTCTGCACAACTGGCCACATCAAAAGAATTATGATGTCATCAATGATGCTCCCAGACTGAGCACCTGTTCCCTCCCACATTAGATAGCAGATGTTCAAATAATACCACGTAGAGTTTCTTAAGCTAGATCCTGAGAGCTGTCAAGTTTTCAACAGGGTTAAGTCAGAACTGTTATAGCTTTTTCTTCTCATTAAAAAAAGAAATCTCTACCTGCCTAATAGGCACCCACTTTACTTTGCTTATTTTTATGCAAAGGCAGCTTGTCCTCTCAGAGATGGAGTTTGCCTAGGGCAGCAAAATGGTCTGTGACTGCTGATGCCATGTGAGTGATCACCAGCTGGGAGGACTGTGCTTTTTCTAGTGTGCCTACGGCATATATTTGGAGAGAGATGGACAAGACCATAAAACTTTGGAAAAGTCGGACAATTTTCAAGTGAGATGATGTTCTGTAAACAAAAATGTTTAGGTACATCTAACTTCAGGAGATGAAACCCAAAAGGATTTGAAGGTTTGCTCTACATGAACATAAAATAATAAATAAGTAAATAAATAACTATCACCAATGTGTTTTGTTTTCTTTCAAAACATTTGAAAACAAGATTGAAAAACATTTAAAACACTCTATAAAAGGTGAATTCACTGAAGTCAAAATGGCTGAAATATAGTTTTAAAGGCATATGGGTATAGCTTCCCCACATCTGATCTGCATTGTTAAATTAACTATAGAAATATTTTTATCAGTAATATACTTCTCCAAGATAATTTACAGATATAAACTCTACACCATATTAATGAGAAAAAGATAAAGGATTTTGCTTTGTCCAGGGGCTGAGTCTACTTGCTTTAAAATGGAAAACAGTATGGAGGTTCCTCAGGAAACTAAAAACAGAATTACCATATGATCCAGCAATCTCATTCCTTGGCACATGTCCAGACAAAACTATAATTCAAAAAGATACATGCAAAATACTAGCAAACAGAATCCAACAGCACATTAAAAAGGATCACACACCATGATCAATGCAAGGACTCTTCGATATATGCAAATCAACCAATGTGATACACCATGTTAACAAACTGAAGGATAAAAACCATATGATCATCTCAATAGATGCAGAAAAAGCTTTTGAAAAATTCAACACCCATTTATGATAAAAACTCTCCAGAAGGTGGGCATAGAGGGAACCTACCTCAACATAATAAAGGCCGTATACGACAAACCCAGAGCGAACATCATTCTCAACGGTGAAAAACTGAAAGCATTGCCTCTAAGATCAAGAATAAGACAAGGATGTGCACTCTCACCACTACTATTTAACATAGTTTTGGAAGTCCTTGGCACAGCAATCAAAGAAGAAAAAGAAATAAAAGGAATCCAAATTGGTAAAGAAGTAAAACTGTCACTGTTTTCAGATGACATGATACTATACATAGAAAATCCTAAAGATGATACCAGAAAACTACTAGAGCTAATCAATGAATTTAGTAAAGTTGCAGGATACAAAATTAAGGCACAAAAATCTCTTGCATTCCTATACACTAACAATGAAAAATCAGAAAGAGAAATTAAGGAAACACTCCCATTTACCACTACAACAAAAAGAATAAACCTACTTAAGGAGGCAAAAGACCTGTATGCAGAAAACTATAAGACACTGATGAAAGAAATCAAAGATGATACAAACAGATGGAGAGTTATACCATGTTCTTGGATTGGAAGAATCAACATTGTGAAAATAACTATACTACCCAAAACAATCTACAGATTTAACGTAATCCCTACCAAACTACCAATGGCATTTTTAACAGAACTATAACAAGAAATTTTACAATTTGTATGAAACACAAAAGACCCTGAATAGCCAAAGCAATCTTGAGAAGGAAAGATGGAGCTGGAGGAATCAAGCTCCCTGACTTCAGACTATACTACAAGACTACAGTGATCCAGACAGTATGGTACTGGCACAAAAACAGAAATATAGATCAATGGAACAGGATAGAGAGCCCAGAGATAAACCCATGCACATATGGTCACCTGATCTTTGACAAAGGAGGCAAGAACATACAATGGAAAAAAAGCTTCTTTAATAAGTGGTGCTGGGAAAAATGGACAGCTACATGTAAAAGAATGAAATTAGAACACTCCCTAACACCACACACAAAAATAAACTCAAAATGGATTAAAGACCTAAATCTAAGGCCAGACACTATAAAACTCTTAGAGGAAAACATAGGAAGAACACTCTATGACATAAATGACAGCAAGATCCTTTCTGACCCACCTTCTAGAATAATGAAAATAAAATAAAAAGTAAACAAATGGAACCTAATGAAACTTAAAAGTTTTTGCACAGCAAAGGAAACCATAAACAAGACAAGAAGACAACCTTCAGAATGGGAGAAAATATTTGCAAACGAAGCAACCAACAAAGGATTAATCTCCAAAATATACAAGCAGCTCATGCAGCTCAATATCAACAAAACAAACAACCCCATCCAAAAATGGGCAGAAGACCTAAACAGACATTTCTCCAAAGAAGACATACAGATGGCTAACAAACACATGAAAATATGCTCAATATCACTAATCATTAAAAAAATGCAAATCAAAACCACAATGAGGTATCACCTCACACCAGTCAGAATGGCCATCATCAGAAAATCTAGGAACAATAAATGCTGTAGAGGCTGTGGATGAAAGGGAATCCTCCTGCACTGTTGGTGGGAATGTAACTTGATACAGCTACTATGGAAAACAGTATGGAGATTCCTTAAAAAACTAAAAATAGAACTACCATATGATCTAGCAATCCCACTCCTGGGCATATACCCAGAGAAAACCATAATCCAAAAAGAAACATGTACCACAATTTTCATTGCAACACTATTTACAATAGCCAGGACATGGAAGCAACCTAAATGCCCATCAACAGATGAATGGATAAAGAAGATGTGGCATATATATACAATGGAATATTACTCAGCCATGAAAAGGAATAAAATTGAGTTATCTGTAGTAAGGTGGACGGACCTAGAGTCTGTCATACAGAGTGAAATGTCAGAAAGAGAAAAACAAATACTGTATGCTAATTCATATATATGGAATCTAAAAAAATGGTGCTAATGAACCCAGTGACAGGGCAAGAATAAAGATGCGTATGTAGAGAATGGACTTGAGGACACGGGGTGGGGTGGGGGTGGGAAGGGGAAGCTGGGAAGAAGTGAGAGAGCAGCATTGACATATATATACACTACCAAATGTAAAATAGATGGCTGGTGGGAAGTTGCTGCATAACACAGGGAGATCAACTCGATGATGGGTGATGACTTAGAGAGGTGGGATCGGGAGGATAGGAGGGAGGCTCAAGAGGGAGGAGTTTTGGGGATATATGTATAAATACAGCTGATTCACTTTATTGTACAGTGGAAACCAGCACAACAGTGTAAAGCAATTATATCCAATAAAGATCTGGAAAAAAAAGTGCATGACCCCTGTGTTCATAGTATTACGATTCACAATAGCCAAGAGATGGAAACAATCTCAATGTCCAACAACAGATGAATGAATAAAGAACACATGGTACATATATACAATGGAAAACTACTCAGCCACAAAAAAGAATGAAATAATGTCATTTGCAGCAACATGGATGAAACTAGAGATTATCATACTAAGTGAAGTAAGTCAGAAAGAGAAAGATAAACACCACATTATATCACTTATATGCGGAATCTAAAATATGACACAAATGAACCTATCTACAAAGCAGAAACAGACTCACAGGCATAGAGAACAGACTTGTGGTTGCCAAGGGAGTGAGAGGGTGGAAGAGGGATGGACTGGGAGTTTGAGGTTAGTAGATGCAAACTATTACACATAGAACGGATAGACAACAAGGTCTGCTGTATAGCACAGGGAACTATATTCAATGTCCTGGGATAAACCATAATGCAAAAGAATATAAAAACGAATGTATATATGTATAACTGAGTCACTTTTCTGTGCAGTAGAAATTAGTACATTGTAAATCAATAATACTTCAATTAAAAAAAGCATAAAAAATAAAAATAAAAGCAGTTTCAGCAGGAAAAAAATAAAATATACTACAAGGCTACAGTGATCAAGACAGCATGGTACTGGCACAAAAACAGAAATATAGATCAATGGAACAGGGTAGAAAGCCCAGAGATAAACTATGGTCAACTAATCTATGACAAAGGAGGCAAGGATATACAGTGGAGGAAAGGCAGCCTCTTCAATAAGTGGTGCTGGGAAAACTGGACAGCTACATGTAAAAGAATGAGATTAGGACACTCCCTAACACCATACACAAAAATAAACTCCAAATGGATTAAAGACCTAAATGTAAGGGCAGACACTATAAAATTGCTAGAAGAAAACATAGGAAGAACACTCTTTGATGTAAATAACAGCAAGATCTTTTTTGATCCACCCCCTAGAGTAATGGAAATAAAAGCAAAAATAAATAAGTGGGACCTAATGAAACTTCAAAGCTTCTGCACAGCAAAGGAAACTATAAGCAAGATGAAAAGACAACCCTCAGAATGGGAGAAAACATTTGCAAACGAATCAACAGACAAAGGACTAATCTCCAAAATATACAAACAGTTCATCCATCTCAATATAAAAAAACAAACAACTCAATCAAAAAATGGGCAGAAGACCTAAATAGGCATTTCTCCAAAGAAGACACACTCTTGGATTGCCAAGAGGCTCATGAAAAGCTGCTCAACATCACTAATTATTAGAGAAATGCAAATCAAAACTACAATGAGGTATCACCTCACACCAGTTAGAATGGGCATCATCAGAAAATCTACAAACAGTAAATGCTGGAGAGGGTGTGGAGAAAAGGGAACCCTCCTGCACCGTTGGTGGGAATGTAAATTGATACAGCCACTATGGAGAACAGTATGGAGGTTCCTTGCAAAACTAAAAAGAGAACTACCATATGACCCAGCAATCCCACTACTGGGCATATACCCAGAGAACACCATAATTCAGAAAGACACATGCACTCCAATGTTCATTGCAGCACTATTTACAATAGCCAGGACATGGAAGCAACCTAAATGTCCATCAACAGATGAATGGATAAAAAAGATGTGGTACATATATACAATGGAATTTTACTCAGCTGTAAAAAGCAAGGAAACTGGGACATTTCTAGAGACATGGATGGACTTGGAGACTGTCATACAGAGTGAAGAGAGTCAGAAAGAGAAAAACAAATACCGTATATTAACACATATATGCGGACTATAGAAAAATGGTACAAATCAACCGGTTTGCAAGGCGGAAATAGAGACAAAGATGTAGAGAACAAACATATGGACACCAAGTGGGGAAAGTGGGGAGGGCTGGGGGGGGATGAACTGGGAGATTGGGATACCAAATTGTATGCTCTAAATATATGCAGTTTATTGTATGTTAACTGTATCTCAATAAAGAAAAACAAAAAACAAAAAAAAATGCAGCTTTAAGAAAAAATTTAACAAATGTTTTCAAACTTTGAATATGTCATATAATCATAGAATCTCAATACTGAAAATGACTCCAAAACCAACTCATTTTATTAATGAAGAAACCGAGATCCAGAAGGACAAATTCCCCTGCTTATTGTCACATAGCTGGTGGAGGGAAAGGTCATAAGAATATTTTTTCATTCTCCAAATCTTTATTGAGTTCTGTTCTGTGCCAAGCACTGTTCGGAGTGCAGAGGTTATAGGAGCCCTGCTCTCCGGGAACTTATGTCAGATTAATGTTTCCTGATTCTGATCTCAAAGCCCTTTTCATTTGCTCACATACTTCTCTTGCCAAAAGGGATAATCTATACAATTTTTGAAGAGCCTCCAATGTCTGATAAAAATGTCTGTGTTTTTTTTCCACCTGGATTCATCTATCATGGTTGTTTTCTTGAAGATTTATCCATATTAAACATTTACCCATATTAAAAACAAAACCAACAGATCTTTATGTTGTGTCTTTCAATGGACAACTTGCATGATAAGATTTATGTTATGTTTTTTATTGTATGAATGTAGCGTATTTGGGGTATAATGGCATAATATAACTAGTAATATTTCATTTTTTTCTCTCTGTGTGCCCCCAAAAGAGAAAAATTCTGAGATTCAGAGATAGTGATTTGCTATTTCTTTCTCAACTTAATCTTAGGTACCTCTATTAACATTTGGCAGTCATCATATTATGATTCAAGTGAATGATTTAGAGAAATATCTGTGGAGTATTAAATGATCTTGTAACTCAGGAAGAATTCTAAATTCTCATTTTGTTCACTAGAATTCTGCAGAAACCATGTGCTGCACACATACTGCACCTTTTAGCAGGAAAACACTTCGATAACCCCATTTTGTAATTAAGGCAGAATACAAAACATGTTTCCGGGGCATGCCAGGCCCCAGCCTCTTCTGCCTAATGTGAACCCCCTTCGTATCTCGTGACTCTATCCTATTCCAGCCACAGCTGATAGGACCAGGGCCAGGTGTAGATGACTGATTTAGGGACAGCTAATCATCAGAGACATTCTTGGTGGTCTGGTTCAAAACATGACAGTCAATCCTTCATGAGCTGAGGAGATGAGAAGCTGGTAACATAAGCGTGGGAGACCAGGTTCACTGGGGGTCATCTTCAAACCTAAGTTTATGAGGAAGAAGGACAGGTCACTAAAGAGAGAAGAAGAAAGCATAAAGTGTTGAAAAGGCAGAAGACTGTCTGTGAGAAGTAGAGATTGCTTTGAGAGAAAAGATGGATCCCAATGGTTTCCAGTTGACACCAGTTTCCACGAGCACAGCTTGCTCCAATTACTGGCTTTGCATTTCCTGAGATTGGTTGTTATACCCTCACATCACATCTCCTCTTCCTTAAGTTAGCCTGAGTCTCACTTGCAACCAAATAAATCCTGGTCAAGAGAAATGGCCTTTCATGCCTCTACACTTAGTTTTTACCACAACAGGAAAAGAGCAAAAGTTAGTCACATGTGACAGACTCAATTCTTCTTACAGGATCATCCTAACCATAATTCAATTTTGGGCACTGGTTACTATGTCATTAATTTTAAATGACATGGTAGTATTTAATACTTTCTACAACCTTCTAAATACAAAATCATATGAGGGTTACCATCGTAGTGAATTAACCTTTTCCAATTTTCAACTTCCAAATAGTTTTTGATGATGCTCATAATATCTGCTTATCTCACCTCTTTCCTGTTCTCTATCAAAGGCATCGGAAAACAGGCACCTAAGGAAACCACAGTAAGGGGAGTCTTCTGGTTTGCCATGGTTCTGATACTCTCCTTTATCAAAGTATGGCTTTCTGGCTATTTTTCCCAGTGAATTTTACTCCTAAAGTAGCATATTCAGGAGGACATTTTCCTTTATTTTCCATCTTATTAGTCATTGATTCTCCTCAAACTGAATGAATGAGAAAACATATTTTCTCCTTTGCTTTACTTTTAAAGATTTGATCAGAGTATTTTTGCTACTTGTTCATCTTTACCACACAGTTCCTGCAGGTCTTTTTCTTCTTTTTCTGTATTTGTTTTGTTCATGTGGGAACAGGGTCTACATTGTTGACACCTCATATACCATAAAAAAAGTCTTATTCTTTATAATGTAAAGAAAACATCATTCTCAGCCAATTCAAATACTTTAATTCAAAAGATTTATTAAAATGACAAAGCAGCTGTTGTTTAGCTATGGCTTTGAGCCATGGGAAGCACTTTACTTTGTCTGGGGTTTGCCAGCTTCAGGGTAAATGAAAACTTTTGGACAGTTAAAAGAAGAAACATCAACATGATTAAAAGCTAGAGAAGAGAAGACAAAAAGTGTAGGAGAAAGAACGTCAAGATACAGCCTGCAAGTACATAAATGGCTATATGTTACCAAGCATGGAGATGACATATAGAACTACTGAATGTCCTTAGTAGTAGTAATACCAGCAACAAACACTTCGGTGCCAGATCCTTTTCCAGATGTTTAGCTGTATTTACTAACGTAATATTATTCGAATTTTATACATGATGAAACCGAAGCATGGAGACAGAAAGTAACTTATTTGAGGTTACAAAGCTAGGAAGTTGAAGAGTGGAAATTCAAAATTCGTTCTGGCCCTACAGCCTAGAACCCTTAATATAGGCAGTTTGCCCTCTCTGTAAATATTCTGACCAGTTTTCGAATCAGTTGTACATTAAAACCATCTCAAGAGCATCTTAAAGTATACCACCACCTAGGCTCCACCCTAGAGATTCTGATATAATAGGTCAGGGTGGGGTCTGTCATCAGCACATTTTAAAAAATGCGTAGGTGATCCCAAATGCAGACTGGTGACTAAGTCCCAGTCACCTGGCTATTTCGTGGTTGAGACAGCAGCAGAATCCAGGTATCTTGACTTTTTCCTGTACATTACAGTAGCTCCTACCTTCAGCAAATTGAGGGAGAAAATAAATTTTTACTCTGGAGTGACAAATTTGAATCTCTTAACCAAAAATCACTAGCTCACTAGAGATCATGAAACAGAAAGATGGTGTTTCTTTTGGTGGTTATTAAAACTGAGATGGAGTCTCAAATTTCTGAAATAATAAAGTGTGTTAATGAGAAATGGATGAACATTTTCAAACTCACTTTATTAAGTATTGCAACACTCATGTAATTTAGACACCAGAGGTCTTTGCTATATGAGGCAAAATGTTTTTAAGGAAAGGATAAAGGGGGTTGTATGGTAAATGTTAAACAACCAGCTCTCTGGGGAAGAAGCCTTGGTTTGTAGTCTTTACCAAATCACAGTGTGAACACCCCTACTGTTGCCAATTTCAGGCTATCAATGTGATGGGCATCATTGAATGTGGAGCTGGAAAGACATACACAGTAGCACAGCATTTCCTGCATATACACGCAATAGACGTAACAACCCTCAAGAGCACAGATAATAATAAAATGTAGTTAAAAAACTAGGAAGCAGTGAATTTTGAATATTTATTACTTTCACTTTAAATATAATTAATTTAAGGTACATTTCTATAATTTAATTTTTAACCATGCTGTATTTAATAACTGGCTTGCCAAACTCTTGAAAATTTAATAATCACCTCTTGGAGCTGGTCGAGCACACTACTGAAACGGCATCCACTCAATCACACATTTATCTTGGAGAAGGGCAATATTTAATTTGATAAACTGAATAAGAGGGGAAAACAAACTTTCTTAATTTATTCAGCCTTCTCAGGAATGAGAACTTTTGATTACTCCTCCAGCGTAAATCCAACCCTCATTTTGAATATCAGAACAAAGGGGTTAAGAGTGTGGGTTCTGGGGTCGGTATGCCTGGATTTGAGTCCCGGTTTGTCCACCTGTAACTCTATGACCCTAGGAAAGTTAGTTAAAAGTCTGACCTTCCATAAAATGGGATGAGAATAGTTCCCACCTCAAAGGATTATTGACAGAATTAACTGAGTTACTATGTAAAGCACTTACAACAGTGTCTGGCACATGGCAAATGCTCAGTGAGGCTTATCTACCACTGTCATACTAAAGTGCCTTCCAATAAGTAAACCATGTGTATTTGACATGGTTATTTAAAGTTAGCTGCTTAAAATTCCCTGAACACACCAAGAGCTTTTAAACATCCTTGCCTTTTCTCATGCTTTTCCTTCCACCTGATATGATAAACTATTGCCTTGTCTTTTTTTTTTTTTTCAGTTTTATTAGCTGTGTTGGGTCTTTTTTTACTGTGCATGGGCTTTTCTTTTTAGTTGCAGTGAATGGGGGCTCCTTATTGCCATGGCTTCTCTTGTTGCGGAGCACGGGCTCTAGCTGAGTGGGCTTCAGTAGTTGCAGCACGTGGGCTCAATAGTTGTGGCTCACAGGCTCTAAAGCGCAGGCTCAATAGTTGTGGCACACGGGCTTAGTTGCTCCGCGGCATGTGGGATCTTCCTGGAGCAGGGATTGAACCCATGTCCCCTGCATTGTCAGGCAGATTCTCAACCACTGTGCCACCTAGGAAGCCCGCCATGTCTTTTTAAGGTCAGCTCTGAAGTATTATTTCTCTTAACTTGCTCTGATTAGCCTGCATCATGGATAATTCAATAGCCCTTTATAAGAATATACTTAATTTGTTTTTAATATGCACTTATTAATAAGTTCCTGAAAACATGTTCTAAGGTCAAACATATGAAGGCCAAATAGAGGCAAGTATGTCATGAGGTAGGGTGAGAGTTTCTGTTTTCTGGCATTCTCCTTCCTCAAGGGCCAACCACTCTTCACCAGAACTTGCACATACATAAGTAGCTTCCTCAGATGACAGTACAAATCCTCCTTGACTACTCATACATAAAAAACCTATTCAGTGCATAAAAGGTCTGGTTCCCGAAGATTTGAGACATCTAAGTATTATGTATGAAAGTAAAGTTTGTATTAAAGTTAAAATTATTAGTTTTGAGGACCACCCATATTTTTATGATACCTGTTCCTTCGATTTCCTTCTGGCAGAGTCTTAAAGGCATTGTGTTTCAACATATTTATGCCTGCATAGCACAGTTTCAGATACTTACTAGGCAATTAATAAATGTTGGTTGTATTTAATTTCATTTAATTAGTTGCTATAATCATTGAAAAATCCAAAGTTTAATAAAAGAATAGCTTTGGTGTCTTCTGTCAATTGAATATTGTTTGTATAATGAAGGAAGCTATGTGACTATAAAGTCCCTTTTTCTTCTAAGAGTAGATGTGCAATTGTATTTAAATGATGACTTATCTTACATAGACAGATGGAAGAATGAAGGAAGAAATAAAGGAAGAAAGAGGGACAGAGGGAAGGAGGAAGAGAAAAGGAAAAAGGAAAGAAGAAAGGGAGGGAGGGATGGGAAATTCTTTTTTTTAAGGAAGCATCTCTTTATCTCTTTAAATATTGAATTATAATTGACATTGGTCAATTATAGGTGAGGGAAACAAAAGCAAAATTAAACAAATGGGACTATATCAAATGAACACAGCAAAGGAAAACACCATCCAAAGGAAAAAGGCAACCTACTGAATGGGAGAACATTTTTGCAAATCATATATCCAATAAGGGGTTAATATCCAAAATATACAAAGAACTCATACAACTCAACCACAAAAAAATAAACAACCCCTCGAGGTATGGGAGGGGGCGGGGGGTGAAGGGGAAACTGAGAAGAAGCGAGAGAGTAGCACAGACATATATATACTACCAACTGTAAAATAGTCAGTGGGAAGTTGTTGTATAGCAAAGGGAGCCCAACTCGAGGATGGAAGATGCCTTAGAGGACTGGGGCAGGGAGGGTGGGGGGGACTCGAGGGGGGGGCGTCAAGGAAGGGAGGGAATATGGGGATATGTGTATAAAAACAGTTGATTGAACCTGGTGTACCCCCCAAAAAATAAAAAAAATAAAAAAAATAAAAATCTTAAAAGCAAAAAAAAAAAAAAAATAAACAACCCAATTGGAAAAGGGGTAGAGCATCTGAAGAGACATTTTTCCAGCAGTGAAGGAAATGAAGAGCAGTGGTCCTCAACTGGGGATGATTTTGCTCCACAGGGGCTATTCTGCAATGTCTAAAGACATTTTTGGTTATCACAACTGGGGTGGAGGGAAGTACTAGCAGCATGTAATGTGTACAGGTCACGGATGCTGCTAAATATTCTAGGATGTAGAGGATAGTCTCCCATAACAGAAAATTATCTGACCCAAATGCCAATAGTGCCCAGGCTGAGAAACTAGGAACTAAAGAAATTCTTAGGGAGTAACATAGACATCATATCAGATATTAACTTTAAGTTCAATGCCAGATTTATCGAAATAAAATGTGATGACCACAAGAAAAACAACATAAGTGTCAGTAACTGCTTTAGGGAGAACAAAATTTAAATAAACAGGTGTAAATCAAAGCAGTCGTTAAATACATACATATAGTTACTAAAATGTGTAGAAGGGATGAGAGCTGTAAACTGCATTCCCAGCTTGACAGAAATACACAGTGACTAAATCCAGCATTGTCTGCAAAAGAGGCATGCACTTCACGCTGCCCTGTAACAGTCAGCAGGATCTAAATTTAGGTTATACTCTTAGTGCATTAAAATAGTATCAAGAAGCTCAGGAAGTCTAAAATCATCACATTGCAAGTTTCTGTCTATACTGTTAATAGCTACTTGCCGAGATCCCTGTTGCCAGTGTGATTACAGCCTATTAAAAACATGTCCTTTGCAAACTTCTCCCCAAAAATTGGAAATGGAGTTAAAGGAATGATTCTAGATAAAATAATTGGCAACACAAATATCACTGTGTAGGCATTCATAAGGAATATATCTTAACTTCCAAAGTTTTGTGAGAAGCTTTATGAGGCTTTTTTTTACTATGAAAGTTAAAATGTTTTCTCTCAGCGTTCCAGTGTTACAATGGTAAATTAGAAAAGCAAACAAACATTTTTATTTGAACAGAAGATCTACTAGTTGCCTACCCTGTGACTTGGATAAAAGTTGAACTCTGGAAAGGCTGAGACAGGCCTACTACTGAAAACGGGGAAAGATTAAGATTGCGCCTTGGTATCTGTTTAATCTCTCGTTTATTCAAAGAAACAAAAACCAGATGGACTAACTCAAAGATATTTCTTTTTCTTTTTCACTCCATTTCAGAGAACCTTCTAAAAGTCAGTTTGAGATTTTAAAAAATTGCTTCATTTTCTGAAATTTTAGTTCAAGATATATTCCTTCTAGTAAAGTACCCTCCATTGTTGCATTCTACAATCATCTAAGCAGATGCATACCACTAGAAGAACAAACCTAGAAAGAGTTCAGAACTAACGTCCTACAGCAAGAAAGGATGAATTTGTTTTTTCTGTCAAGGGGCCATGACTCAAGAATAAAAAAGAAATCAGCTGCTTCACTAGTTAAAATCGAATTAAATAATGTTAGATTTTTCCTTTAACAGAAATACATACAATGCCCTCTTCTTGTGCTCCGATTCTTTTCCTGTGTCAGATACATGAGATACAAAAAGTATCTGCTTGAGTCACTCTCTCTCCTCACATTTCATGCCTATACTCCCATCCCTATGACTATAAACAAATCTTAGCTAGGTACATGGCTACCTGGAAAAAAGCCTACCTTCCCTAGCCTGTCTTGTAGCTAGGTGTGACCATGTGACAAAATTCAGGCCAAGTGAGATTTCCAGGTATTTCCCTAATGGGAGATGAAGCCACTGTGCTTCTCTCTTCCGCTGCCTGGGATACAGGTATAATGACCAATGCCCAAGAAGCCACACAGGACATCGAGGTGAACACTGTGTGCTGAGGATGTCAGAGTAAAAGAAAGGAGGACCCTGGTTCCCTGACACCATGGAATACTACACCAGACATGAATGACCTACAAGCTATGTTTAAGTGAACAAGAAATACATTTCTCTTTTTCTTAAACTACTGCTATGTTGTCTTTCTGTTACTAAACATGATTTTAATTCAAACTAATTCAATACTTTCAAAACCTGTCTTTTTTGGCCTGCTGTATTCTCTGTCTTAACGTAGTTCAGGGTATGTGTTTTTAAGGAACACTTCCAACTGCCCATTCTTACAGAAATTTCTCTCTGTATTAAACTGGAACTTGTTGTCTATACATTTCCACCTGATCTTGAGCTTTAACAATATTGTGTATAAAAAGTTACTAATTTGAATTTACCCTATGCCCCCACAACTATATGACAAATTCTTTAAGGTTACAAATTGTGCTTTCTATCTCTTTCTATTCTCAATACTTTGAAAGATTTAATAGAGGCTCACATATCTATCTGCTAGTAGTTAAATATACAGAAGGGGGAAGAAATGGAATCAAAGGAAGAACAGGAAAGGTGGGAAAGACAGAAAAGGAAAAAGGGAGAGAGAGGAACAAAAAGACAGGGGACATTTTTTCTGACCACAACAGTATAAAACTAGAAATCAACCACAGAAGGAAAAATGGAAAAAGAACAAACACATGGAGACTAAACAACATGCTACTAAAAAACAAATGAGTCAATGATAAAATCAAATAAGAAATCAGAAAACATCTTGGGACAAATGAAAATGAAAACACAACATTTCAAAATCTATGGGATGCAGCAAAAGCAGTGCTAAGAGGAAAGTTCACAATGATACATCCTTCCATAAGAAACAAGAAAATCTCACACAATCCAACCTACTACCTAAAAGAATCAGGAAAAGAAGAAGGAAGGAAATAAAGACCAGAGAGGAAATAATTAACATAGAGATAAAGAACAATAGAAAAGAGCAATAAAACCAAAAGGTATTTTTGAAAAGATAAACAAAATTGAGTCAAGGCTCACCAAGAAGTAAAGAGGAGGACTCGAATAAATAAAATAAGAAATGAGAGAGGAGAAATAACAACTGATACCACAGAAACACAAAAAATCATAAGAGAATACTATGAACAATATATGCCAACAAACTGGACAACCCAGAAGAAATGGACAAGTTTCTAGAAACATTCAGGCTGCCAAAACTGAATCAAGAAGAAACAGATAATTTGAACAGACTGATAACTAAAAGTGAAACAGAATCTGTAAAAAAAAAAAAAAAAAAAAAAAGAACAATCTCCCTGCAAACAAAAGTTCATGACTGTTGGCTTCACTGTGGAGTTCTAACAAACATACAAATACCTTATACCTATTCTAAAAAATTGAAGAGGTGGGAACACTCCCAAATTCATTCTATGAAGCCACCATCACCCTGATTCCAAAATTAGACAAAGACACTACCAAAAAAGAAAATCACAGGCCAATGTCTTTGATGAATATAGATGCAAACATTCTCAACAAAATTTTAGCAAACTGAATCCAAAAATATATTAAAAGGATCACATACCATCAAGCTGGATTCATTCCAAGATTGCAAGTATAGTTCAACATATGCAAATCAATCATGATATACCACATTAACGAAAGGAAAGACAAAAACCACATGATCATCTCAAGAGATGCAGAAAAAGCATTTGACAAAACTCAACATCAATTCATGATAAAAACTCTCACCAAAGTGGGTATAAAGGGAACATATCTCAACATAATAAAAGCTGTTTATGAAAAACCCACAGCCAATATAATACTCAATGGTGAAAAGCTGAAAGACTTTCTGCTAAATTCAGGAAGAAGACAAGGATGCCCACTCTCAGCACTTCCATTCAATATAGTATTGGAAGTCCTAGCCATAGCAATCAGACAAGAAAAAGAGATACAAAGTATCCAAATTGGAAGGGAAGAGGTAACACTGTCACTACTTACCAGATGACATGATACTATATATAGAAAACCCTAAAGACTCCACACAAACACTATTAGAACTTATAAGTGAATTCAGCAAGCTAGCAAGATACAAGATTAATATATAGAAATCTGTTGCATTTCTTTACACTAACAGTGAAATATCAGAAACAGAAAGTAAAAAAAAAAAAAAAAAAAAAATCCCATTTAAAAAAAAAAAACCTAGGAATAAACTTAACCAAGGAGGTGAAAGACCTATATACTGAAAACTATAAAACACTGATAAAAGAAACTGAAGGTGATTCAAAGAAATGGAAAGATATCCCATGCTCTTGAATTAGAAGAAATAATACTGTTAACATGACCATATTACCCAAAGTAATCTACAGGTTTAATGCAATCCCTATCAAAATACCCATGACATTTTTCACACAACTGGAACAAATAATACTAAAATTTATATGGAGATACAAAAGATCCAGAATTGTCAAAGTAATCTTGAGAAAAAAGAACAAAGCTGGAGGCTTAAACCTTACAGATTTTAGGCTATAATACAAAGCTATAGTAATCAAAATAGTGTGGTATTGGTAGAAAAAAAAAACCAGACATATGGCTCAATGAAACAGAATAGAGAGCCCAGAAATAAATTCACATACCTACAGTCAATTAATCTATGACAAAGGAGGCAAGAATATATATTAGAGAAAAGACAGTCTCTTCAACAAGTGGTGTTGGGAAAGTTGGAAAGCTACATGTAAATCAATGAAATTAGAACACTCTCTCACACCATACACAAAAATAAGCTCAAAATGGTTTGAAGACTTAAATATGAGACATGACAACATAAAATGAGAAGAGAACATAAGCAAAACAGCCTCTGACATAAATCATAGCAAAATTTTCTTAGATTAGTCTCCCAAGGCAAAAGAAATAAAAGCAAAAGTAAACAAATGGGACCTAATCAAACTTACAAAGTTTTGCACAGCAAAGGAAACCATCAACAAAATAAAAGACAACCTACTGACTGGGAGAAAATATTTGCAAACAATGTGACCAACAACGGCTTAATTTCCAAAATATACAAACAGCTCAATACAGCTCAGTATCAAAAAACAAACAAACAAACAAAAAAAAAACAAACAACCCAATCAAAAAATGGGCAGAAGACCTAACTAGACATTTCTTCAAAAAAGATATACAGATGGCCAACAAGCACATGAAAAGATGCTCAACACTGCCAGTTATTAGAGAATGCAAATCAAAATCACAGTGAAGTACCGCCTCACGCAGGTCAGAATGGATATTATCAAAAGGTCTACAAATAATAAATGCTGGAGATGGTGTGAAGAAAAAGGAACCCTCCTACACTGTTTGTGGGAATGTAAATTGGTACAGCCACTATGGAGAACAATATGGAACTTCCTTAAAACACTAAAAATAGAGGTACTACATGATCCAACAATTCCATTCCTGGGCATATATCTGGAAAAGATGAAAACTCTAATTTGAAAAGGTACATGTATCTCAATGTTTACAGCAGCTCTATTTACAGTAGCCAAGACTTGGAAACAACCCAAGTGCCCATCTATGTATGACTGGCTTTAAGAAGATGTGATATATATATGTATATATATATATATATATATATATATACATATATACATACACATACACACACACACACAACAGATACACACAATGAAATGTTACTCAGCCATAAAACAGAATGAAATAATGCCACTTGCAGCAACATGGATGAACCTAGAGAATATTATACTCAATGAAATAAGTCAGAGAAAGATAAATATTATATGATATCTCTTACATGTGAAATCTAAAAAAAAATAACACAAGTAAATCTATATGCAAAAGAGAAACAGACTCACAGACACAGAAAACAAACTTATGGTTACCAAAGGGGAAAGGGAGGTGAGGAAGGATAAATTGGGAGTATGGGATTAACAGATACAAACCACAATACATAAAATAGATAAGCCACAAGGACCTACTGTATAGCACAGGG
Source organism: Hippopotamus amphibius kiboko (assembly GCF_030028045.1). NCBI lineage: Eukaryota > Metazoa > Chordata > Mammalia > Artiodactyla > Hippopotamidae > Hippopotamus > Hippopotamus amphibius. The sequence goes on along the minus strand of NC_080193.1, from coordinate 122,505,835 downwards.
AACAATATTCAATACCTTATAATAACCTATAATAGAAAATAATCTAAAAAAATATATATATATAACTGAATCACTTTGCTGTAGACCGTAAACTAACAATATTGTAAATCAACTACACTGCAATGAGAGAGTGAGAGAGGAAGGACAACCCATCAAATGATTAAAAGCAACATATTAATAATTTTTTCTTCAAAATATATTTAATAAAGACGCTTGCATTTTCACACCTGTGGGCATTAATGGCTCATTATAGGATGAATTTAAGATCCTATTTGTTAAACATTTCTGAACAGCACTTTGGAAAGCAAAACTGGGTGGAAATCTTTGAGGGTGGCAAGTGGCTTGACTTGACACAACAACTCTCCATTAGCCTAGAGGATGAGAATATCCTTAAACCATTCTGCTGTTCTTCTTTGCTAAAATACTACTATTACTACCACCACTACTACTAGCACTAATAATAATAATAATAATAATAATAATAAAAACAACTGCTAATAAGAAATTAAACTGAAGAAGACAAAATTTTGCTACAAGCTCATAATGATTGCCAACGGAAACTGCTTCCTGAGTCTGAAGAAAAGCAAGAAACCAATTTAAAGTTACATCTGTGAGCCAGGGTCAAGTTAGGATAGAGTTTCCCATAGGTGTTGACAGAGATTAATGAATTTAGATTTCTTACATAATTTGCCAGATTAGGAGTATCTTCTTGTACTTGCTTGAAACAAAACTAGTTCCTACACTCCCCTATGCATCTAGCTTTCTTAATCATGGCTTATCAGTTGATTTTGAACTTTTGAGTCTTGCCAGTTTTAACTATGTATGTTTCTTATTTATGCTTTTGGATACCCTGTCAGTCTAAACCTGATTCCTGATTGTTCTCCATTCTGTCTTAATTTGTTTAAAACTCATGACTTGAAAGTGAATTTTGGCTACAATTAACCCTGGCTGATGAGAAATGGCTCTACCTCCTTCCCCATTTCTTTTCCTTTTTTAAAAATAAGCTTTTTACTTTGGAATAATTTCAGATTTATTCCATTTACCTTTGATAATGAAGTTGTGTTTACTCTAGGAATGCAAGGTGGGTTAAGCATTCTAAAATCAATCCAATTATTACCACTTTAACAGAAGGAGAAAAATCATACAACCATCCCAGTAAGTGCTGAAAAGCATTTGAAAAAATAAAACATCTGTTCTTGACAAAAAAAATTAAAAAAACTTAGTAAACTATAAAGTTCCTTAACTAGAAAAAAGATTATCTATAATCAAAACAGTATGGTACTAACATAAAAAGAAACACATAGACCAATGGAACAGAACAGAAGGCCCAGAAATAAACCCACACATGTATAGTCAAATAATCTATGACAAGGATGCCAAGAATACACAATGGGGAAAGAATAGTCTCTTTAATAAACGGTATTGGGAAAACGAAACATCCACACATGCAAATGAATGAAATTGGATGTTTACATCATATACCAAAATCAATTCAAAATGAATTGAAGATTTAAACATAAGACTTGAAACCATAAAACTCCAAGAAGAAAACATAGGGGGAAAACTATTTGATATTGGTCTTGACAATGATTTTCTGGATGACATCAAAAGCATAGGCAACAAAAGTAAAAATAAATAAGTGGGACTATATCAAAATGGAAAGCTACTATACAGCAAGGGAAACGATCAACAAAATGAAAAGGTAACCTACAGAAAGGGAGAAAATATTTTCAAACCATATATCTGATAAGAGATTAATATCTAAAATATATAAGGAACTTATACAACTCGATAGCAAAGAAACAAATAACCTGATTTAAACATGGGCAAAGGAGCTGAATAGATATATCGCCAAAGAAAGCATACAAATGGCCACCAGGTACATGAAAAGGAGCTCAGCAGCATTAATCATCAGGGAAATGCAAATCAAAGCCACAAAGAGATATTATCTAACACCTGCTGGAATGGCTATTATCAGAAAGATAAGAGATAAGTATTGGTGAGGATGTGGAGAAAAGGGAACCCTTGTACACTGTTGGTGGGAAGGTGAACTAGTACAAACAGTATGGAAAAGAGTATAGAGGTTTCTCAAAAAATTAAAATTAAAATATCATATAATTCAGTAATCCCAGTTCTGGATATATAACCAAAGGAAATGAAATCAATAAAATTAGTTTTTTTTTTTTTTTTTTGGCTGCCCTGCGCAGCCTGTGGGATGCAGGATCTTAGTTCCCTGACCAGGGATGGAACTGCGCTCCACTTCCACAGTGGAAGTGTGGCCTCTTAACCACTGGACTGCCAGGGAACTCCCTAAAATCAGTACTTAGACAGACGTTTGCATTCCCATGTTTATTTCAGCATTATTCATAATAGCCAAGATATGGAAACAACTTGTTGGACGGATGGATGGATGGTTGGATGGATAGATGGATGGATGAAGAGAATGTATATATATATATATACACACACACACACAATGGAATATCATTCATCAATAAAAAGAAGGAAATCCTGCCTTTTGTGACAACATGGATGAACCTGGAGGATATTATACCAAGTGAAAAAAACCAGACAGAGAATGCAAATACTGTAAGATCTCACTTATATGTGGAATCTAAAATAGTCGATCTCATAAAACCAGAGAATAGAATAGTGATTACCAGGGGCTAGGGAGTGAGGGAAATGGGGAGATATTGTCAAAGGGTACAAACCTTCAGTAATAAGATGAATAAGTTCTGGGGACCTAATATATAGCATGGTGACTAGCACAGTATACATGTATAAAAGTCTAGCAATACCGAATGTTGGTGAGGATGTGGAAAGACTAGGATTCTCACACGCTACAAATTTTCCGACTTGGAAGGCCTTTTGAGGAAATCTTGTATTGCTGAACACATGCACACCTTTTGATCAAGTAATTCTACTCCTAGAGTATGTGTATGTGTATGTATATATGTATGTTCACATATATGCATGTGTACATACATGTGGAGATATATATCTACCTAATAGAGACTTTTCTCCTTTATAGTAGTATTATTTGTAATAGCTTAAAACTAGAAGCAACTCAAATGTTTCTCAGTAGATAAATTTTGGTATATTTGGAATGTGGAATACTATTCACCAACAAAGATGACTCAACTACAACTATATACAACATCTCAAAAGAAGTCTGAAATAAAAAAATACATATTTTATGATTTCATTTATAAAATTAAAAAACAGGCATAACTGAACGATATTATTAGAAGTCAGATGGCAGTTATCTTTGGGAAGGAGGGTGGTGGTTATTTGTTCAAGATGGGGCAAAGGAGGGCTTCTGGGTGCTGATAATGTTCTATTTCCTGGCCTGGGTAGTAGCTACCTAAGTGTATTAACTATTATAATTCATATAATATAACTATTATAATTCAAACACTTTATGAACCCTTCTGAGCTATGTTATACTTAAATATTTTTTTATTTGAAATATTCATCTTCTGTCAATTTTCTTCCTTTGTTTCCCTTCACTTATCCTGTTTTTTATTTTAGAGTGTTAAATATTAAAACCTGAGATCCTGAGGTCTTGAGAGAAGATATACTGCTATAATTATTAAAAGCAGTAACAAATGTTACAAGTATTGTATATAGCAGTGCACACATTTTCACATCCATTATCTTAACAATCATTACAACCCTGTGAGAGCTAAGAAGCAATGAAAGGTTTTTTTGTTTTGTTTTTTAATTGATGGATACACTGGGACTCAGAGGTGGTTAAATTTTGTTCTCCTAGTTCATATATATAGAAAGTGGCAGAGTTCAGTATAAGACTTCAGTTCTTGATTACTAGATTTTTGCTCTTTCTACTGTACATGTAGTCATTTAAAATAATATATATCTAGAATAAATAATCTATGATTCAAATAACTGTGTTTTTTATTTGATTCTCACTAGACTCATTTTAAGTCTTCAAACTGCCATTACTATTTTCTCTCAAACCTCTTTGTTTTCAAAAATAAATGCATTTATTGAGGTCAAAAACAGAAGGATAACATTTTTCACTTATTTATATTTTTTTCCACATCAACTAATGTACATGAAATATGTGTCATACCTTCTTAAATACAGAAATTTCAAATGTGGGTAGGATTCTGTTTTGAATACTCTTTTAAAGCTAAACTATAGTAATATTACTGATCAGTTCAGAGACTTTATGTTCTAAAGTTCTCTAGTTGCTTTTTCTAGCCTTAAGGAAAGGAAGAACTACTAGGTTCCTATTCAGCAGTTATACAATTAGAAGAATGAAAGACAAAGAGAGATATTTTAGACTGTGGTTAGAGAATAGATCTGAATATTTTGCTAATAGAACAATGAGTATGGTCACTCTGTATAGCTTAAATATTCTTTGATCACTGAAGAATACTTCTCTAACATCCAGCAGGTATTTTAAAATTGTATACTGTTGATCACAATGGGTACCAGGAAAAAGAGTTCTTATGACTTAATTGACATCATATACACTATCAGAAAAAAACATCATCGGGAGGTTTATAAAACTGATGATTTGTTAGGAGTCTCACCCTTGAGTGTGGGAAATGGTTGCTGTTCCATTATAGCTGGTAGTGTACATTGCTACAAAGTTTACAGAAGAAAGTTTGGCAATTGGCATCAACAGCCTAAAATGGGCATTCCCTAAGGCCCTGTAACTCAATTTACAGCAGTTATTCAAAGAAAACAACCAATGACACACAAAGATTTACCTACGAGGATATTTGCTGCAGCATCATTTATAATGGTGAAAAATTTACTGTAGCATAAATGTCAAATAATAAAAGAATATTAAATTACCCACGGCATATTCATAAAATGGGACACTTTGGAGCCATTAAAAATACCATTGTAAATGAAGAAGTGTTGTGAAGTGATATTTGGCTGGGCAAATCAGTGATATTCAAATCCCAGCCTCAACAGGTCACCTTTCACCTGTGAAGCTAACAAAGGACACAAATGCACATGTGACAAGGTCAAACAGAGGAGTAATAACTTTTAATACTTGGATGACAGCAGAAACTGTTCTGACACATCTTTCCTACATTAGCAGGACCTGATTTTAGTTATTATAAGTTCCACTTTCCCACTCTTTCTCCCTCTTGTGACCTCACTCCCTTCAAGCAGGTTCAGAACAGAATTTCTGAATGTCTGCCCCACTTTATTTGATGATTTTTCCCCCTCTATTTCCATGTGTGGGGTTAACATGATTTGTTGGATCTTTGTGTCCTTCTTCTGGTTTCTTTCTATTTCCTACTGTTCTTGTTGTAACTACAAAGAAAACATCCTTTTATTTTTGAAACTGATCTCTTTTATCCCTTAATTCTGATCCCTTATGTTCTGACTCCAAATCCTAGCAATAGTTTCCTTGTTCATTTACCACATTCTGCAGCCTTTCTGCTTCCTCACTGTGGTTTAGCTCTGTGTCTGAACAAACCCATCTACTAGAAGTTAGACAGATTATGGGGCAGGCCTGTATAATCTCCTTCTTAACCCTTAAGGGTTGTGATAATTTTACTGAGTTTTTATTCCTCCTCAACCCAAGAAGAAAATACACAAATTGGTAGAGGTCCCCAATTCTACTACCTATTTTTTTCCCGTATTATTAACTCCACTGCCCCATGAGGTTAAATCAATACTTTGGGTCTCTGAAGTTCATAGCTGAAATCAGAGCTCATGTACTTCAGGCTAACGGCCTCTGATCAGGAAGGAAAGTCATCCCTACAGGGGTGGAGTGTAACTGGCTGGTGGAGAAGCAGCCCAGTACGCAGAATCTCAGCTGCCTTCTCTCTCTCTCTCTTTGAATGTCTTTTAATGACTTATGTAAAACAAACAGTGACAAATAATTAAGTGGGACCAAAAGTACCTTCCAAATAGTAAGTGCAAAAGCATCTCATTTTTGTTTTTTAAAAAAATGTCCCCCACAGCCACACATAGAATTCAGATGGGAAGCACCAGTGGCTAATGGTGGCTACCTGTGAGGAGTAGAAGAAGCATGGTGCGGGCACTTGTTCCAGTTTGATTTTTCCTCTCTTTTCATTTCTATATTTTTGACATGTTTTATAAAAAAACCACAGTAAAGAATGTTAATGCTCATTTCTTTTTTTTAATGTGGCTACTTTATCTTGAACACCCTTAACAAACCTTGTTAAGGGCCTAAGTGTTTGTTTTTTTTTTTTCTATTTCCAATTTTCCCTGATTCCCCAACTTCTTCAACTTTTAGTACCATTCTCATATGACATTTCCTATTTTTAATCTTAAAATAAAAATGTTATAGATTTTAGAAAGAATAGTTTTTCACATTTCATGAGGCGGGACCTTATAACCTCCTAATAATAATAATAATAGTAAGCACATATAGTCTGATTGTCAAGCCATTCACATTCACTGTCTGCTAGCAGGAGTCTCCATTAGCAGATCAAAATCATGCAAAATGCCAGTGACTATTTCTAACCATTCCAACTGTATGTTCTGTAGTATCACCTTTGTGCTCAGACTAGAAACAAGTCCCGGACAGATACATACTCAGAGTTCAGCGTGTTGGTGGGCCATGGTTGCAGAGCTGCTTCCATTTACCCTGTTGAGGTAAACAGTTACACCTTCACTCTCTGCTTAGCAGAAAATCAGAAGAAACATTATGTCATAAACAAAATGAGCATCTGAGGTGACTCTGACTCACCTTCTAAGCTTCTTCCACTTTAAAATGGTAAAATAAAATATTCATGTGCTACCGTTATGTGGCTGAACAAAGAAAAGCATTTCCTCTTACATCAATCCATGACTGCCTACAGGCTCATCCCAAGTCAATCACTTACACCTACATCTACCTCATATGTGCATGAGGAAGGTAGATAAAAGTAACGGCCATGCAAACAATGCTTGTCAAATAACAGAAGAATCGACAAGTGAGACAACTAATCAATCTTCCTAACAGCAGGACAAGCAGACTGAATCACATCTCAAACATTCGTGGGCACTTTGAACAAAAACGCTACCTAGGTCATCGCAGAATAAACTATTTTTCCAAGGGATGTCCAAGGATGCCCAAGGCAACCTATCGTCCCTGAGAATTTAGAAAACATAAATGAATACCGAATACAAGTTTATTTTCTGAATTAAAATTTTAAGCACTGTCAGTGAAATGGTAATACTGAAAGTAATTTAACATCTTTTAAGGCAATTCAAAGTGCTTAACTCATTTAATATAATTATCTCTTAACGTTGTTATATAGTCTCTATTTTCCTAGTGCTCTTTAGAAAGGACAAAATACCCTTGCTTTTACCATAATTTCCCCCTTGTCTATATCTAATTGAAGAGCTTTCTATCAGGAAACTTGAAAAATGGATGATTACTGCTCTGGGGCCTCTCGTCAACTATGAACTTGGGAATTAGAGTTTTTGGCCTTGCTTAATGAAAAGTGGCTGAATTAAATTTTCTTCATCTAACAAGTATCTTTTTTTCTCCCTTTTGGTAAAAAGTTTCCCAGAGAATCTCTCTTAATAGCCACTGGCAAGGCCCATAATTCTACTGCTGAAACAATGAGATCTATTTTCCAGATCATCAATCTTCATTCTCCAGACAGATACAATTGTTTGAAGAGTTGCAATTACATTATCCCTTGGTGCTTCTTCAGCCTCCACATTTGACTGATTCCACAGTTAACAATTAAAAGGCCAAAGGAATTGAGGATTAATTTTTATCTCTAATAATAAAACGTCCATTGCATTGAATTTCTTGGGATCAGCATCATTGCCCTCCTAATTAAAAGTGCAATAGTTATATAATCTTGCAAAAGGAGAAATGGAAGTCAATACCCATTCATAGACTATATCATTTGAGTGAAGTAACTGCAATCATTCTGACTGTATGGACAGCACAATCTTTTACTACCTACAAATGAGTCCATTTAAAGTGCTAGGCTTAGCCTATATAGCTTAAACTTCACCCATCCTCTGATGTCAAATATCACACGTTTTTGAACAGCCATATGGATCGAGCATTAGGTCTGGTAGATCACAAACCAAATGCAGATAACCAGGCTGAACTGCATGCAGCAGCATCATATGTATACACTACTTCATTTGTCATTAAAGGCCAACAGGATGCAGTGCAGTGCCTAGCCTTCTACTACTCAGAAAGGGAGCACGGGTGCCTCTTCCTTGCATTCGCGTCTCCCTTTCGGCACTACTGTTCCCTCTTCTCATTGTGTTACCATCCGTTCTGTTTATGTTGGTGTTCCCTCCAATGGCTCCGGCTCAGAGGTTCGTATACCGTAGACCCCCACTGGCCCCAGGAACCTGAATTTTTCACCATCAGCCACAGCACCAATAAAGTGTGGTCTTAGGGTCAATTTTCAAAAACAAAAAAAAACAAAAAAAAACCCTACTGCCCCATACTGTGAGCTTCTGGGGTACTTCATGGTCTCTGTATTCTGAATACCTGGCACAGCACCTCAGATGTGATAAAAATTCAAGAAAAATAACCCTGAAGAAACATTACCCTGGAAAAAGCAGGATTCACGTTAGAAACTGACTTGGGGAAAAAGAAGGCTCAAGATTTGGGTCTTACTAAGTGCCCTTTTACACTCTTTTGTCTCTGAGCCTCAACTTCTTCACCTGTAAAGTTCAGCTGCAGGAGAAGTAGAAGGTAAAGGATGTCAGCAATAGGCTGGTAGGGTATGATCTGAGTGTATGATTTAGGACAACTTTCCTTGATCCCCAAAGCAGAGTGCCCTCAACTTGCCTTCCCCTAAAATCAGGAAAGAAAAAAAAGCACCCCATGAAATCATGTCAGAAGTCACCCTACAAATAAAATACTTAAATTTTAACATTAAAAATGATCTTATTCTGCCAAAAACTGAATGGTTTTCATCTGACAAAACTGAAATTTTGTTTGAAAATATGCAACTTAAAAAATTACTGAAGCCTATGGAACAGCTCATCGGTGGGCTTCTGAGAATTACTTCTCAACTATTTTTTTTGTCAATTCTCAAGAGACAATTGACTAGTCAAGCCAAAATTTGTATAGTTTTATCAAAACATCTCCACAGTTTATTCATTTCAGATGAATAAACACAAAACTAGCACAGCCGTATTTTTAACTAGGTCCAGTACACTTCCCTCACTTCCCACTCTGATATAATTTGGCATAATTAAGAGCCATGAAGAATGTCCATGTGTGCTTGGGTTGAGTCCTATACTAAATGGGAACCAATCACAAAGGAAATAATCCAAACTACTGGGACCCCTCCCCCAGGGAAAGATGACTATTACTGGATTACCTTCAAAGGAACAGACTAGTAAACATCGATTTAAGACGTGAATATTGTAATCTGCCCCAGGATTCCTGTTTCCTAAGAACAGTTGCTATTTGTATTCTCCTGATTCACCTCATGAACCCCAAATTTCTCTATTTCAAAATGATTGGCATAGACTGCACTGCTCCACCCCAGATTCGCTGACTGCACTGCACTGCTTCAAGCCACATCTCAGCAGGTCCTGCCAAGTCAATTCTTTCTCGCCTCTTAGAAATAACACCCCTCTCCCCAACTAATTATCCAGAAATTTGCTAAATAAGAAGCTACTCTATTAATACAGTATATGTCCCTGGTATATTATATTATAAAGCAGACATCACGGGAATATAGACCAGTGATTTAGAGAACACATCTGAAGTCCGATGGACCTGGGTTCAAGTTACGACTGATGGGTACTAGCTGTGTGGCCCACAAGGTGCCTGTGTGTTTCCGACCCTCAGTGTTCTCATCCATAGCGTGGTGCTAACAACACTACAACCTCACTGGGTGGATGTGAAGATTAAAAATGCTGCAGGCACGATAGCACAAGGACTGGGAAAAGCATTTGTCCTACTGCTGGACGCTGCTGTATTAGTGCTATTATTAATGGAAAAGGTACATGCTTTAGAGTCAATCATTAGTTCAAATCAAGGCTCTGCATTTCAGCTTCTTCATTTGTAAAGTGGGGCTGGTATCAACTCCCTTACAGATTTGGTGTGAACATTAGAGATAAAATATGTTAAAATCCTTGGTACAATGCCTGGTACAGAGCAAGCACTCCATGGATGGCAGCCATTGCCAAAATGACACATGGGAAGTGACTTTGGTTGTGAGACTGGGATCCATATGCCGTAAGTATCAAGCCTTCCGACACCTCTTTGGTGCTGCTGTTCTCACTCCCTCAGGATCCCAGCGCTGTGGAGGAGAAATTATTCAGGCATGAGTGCGTGCAGCCTCTCTCATCCTCTATCTTCTAACAAGGGCTCTTCCTCTACCAGCTCAGTTCCTTTCCCTTCTCTGCCTCAGAGCAGAATTCTGTTGCCAGGCAAGTTCTCTGGGACTTGCGTGGTCCAGAAATGAAAGAAAGAGGGAAGATACATGGGTTAGACTTCGGGGAAGAGTTTGAGGAAGAGTTTAGAGAAAAGATACTCAAGGAGCTGAGGGATGGTGGGGAAGGAGATGAAGGGGGAGAGGACTTCCTGAAATACTGTTTTGTTTTATGTAGTCTCTTCCGAATATTCAAGGAAAGTAAGTAAAAGCCTTAATTTAAAAAAAAAAAGAAGAAAACTCCCCCGTTGTTGGACTATGTCCTTTGCGTGCCAGTGCTCTGAGGCTGCACCAAGGGAGTGTGGCTTCTACTAGGTAATAAACACTAGGGACTGAGAAACTTCCACTGCTCCTAAAGGCAGACATGCCAGAGGAAATCAGACACTGCTGGAGACGGGGGCTACTTGATTTCCTAGGAGGGTGGCCATTTGAGGGAAATACCTTTAGAGCTCAACGTTCTGCAGCAACTAGAGGCAGGTAACTACTTTGCCAATGGAATGGCAAGGAAGAAAGGCTTCCCAAGTAAACTCAGAGAACCAAGGAATCAGGTGCCTGGGGGAGGGGGTGGTTTAGTTCGATGTGCCTCAGAACATGCGTCCCTCCGTGCACCTGGAGACAGAGCTGGGGAGGACCAGGAGCTCCACAGACACTGGGCCCAGCGCCAGGATAACAGGACCTAAGTGTACGAAGTGGCACTCGTCGCCCCAGTGCAGAGCAGGGCACAGAGGGAGCAACTGCAGGGGAGAGAACCTGGGAGAGAAAAGGAAGGGGTGTGGAAAACAAGAGTGCAGGAGAAGGGGAGGTAAGTTTATTGAGCTCTGCGACCATGGCAGTACAGCGCTGTGCCATGGATATATTTTCCACCTGCCCTTCCAGAGCCAACACGCTCTGTTCTCCATCCTGCTCCGTGTCCCGGAGGAATGGTGGATTAGATCAGTGGCTCTCTTGTCCCCGGCCTTCTGGTTGAGTTTAGTGAATGCTGGCCACCAGCAAGAGACTGGACTAGGAGAAGAGAGGGAGGGCAGGGGTTTGCTCCTTTGTCTGTTTTTACCTTAGAGTATGTTCGATTTTGCTCCTCTCTAGCAGCATCAAATTGGCTGTATCCTTCCTGGAAGACAGCAGCTCCTTACCTGTTGGCTGTCCCCTTCCTGTAGCTACTTCTGGTAACCGCTGCCTTCCCTGCTGCTTCAGGGTCCAGGGACAGTAACTGATTCCAGCTGTTGCTAGTTTCTGGCCCTTCACAGTCTCCCGTTTGTTCTCTTAACCCTGCCCATACGTTTAAAAACATTCCCTTCATTAAACTCGCCTCAATTAGTGACTTGAGAGCACCACCTGCTCACCGCCCAGACACCACCTGACAGGCCCAGGTAAGAAAATAACTGCACAATTAACGTCACGTTAATAAAGTTAGAGTCATGATAATATGATCTATTTATAATGATTTTCAATGATGATTTTTTGGTAAAATAAAGCACTCCATTTTATTCCCCTTAATGGGGTGGTGATAAAGAGAACATAAGTCTTCTGTTAGGCAAAATAAAAATGATGCATTATAGAGCTTCTGGTGGGATAGTCAAGGGTTGCATTCTCCGAACTGTGGTTTTAGGTTGTGATTTTTGGCCTTATGGAAACTTCTGCAGAATTCTGTTATTCTTAGAATGAGTTGGTATGCATTATTGTACCATAGAGTGAGACTTAGGCTCAAACCTCTTTTTACCACGTACTGTGTGCTAAGTTAAATACTTCATTTTTCTCTGCCTCTATTTTCTTATCTGAAAAATAAGGGTCATAATACCTTCATCACAGGATTCTTATGAGATGGAATGAATCCTGCTGGATGCCTACTTACAGTAAATTCTTAACAAATGACAGTTGTATTTGTTATTCTTATACTTTCATCAATTCTTTTTCTACCACAAGTCTCAAGTTAAGAAATCTAACATTGTGGGTTTTTTTTTTCAAAGATGCTGAAATCTGGGTGAACCCAATCAGTTCTCTCAGCCCTGATGTAGATCTAGATGAAGATTACTCTGCTCAACCCCACCTGCACCCACCTGGATAGCAGAGACACTGGCCGGGACACAGCAATCAGCCCCCTGTCACATTTCCCTTTGGTGAAAAATGAGCTCTGAAGTATTTATTTTTTCAGAAATATTTTCCAAATCAGATCAATTTGTGCTGCATGCTGCACTTTAAATCCTTAAGTTATTATTCAAAGTCCTCAGAATTACTCTTGAAAATTCTAATAAACTAGTGATAAAAAACTTTCAAACCCTAATATGACTCAAAAATCCATTTTCACAACCTTATCTTTCTTTTGTACCATATTTGCCATAGTAAACATTCTTGAGAAGTTTGCTCAAGATCTGCTCTGCTGAAAAAGTGAAATATCAGCCACAGAGGATATCTTAATCTGAGTTCTGTTCTTTTGTATGTTAAGCATGCTACATCCTATTAAGCCACAGTATTTTGAACATTCCCATACCTTTATTCACTCATTCAATAAATATCCACTGAGTGCTATGCATTGACCTAGATTCTGGGCAACCTCCAGGAAATAAAACACACAGAAACTCACACCCTGATGGAGCTTATGCTCTAAATACAAGGCTACTATATTTCTCTCATCTTTCTTGTATCTCTGTTTACCAAAAAGTACTGAATTTTCACGAAATGTAGTGTTTCCAGATGAAATATAGGCTGTCCAGATAAATTTGAATATCAGATCAACAACACATTTTTTTATTATAAGTATGTCACAAATATTGTGCCTGACTAAAGGTGCTCCTTGGACATATTTATACTAAAAATTATTTTTGTTGATCTGAAGTTCAAATTTAACTGGGCATCCTTATCTTTTTACAGGCTAAGTCTGACAGCCCAGAAGGGGTCACTGCTCTGCCTGCTGAGTGACTTTTACGCACCTCCGTTTCTGGACCTGGGTTTGCTCATATATTAAATGAGGGAGCTGGTCCAAGGGACATTTAAAGTCCCTTTCAACTCCCTGATTCCAACTCTTCCCTAAGCACTCTTGTCATCACACACATCCACTTCCTCTCTTCCATTCATCAACTTGAACACTGGCTGTCCATTCTCTGGCACTACTGAGACAATCTCTTCTTTCCTCAGTACCCCTTGGTAATAATCTGTATCAGATCCCCAGCTCCATATTGGTTGACCTGACTAAGAATTAATGCCAAACACCCTATATTTGAGTAGCACTTTACATTTCACAAAGTATTTTCACACGCATTACTGCATTTTGATAAACCAATTTCTCTCTTGCATCCCATCCAAAAAGCTTTGCTGAAGCTGTCTTTCATGCCACTGTCTAAATAATCTTTCTTACCACTGCTGCAAGCATTAGCAACCTTCTGAGAGACCTTCTTTCAATTAAAATGTCTGCTTTCATTTTTGAAGATTTTCCCAGGGGTCCTGGCTGCATCAATGCTCCATCTTCAGCGCCTCTCCCTCGGTGCTCGCTGGTGCTTCCTCCCTGCCCCTTCTGTTCAGAGGAGCAGCTTCTTCTTGCCTCCTCCCATGACAGGCCCTGCTCCTTCTCCTTCCAACTCCAGTCCCCTGAGTGGCCCACTGCAAGCCTGGACCACAGAGGCCCTGGCCGCTCCGTGTAGTCCCTGCACCAGCAGCAGCCCATTTCCTATGAGCTTGTTGGTAGATACACTCTTGGACTCTGCCTGGGAGTACTGAACCAGAATCTGCCTTTTTTTAAGTTTGAGAAGCATTGGATTAGAACACCACTAGTCAGGCGCAATTTCTCCATATTTTCCCAGAAGATCTGAAGAGGATAACTTTATCTATATTTATTAGACTAACCCAGGAGCAATGGTTGCTAACCTTGTTCCTGCCAAGGTACACCCACAGGATGACACAAACTGCCATAAAGAAGAGAGGCTCACCTCTGCAGTGATTCTCAGCCCACCCACCCCACATACTCCTTTTGCAAGTCACTCCTCAGCACCGGCTAGGATGCTGGATGACTGCAGTGGGGTGGGGGGAGAAACGCCCCCTCCGTGTCTTGATAACTATGACACGATCCTCTAAGTACACAGCAAGAGGAACATATGAATTATGAGCTTCCATCCTTTACTGGCTGCCTGATATGACCAAATAAATGGACTCATTTTTGAAAATGGAAAGAGTAATGCAATAATGAATTATTTCTGATACAGAGATGCTTAATGAATAATTTAAAAGCACTCTACAACTTCAAAGTCCTCAGAGGTTGATAACTAATAAAAATAATCCACAGTTCCACTGGCATTATTTTTTACATTTGTGTTCTGCTCCACAGAGCTATTCTTGGAACTGATAAACGTGTAATATCATATCAAATACTTTGTATGAAATAATCACAAGGTACACAAAGATTGACAGAACCAACAAAGCAATAACTGTCTGTCTTGGTAAACAGACATTTGGTTGTTATAAGCTTCTTCAACTTCAAGGGGCAAAGCCAAACAAGTGCAGAGAAACCAGGTTTTTGTCTGACTGTAATGTTAGTCTTTGGCTGATAAGATACCAAAAGGCAGAAAAAGAATTCTTCTATATGCTGAATCTACAAATAACTCAAGTTTGTGGAGTCAAAAGTTTAAAAATATTACATTTTTTCTTATAAGAGCAATGTCAAAAAAGGAAGTATCAGTGGCCCAAATATATATGAAGGCTAAAAATATCAAAACAGGGCTTAATAGGCTCATTTATATTCAATTACAGAAGTTTATCTATTTTAGTACTACACTCAAGGACTGAAACTCAAAGAAACATCCAATTGTTAAGAGAGAGAAACGAGAAAATATTTCTTAAGGTCCAAATTCAGTATTATTATTATTAAATTCTACACAAGAGTGTAGAACTCATGCTAAGCTGACCTGATAACCGACTCATAGCCACGCAGATCTTCTATCAGGTCTAAAGTTCATTACTGTCAGGATAATTAAAGTGGTATTATTAGAATCGGTAAAGAGATGACAAGTCCATTGCTGAACTATAGAGAAAGTGAAATAGCCCTCAGCTTAGCTGCAGTAACACTTTTATTTTTTTAAACCCTCGATTTATATCACTGAAGTGGCTGTGCAAATACTAGTCACCAATTCCAGTAAGTTATGAAATTCACTTGTAAAATATGTATTTAAATTCTTTAAGAGAAAATACAAAATTGTCCATGAATTGATATTTTAAAGTTAAGCGACACCCTACTGAGCATGTTGGCATACAGCCACACTGTTTCCACAGCAGGAATTAAATAAAATACTTTAGGAATGGAAAAGAAATTGGACTTCAGGGTTTTTAAAGTACAGCAGCTGTAGACTTCTGAAAGAAACCATTTGTGAGCTTTGGTTTATCTTCTCACCCTTTGACTCATTCTATCCTTTTAAAAAAAATTGTTTTCTCTATATTTCCTTAGGGACATATGATTCTTGCTTTTGTATGTGGATAATTTGGGTTGGTTGACTGTGTTAGGGAATGATGTTACTGAGATCACAACTAGAGTTATGATATTCTCATAGGTCAGGGAGCTTTACTCTATTTCATTGACTGCACCTCTGACTTGGGTGACCGTATAATTTATCATCCAACAGGAACATTTTGAAAGTGGAAGGAAGCATGATTAATAGTTACATGGGCAAAACTTTAAAAAAAAAACTATTAAAAGAAAACATAGGAGTAAGTCTTCATGATTTTGAATTTGATCACCTACCTCTAACCCACCTGAGGATCTGACCAACTTACTTTCCAGCAAAGGACTGGTGAAAAAGTTTGATCAGTTTTACACTTATACTGATACTGTTTGAAAACACAAGTCAAAAAATATGTCCTAATAAAGTGGTTAGGAAAGAATTTACAGATAGGAAGAAAAAAAGTTGACACAGAGATATTCTTACGCACAGTGGTCTCTGGACTACTTTTCAATAAGCCCGAATCAGCAGCACTATACCATTTAACAGGTAGATTAAGCTTGTGCTTAGGGCACCCACAAAGCCAGGGTCTTCCCTCTAAATAAGTTCACCTGCAATGAACGTTTCAAGAACTTTCCATTAAAAAAATATAGAAAAGGACTTCCCTGGTGGCACAGTGGTTAAGAATCTGCCTGCAAATGCAGGGGACATAGGTTCAATCCCTGGGCCGGGAAGATCCCACATGACACGGAGCAGCTAAGCCCATGTGCCACAACTACTGAGCCCTTGTGCTGCAACTACTGAGGCCTGTGTGCCCAGAGCCTGTGCTCCACAACAAGAGAAGCCGCTGCACTGAGAAGCCCGCCCATCACAATGAAGAGTAGCCCCTGCTCGCCACATCTAAAGAGAGAAGCCCTTGCACAGCAACAAAGACCCAACACAGCTAAAATAATAAATAAATAAATAAATAAATAAATAAATAATTAAAAAAAAATAGAAAGAAGCTGTTTTTAATCTCAGCATACAAATTGTGCATATATTTCCTGAAACCAGATGGAACTCAACATCCACATAACGGGCTTTGAAAGTTTAATATGACTTTTATTAGGAATTATAATTTTCAGGTCCTAATCCAGCCCTGTAAAGAAGAAAATGTGGACAGAAATAGTCAAAGAACAACATCTGGTTCCATTTATCTATATATAGATGGCCAAAAGGCACATGAAAAGATGCTCAACATTGCTAATTAGAGAAATGCAAATCAAAACTACAATGAGGTACCACCTCACACCAGTCAGAATGGCCATCATCAAAAAGTCTACAAACAATAAAGGCTGGAGAGGGTGTGCAGAAAAGGGAGCCATGCTACTTTCTCAGTGGAACTATAAACTGGTATAGCCACTATGGAGAACAGTACAGAGGTTCCTTAAAAAACTAAGAATAGAGTTACCATATGATGCAGCCAACCCAATCCTGGGCATATATCCAGAGAAAAACATGGTTTGAAAGGATACATGCACCCTAATATTCATTTCAGTGCTGTTTACAGTAGCCAAGACATGGAAACAATCTAAATGTCCATCGACAGATGAATGAATAAAGAAGAAGTGGTACATATATAAAATGGAATATTACTCAGCCATTAAAAAGAATGAAATAATGCCATTTGTAGCAATGTGGATGGACCTGGAGATTATCATACTAAGTGAAGTAAGTCAGACAAAGACAAATATCA
The DNA here is from genome assembly GCF_030028045.1 of Hippopotamus amphibius kiboko. NCBI lineage: Eukaryota > Metazoa > Chordata > Mammalia > Artiodactyla > Hippopotamidae > Hippopotamus > Hippopotamus amphibius. The sequence goes on along the minus strand of NC_080193.1, from coordinate 122,488,313 downwards.
TATGATATCACTTATGTGCAGAATCTAAAAAAAATGATAGACGTGAACTTATTTACAAAACAGAAACAGACTCACAGACTTAGAGAATGAACTTATAGTTACTGGAGGTGGGGAAGAGTTGGGGAAAGAGATAGATTGGGAGTTTGGGATTGACATGTACACACTGCTATATGTAAAGTAGGTAACCAACAAGCACCTACTACATAGCACAGGGAACTCTGCTCACTATTCTGTAATAACCTAAATGGGAAAAGAATTTGAAGAAGAATAGATACATGTATATATACAACAGAATCACTTTGCTGTACACCTGGAACTAATACAACATTATTAATCAACTATACTCCAATATAAAATAAAAATCCAAGAAAAAGAACAACATTCAAGCTTAGCACAGGCACAGACAGAAGGGCCACAGCAAGGACCAATGGGAACCAAAGACCAAAGCAGCATGAGATATCACTTTGCACCAGTTCCAATTAGTGTAAGAACTTGGTACTGTCAAATGACCCTTGGGGTGAGGGAGTGCTCAATTAACTAAGGTTAAATGTGCCACCATCTTGGGGAGAAATTTAATTTTGCTTACAAAAATCAATGTGTATGCCATTTTCTCGCACAACTGATTTTGTGGGGTGAAATTCATGCTCACCTCTGTACCTATAAACCTTTGGTTTCACCACAGTCCAACTGGAGATTACAATGTAAGATCCTTACCAGTGCTATGGTTTTAAGATGATGAGACTCACAAGAATTCATGTGCTCTTTTCCTTTTCCAGTATATTGAAACAATATTTGTAAGTGTGTGAATTGCACAGCTGAATTCTGTAAGAAATGGAATCATTAAAAAGGAACTGCTAACTAGATAATCATTTATATCTATGAAGACAGTTTTCTGATAATATTTTAATAAGGAAACAGTTGTCAGGATACATAGCTATCTTTTAATAAACCACAGTTAAGGCAATAGGTATGGTAAAAATTAAAGTATTTATGTCACAAAGGTTTTAAACTGGGTTTTAAAATAACCATCATATATACTGAAGATTCTTGAAGGCAATTATTATTTATCTGACTTTGGGATCTCACAAAAGCAATTCAGCATCTGAGAGGACAGGATAACTTAGAGTAACACATAAATTCCGGAATCATTTATTCAAATCAAATATCCATTTTTACATCAAGGGCAACTACTTCTTCATGAAATAATAGTGTAATATATTACCTAGGAATGAATGTTACATATTTATAACTCTGGCTGGTAAATCCCAGTCATACTATTATTATGCCATTAAACTGGAAATATATAGAGTTGAAAAGAGGAGTGATCATAATAAAAGCACTTTATTCTGCACATAATACCTGAAATTCAATCTAATACAACTTCCAAATACCAGAAGTTTAATGTTTATGGTCTTTATTGAATAATCTTCTCTTTCTTTGACTAAAGTCAATAAAAAGTCATCCCTAAACTTTTCAGTGAAGCTAGAAACCATTCTGCTAAACTACCAGGTTGTCGACATAAGAACAAAATCAAGAGATCATCCTTATGACCTCTGTTAGCTAATGCTTTAATATTTTTCTTCTCCACACCAAAACCAGTTTATTTAAATGTTTTACCATTTTGAAGTTGATAAATGTTGTATGTTAATACATTTTAGTTGCACATTCATGTTTGTTTTAGAGTTAAGGCAAATAATGTTATCAAGTAATGTTATAAATGTGCTGGAAAGCCCTTTAGTTTTGGAAAAGATACTTTTCAAAACTTTTAATGTAGTAAATATACATAACAGTTACCAATTTAACCATTTTTAAACATACAGTTCAGTGGCATTGAGTACATCCACACTGTGATACAACCATCACTACCATCCGTCTCCAGAACTGAAACTCTTCCCAAACTGAAACTTCCATCTTCCCAAACTGAAACTCAGTATCCATTAAACTCCTATTTCCCCCACCCCTCCATGAAGGAGACAATTTTAAATAACATGTTTTTCAAAAGCATATATTTGTAGGTTGGAATTACACTCTTAAGCAGAAACCCTCATTTAAAAAGCTCCAGATTCTGTTTCACACTTTAGAAACAATGACTGAACATTGTCATCTGTTGGAATATTGTTGGCATTAGTGACATATGCCATTGCAGACACATTTGTTGATGTTACAGAAGATTCATATATTTTGGATTTGATTATTTTAAAATACCAACGGAAATACTACAAACGTTACCGAATAATAAGTTCTCACATGATTTAATACTTCCTGCTTTTAACAAAAGATTCAGAATACATATGGGAAACATGCATAGCAAATAGAATGTTGCATTTGTATCCTCACATGACAACCCTGAGGTTACTGTATTCATTCACCCTAGCTTTGTCATCTTTCCTCTCAAATTCAAACTACCACATCAATATGCCACGTGCCACGGTCTCCCTGCCCCCATGTAAATTCTGCTCTTTTCCAATGTGAGCTCTTGATCTTCAGATTACATATCTGTGCCTGCAATATCCAGAAACCCTCAGTGATAATGGCAGATAGCAAAGCATGATAGCAAAGTAGGACAGTCAGCTTTCGTGGGATGCTGAATAAACTCAGTCTGAAGGATGGTCGGGCTGGGAAAGCAGACCCGATTTTCATGGTGATCGTCAGTGCCCCTCTTGGCATCATTTGGTACTGCAACATGCTTACCTCATTTTTCAGACTGATTTCAACACTGGCCACCTTCTTCCCTTTTGAATATGTTATTAATATTAATACAAGATCTTATGGCTCAAACACTAAAAATCTCACATGCAATTTAGAAATCCTCCCCACCTGGCTTTTGGCAGGAATTTTACTCACTCATTGATGAAAATAAAATAGTATACCAAGAATAGCCAGGGTAAAGATTCTCTTAGAATTATCTTCTTTCCTCACTTAATGTAGTCTCTTAATATGCGATTTATATGTAAACTCAAGAATTCCATTATATGCTTAGACAATAATAACGGCTAACATTTTTTGAGAGTTTATAATATGCTAGGAACTGTCCTAAGAGTTTTACATTAAACTGTTCATTTAATCCTCACAGCCATTTTATCAGGTAGCAACAATTATTATCCCCATTTGATACACTGTGCAAAGAAAGTAAAAGAGAGATTAAGAAGCTTAGCCAAAGTCACCCAGACCTCACCCAAGGTCACTAGAAACACCACATCATACTCTTAAACACCAGTGTTAGATGTCAGTATTGTTTTTCCACATGTAACTCATTTTCATTTCCTAGTTTTCCCTGTTTATAAAAAGATTTTAGAGAGGTAAATGGCAGTGCATATTGTTTCTCTCAAAGCTCTGGCATTTGTTAGACATGCCTGAGATTTCTGCCATCTCAGGGCACTGGACTTTGTGGGCACCTTGGACATTTCAATCAGTAACTGCCACCTTAACGATGTTTTAGCATATATTTTATAAGAAGTTCACTGCTGAATTTCATATAAGGGTCGCTTAACTTGCACAGTTGGTAGTCACAGTCCTACCTAAGTGACTTCTCAAAGTTGAAAGCCGAAATTGGAGAATACCCTGGAAAAATACAAGGTAGGCATTCTACCACCTAGAAAATGGGTGTATTTTCTGCTTCTCCATGTATCATTATAAAAGTATCCCATGGAGAGGAACAGGCATTGCTCCAAATAAAAATGGAATTTTTCATCCTCCTCCTCCCAGAGATGAATTCTTAGTTCATAAATGAGAGCAGAAAGGATGAAATCCCAGCTTCAAAGAGACCAGTCTGCCGCTTCAAGAGACTTGTTACATTTTCATTAAAAAAAAAGTGACACTCCCTGTATGAAGATAATTTCTGTCATTAGTTCTTGAATAGATCATAGTCAAATTATTTAAAAATTCATGCTAGCGCAAATCTATTGATATTACCCTATATTTTAAGATTTATAACTATGTGACTTCTGAATAACTTAATCAAAATAGAAAACAATTGGTTTATTGTAAGTACTTCATTTACAGCTATTAACATGGTCACTAGAAAATCTGTGAGCAAAAGGCAGGCTTGCTTTATTTATTAATTCATTTAGAGTCATCTGGACTCATTTACTGAAGCGTGATCCAGGTGCTAAGCAAATGCACTTGCAAAATTCAGGGAAATTTTATTACTAGAGCACCATGGACCAAGAAATTTTATGACCGATATTAAAACTGAATTTGGGTGTTGTACGTGACATGCTTATTAAATAATGAGACTGGTTCCTGTAAGACACACATACACAAATGAGCCTCCCTCATTTATAGTGACACCATGTAAACAAACACAAAAATGCTCACATACAGAGAACTCTCTCTGAGACAATTTCAATTAAACATAGCTGAGTTAAGCGTGAGTCTGAAATTAGGCCAGTGGGGCAAAATTAAGTATCTGCTGGGTAAATAGAATATAATTTTTATAGTTTATATGTTTTGAGAGATTGAAAACCTTGGTGTTATCTGTGACTTTGCTCTTTGTCTCACATTCCATATCTTGGCCATGAGCAAACAATGCTCAAGAGAAATCCACAATTCCGTCATTTACTGTCACTCTCACTGCCACCATCCTGTCCAAACAATAATTTCATGTCTGAATTACTGTAGGAGTCACTTAACTGCTCACCCTCAGCCTTTTTTCAACACAGTAGCCAGGAAGATGCTGCTAAAACAAATCATATGTCCCCCACCCCCACCCACCGTCCCATGGCTTCCCTTTTCATTCAGGGAAAATTCCAATGCCATGGCCATCTGGTTTGCTATCTCCACTCTGACCTTATCTAGCGTCCCTCTAGTTCTTTCTGACACAGAATCACTGGCCTCCCTGCTCTTCCGCAAGCATGTCTGGCATGTTCCCGCCTCAGGGCCTTTGCATGTGCTCTTTCCTCAGCCTAGAATGCTTTCCCCCAGAAACAGCATGACTAACTCCTTCTCTTTTTAAGACAGGTTTTCCCTCCCACCTAACTAAAATATCAACACCCATCCCCACCCTCCACAACATACACATACTTGAAAATCCCCTTCCCCACTTTATTTTTTCTTCTTGGCACTTATCCCTCTCTAACATAGCATATATGTGACTTATTTACCTTATTTATTGTCTGTCTCCTCATTAGAATGTAAAGTCTAGGAGGTTTTGTTCACTATTTCCCAGCATCTATAAGAGTAACTGGCATATAATAGGTGCTCACTCAGCTTTTGTGAAATGGAATGAACGGACAAATAAATGAATTCAAGGTCAATAGAAAATATAAACTGTGACAAAGAAAAGAGAATACTCATGAAAATACTTACAGTGAAGAGGAATGAGAAATAAGAAAGGAAATACACAAGCATGTGTGCTACTCATTTAGTCTTTCAGGCAGACTAACAAGTATTGAGTGTCTACATTAACTCTTCCTGAAGATAAAGCACACAGTGTCTCAAGGAGTTTATGAAACAGCTGGGAAGATGAACAAGTCAATACACATTGATAATACACTGTGGTGGAGGTATTTTGGAGGCACCCAGGCAGGGCTGTATTGAGAAATCAGGATGGAGGGGAAGCAGGCCTAAACCAGATTACAAATGACCTCTTTTGTCATAATAAGCATTTGGATTTAATCCTGAAGGTCATAGGCTGGAGAGCCACACAAGAATTTCCAGCGCAAAATTCTGACATGATCAGATTTTTGTTTTATGAAAGCCATTCATGTAAGGGTGTTCATTATACTGTTATACATAGTAACAAAGAAATAGAAACCCTAACCAGCAATAAGGAATTGGATAATAAATCATGGTAAATCCATATAACAGAATACTAAGTCTGCACTAAAAAATAATTTAGATAAGAATTTATTGACGGACCTAGAGACTGTCATACAGAGTGAAGTGAGTCAGAAAGAGAAAAACAAATACTGTATATTAACACATATATGTGGACTATAGAAAATGGTACAAATCAACCAGTTTGCAAGGCAGAAATAGAGATACAGATGTAGAGAACAAACATATGGACACCAAGTGGGGAAAGCGGGGAGGGTTGGGGGGGGAACGAATTGGGAGACTGGGATACCAAATTGTACACTCTAAATATATGCAGTTTATTGTAAAAAATAAAAAAATAAAAGGTTAAAAAAAAAAAGAATTTATTGACAGAAAGATTCTATGATATATTGTTAGAAAATAATACATTTTAAGAGAACACATATTACATGGTGTCACTAAATTTAAAAAAAATGTATCTCTATGTGGAGAAAGTCTGTGAAGACATAGCAAAATGTTAATAGTAGTTATCTCTAGGCTATTGGATTTGAGATCATTTTGCATTCTTTATTATGCCTTCTATAGTATCTGAATTAATGTTACAGTGAGCATGTACGGCTTTTCATATTAAAAAAAAATAGCTTTAAAAAAATTTTTGGAGGGTGAAAAGGGAAACAACTGTGGGGGACCAGACTGGAGGAGAGAGCCTACGAGACTGGATGGCAGCACATCCAGGGGCACCATGAGGATGGAATGGAAAGAAGTGCAGAAGGTAGAATGCAGGTGACCACCAGGTTCTGGCTTGAGCAGCTGTGTGCTCAATAGAGTCATTGGTTAATGAGCAAATGCCAGGGCCCAAAAGTACTCTGAGGAAGCCTGAAATTTCTCATCCACCAGGGCCTGTAGTCAATTTGTAACACTTGGTGGGCATACTGGGCATTCACTGATACCATGGCCCGCTGGCTCACCTGGCTGCGATATCCACACGGTGCCATCACTCCAGGCATTACCGAATCCAGTGCTTTCAGAGAAGCTTCCTGTTCCTCTCTGTCTACTGGATGACCCCAGATGCCAATTCTTTAAAATCCTTTTGTCCACTTAACCCTTGTTCACCCTCCAAACGTAAGCACCTCCTGGTACCTACTCTTCCCTTCATTCTCATCCACGTATCACTATGTTCCCCCTTTTTTTGACCTAAATCTCTAGAGTTTATTTACCTCACTCTAAAATCATTCCATCAACCTATTTGTCATTCCAGAATTCCCATTCCATGGTTAAAAAAGGAATGGAGGGAGGAAGGGAGGGAGGGAAGGAAGGAAGGAAGGAAGAAAAAAAAAAAACCCTCCTCAATCTTTGTCCTAAAGGCTTCCTCCAACTTTTGTCCCCGAAGGAAACGTAACTTTCTTCTGCAGACATGGCTCCCTGGAACCCTCAGTGATCACCGCTTATCCTCTCAGGGCTGGGAATGGGTCACCATGCTCCGTGCTTCTCAATTCCACTTTCAGACCATTACTTCCCACTCCTTCTTCAAAGTTCATATGAACACACCATTTTTCCTTCTATCCTTCCTTGTTTCTGGCTTCTAAAGCCTTACCAAACATTTGTTGGTTTGTTTCCAAGACTTTGGTGTTGGGCTCACCATCTTTCTCTCCATCCCCAGACCTGTCATCACCTCATATGATTTCAACTTGGACAAAGCATTTCATACACTCAGGTCCTTCATTTGAGGAAAAAGTTGAGGAACTTCAGAGACCCAACTTCACCTCACCTATCCACTCCCCCAAGGTCACCCTGAGCCTTGGCAACCCCTAGAGACTGTGTCACTCTCCTGTCTTTTACCTCATCTTCCCATCCTCCCTTCTCTTTGACACTATGTCAGTTCTTCAACATCAGTGAGAGAAATGAAGTAGAATAGACTAGCGTTTAGCAAACTTTGTCTATAAAGGGCCAGAGAGTGAATATTGTAAGCTTTGCAGATCTACTGTCACAGCTATTCAATGCTGCCATTGTAGCAGGAAAGCAGCCCTGGAGGACAAACAGTAATGACTAGTAAATGAAGGCATGAGTCTGTGTTTTAATAAAGGCTTGAGCACAAAAACAAGCAGTGAGTAGGGTTTGGCCCATGGGCCATAGTTTGCTGACCCCTGAAAAAGACCATCATTCTCTTCCCTTTCTCTTTCCCTTTTCTTTCTATCTATGTGTTGGTCCTTAATTCTCCTTTTGTCCCTAATTCCACCATTCTTTCATCAACATTGACACCCCCATTGATATACTGTCTTCAGTCATCTTGGCCAGAAAAACTCAAATCTTAGATTAATCCAACTATCTACATTCTCTACTCCTAGATTGCTAAATGCTGATGGAGAAAATCATTCTTTCTCTCCCTGACAATTAATACCATAATCCCAAGTCTTCAATCTCCAACTTTCAACACTTCCTAGTAAACGTTTACATTTCCTTAATCAGTTTTCTCTTCTATATTCTCCAGTAGAAACTTCAAACCTTTTCCTCTTTGCTCAAGAAATCTACCCTACTAGCATCCTAGTTTCCAGCATATATCATTAATTTTACTTCATAGAGAAAACAGATTATGTCAAAAGAAAACTTAGACATTCTGCTCCCCCACCTACAAATCTACTATCATCCAAACCTATACTTCTTTCCCACCTGTCTTACTGGAAGATGTTTGTTTCCTTCTGCTCCCACCTCCAACTCCCTCCCATGCATCTGCTTTCTTCTTTGTCTGTTCTGGCTCCTTTCTACCAGCATTTAATGTGCTCATGTTTCTCAGAAAAGATCTTGATGTGTGGGTGTGTTTATATATTATACATATAATTCAAACCAAAGTTTCATGAAACAATACTTACCTTTACTACATGTGATTTATTTTAATATCATCTATTCCATAATATTTCATTTTTTCTGTATGCTGGCCAAGACCCACTCAATTCATTTCACACTCAATTAGTGCATCTACTTGAAAAAAAAACTTGCATATGTGCAGAGGAGACATGTATAAGAATTCACATTGCCACATTCCTTATAGTGGCAGAAAAATGGGAATAATCTAAATGTTCATCAGCACAAGAATGGATATAAAAATTGTTGTATGCTCCTCATCTAAAATACTACACAGCAAATAACTGCTGTTACATGTATCAAATGTGGTTACACCTCAAAGATAAAATACTGATTGATAAAAACAATTTGCAGAAGTAAAATTATAATACTATCTTAACACCTCCCAAAGGCTTTGCCTTCAAATGCCATCACATCAGGAGTTAAGGGCTTCAACACGTGAATTTTGAGGGGACACACCAGTCTCTAACATTCCCTCAAATACATGTCCTTCTTGCATGCAAAATACAGTCATTCCACCCCAAAAGGACCAGAAGTCTTAACTAGTTCCAGCATCAACACTAAAGTCTAAAGTCCGAAGTCTCATCTGAATATCATCTAAATCAGGAATGGGTGAAACTGGAGGAATGATCCACCCCCAAGGCAAATTTCCTCTGCAGCTATGAACCTGTGAAACCAGACAAGTAAAGTGCTTCCAAAATACAATGATGGGACAGGCATACGGTGGACTTCCCATTCCGAGAGGGAGAAAGAAGTGGTGATGGGTCCCAGGTAAGTCCAAAATACCATAAGATCTTCAGACTCAAGAATAATCGTCTTTGGTTTGATGCTCTGCCTTTAGGACTTACTGGGGCAGCAGTTCTGCCTTCGGGACCCACTGCGGTGGGAGTTGCACCGCACCCATGGCTCCCCATGGTTCTTGTTGGTGGGGGTTGTGCTCCCTGGAGGCTCTGCCAAGTGGCCCCTGACTGGCCTGTTGTAACCAAGGTGATGGCTTCCCCTTTGAAACTGAGGAGGGAGCTCTGATAGTCTCTGAATTGCCTTTGGTGTCATTTTCTGCTTGTCTTGAAGAGCAGTGCATGTTCACAGCCAAAGGGCTCTATGGTTTGGTCCCATAGGATCTAAGAAGTTCGATAGCCTTCCTTCTATTCATCCTGCTCTCTCTGCCCCTTTTAGTTCAAACTGGCAGTGGTCTTTGCTGTTATAACTGATTCTATTCCTGGTTGCTGTTGAAATGACTGATTAGGCCCCTGTTTCACACCCACACTAATCTCCTTTTCAAAGGGTCACTCAGCCACATTCTTGGTGTTCTCTTCCAAACACACTTTCTTATTTTTTGCAATATGGACAAGTTGAGACTCTTCCAAATATTTAAGTTCTGGTTCCTTTTTGCTTAACAATTTCTTCTTCAATACATTTTTTTCTTCCCCTAGTAGTCAGGGGGAATCAAGCTACTCCTTCAACACTTTTCTTAGAACTCTCCTCAGCTAAATACCCAGTTTCATGACTTGCAAGTTCTCTGTCCACAAAACACGAGAATACCAACACAATTCAGACAAGTTCTTTGCCACTTTATAACAAGTGTCACCCTTTTCTCCATTGTCCAATACATGTTCCTGGTTTCCATCTGAGATTTCATTAGAAGATGAAGTCAGACTTTCTCATCGATTTTTCTACCAACATTCTGTTCATGGTTATTTATGTATTTTCTAAGAAGATGTCTCCAGCTTTCCTTTTTTTCTGGGCTCTTACCAGAATTGCCTTTTGCAGTCCCTTCATGGCAACATCTGCTTTTCCTAGCATGCACCTGAAAACTCTTCCAGCCTCTATCCATTACCCAGTTTGAAAGCTGTTTCCACATTTTTTGGCATTTGTTACAGCAGAACCTCACTTCTTGGTCTCTCAGACAGCGCAGGCTGACAATACAGAATATCATAGACCAGGACACTTAAACAACAGAGAGCCATTTCTCACACTTATGGAGGCTGGGAAGCCCAAGATCAAGGTGCTCACAGATACAGTTCTTGGTGAATGTCCTCTTCCTGGCTTGCAGTTGGCTGTCATCTTGCGGTGTACATGACCTCTTCTTTGGATGTGCATTGAGAGAGAACGCTTCATCTCTCTTAGCTTTCTTATGCAGACACTAATTCCATCATAGGGGCTCCACCCTCATGATCTCATCTAAACATAAATACCTTCCCAAAGGCCCCACCTTCTACTACCATCACATTCGGAGTTAAAGGTTCAATATAAATTTGCGGTGGGAGGTGGTGGGGGGAACACAAATATTCAATCCATAACAAATACCGCTTATAAACTATGACAACATGCAAAACAATACATATGTTTTTGTGGTTGCATGGATAGGTGGAGAAACACATCTCAAGTATAAAAATATATATAAAAATAATAAACAAATTCAAGATAGTGTCTGCCTCTAGGGAGAGGTCTACAAAGGGTGTCACCTATAGTGTTGTATTTCTTGAATATATGAATCAATATCCAAATATTAATATACAAAAAAGCTATGAGGTAGGCACATGAGGGTTGTTATATAATTCTATATTATTTTAAACATTTAAAACATTTTATGAAAAATATGCTAATGGTGCTAGGAGATACACCCATTAAACTATTTAGTAAATGTTCATGTTCTTCAAGGCTCACTCCCATGGCTCTTTATTTTTTCACTCTATATCCACTTCCTAGGAAGTCCTCACCCAGGGTTTAATTTATGATCTATGTGCTGATGACTTAAGTTTATATCTCCAGTCCAGATCTCTTCTCTGAGCTCTACATTCACTGCCAAGTGACTTCTCAACTTGGAAGCTTCAAAAGCACTTCAGCTTCAAAGTGCCAAAACAAAACTCCAACCCGATACTCCTCCAATGTTTTTATAGTAATTAGCTCTCTCTATATACAAAATATATATATATTTTTCATCTAGGCCCTCAATACTCAAAGTGAGATCTCTGGAGAAGAAGTACCAGCATCACTGCAAGTTTATTAGAAATGCACTCTCAGGCCCCATCGTAGACATAATGAATCAGAGATTGCATTTTAATAAGACCCCCCCCCGGTGTTTTATATGAACGTTAACATTTGAGAAACATCTATTCTTAATGGTCTCCCTGTAAACTCTTCCCACCCTCCTTCTAGTCCACTGCATTTTCAGAAGTGGAAAACAGAATAGGTTGGAAGAAATGGAAGTCGTTCTTTAACTATATCTACCTTTCCACATCATTTCTAATTCCTCCCTTTTTCTCTTGGCTCCAGCCACAATGGGCTCCTCTTAGTTCTTCAAATGCATCATTACACTCTCTGCCTTTGCTTGAAATGCTCATTTCCTTCTTCAGCTAGTTAACTCCTATTTAATCTTCAACCTCATGTAACTTCTCTGATCACCATAACTGCCCCCCAACCCCAATTAGAACCATTCTCCCTGCTACTTACTCTCACTTTGCCTTGTGTTTCATCCACAGTGAAAGGTACATATTTATGTGATTATTTAATTAATATTGATCTTACCCATTCCACTGTAAGCTGTACGAAGGCAGGGTCCAAATTTGCTTTATTTACCATGTAATTCAGTGCCTAACACAGAGAGGTACTTGATAAATATTAATTACTGTCTGACTGAATAAATAAATATTATAAAAGGAATGCCTCCATTTGCGTGAGAGATGGGACTAGATGACCTCTAAGGGTTATCACTAAAAAGCTGAGCTATATGTCTCTGTTTCTTATTTGATTCATAATTTTTTACTTTGGCCCACTCACAGTAAAAGAATCTTTTAAAATTCTAGTCCCTCCTACTGCCTTCAGTAAGGTATAGACATATTAATTTTCTTGACAATCTAGCCTCCAGAATAGACTTCATAAAATAAAACACCTTGCTAAATATTTGTCATACCAGGAAAGATTCTAAGCAACAGGAATAGAGTGAGAAACACATAAACATGGAGAGTTAAGTGAAATGGCAAGTCAGTTTATTCTGTCCTGCATGGAGCCACGGTTAGTCACACGAACCTGCTGAAGGTTAAACTTAGAAAGTCTAGGGACTTCCCTGGTGGTGCAGTGGTTAAGACTCTGCCTGCCAATGCAGGGGACACAGGTTCAATCCCTGGGTCGGAAAGATCCCACATGTCGCAGAGCAACTAAGCCCGTGCGCCACAACTACTGAGACTGCACACTAGAGCCTGCAAGCCACAACTACTGAGCCCACGTGCTGCAACTACTGAAGCTCGTGCTCCACAAGAGAAGCCACCGCAATGAGAAGCCTGCACACTGCAACAAAGAGTAGCCCCTGCTCACCACAACTAGAGAAAGCCTGTGTGCAGCAACGAAGACTCAATGCAGCCAATAAATAAATAAATAAATAAAATTAGAAAGTCTAAGGCAAAGAAGGAGGGGCTGGAGAGACCAGGGAGAAAGTGAGGGGCTGAAGTAACAATAATAATAATAACAGTAATCATAATTAACATTTATTAAGCACATGTGCCAATGTGTGTTACTTGGGTAACATTATCTCAGTTACTTGGGTAACTTCATAAAGTAAGGACTATTTTACATTTTGTATATTAGCTACATATAAAAAGGATTCCAATTTTACATATAAGGAAACTGAGGCAAAGAGCTTTTTTATATGACTTACTCAAGGATATCCCATAAGCCGATGGTGGGTCTGGGATTTTAACCCAGCAGTCTATTTTATTTTCAGCCCCGCAATAATGCCTCTTTAACAAAGGAGGTAAGTTAGGGAGAGAAGATTTAAGGTAAGCATTGTGGTATACAACAAGGAAAGGCTTAAAAGTCAAAACCTGTGGCTATTAAAGGGTTAGGGCCACAATATTACCCCTAGGAAGATTGAAGTGTAGAACAACATTCACGGTCCCCACAAACCTTAAAGCTTTTTGCACTTAGGAAAAATAGAGCTCTGAATGTAGAAACAGTCTAATGCTGACAGTTCTCTTCATCTCCAACATCCATTATAACATTCATGCTTATCCCTACAGCCCTAAACCATGCACACCCAAGTTATCAGTTATCACTGCTGATGTAATTAACACATACACAGATGCAAACCATTGAGACAAATAACCTCACTCAAAAGAATAAGGATCACTTTGATGTGATAACAGCTCACACCAAATCCCTGTACTTCTTGCACACCAACTGATCCCCTCCACCAGCCTGACCATGTCTCACCACTGTGATTGATAACTTCCAAATTCATATCTCACTTCTAACTACTGATAATCCCAGAATCGCTACTCCATTTCTGACATCCAGGTCCACTCTTCCAGATTTACCCCCTTCAGTCTAATTATTTAATTCTAAGATGTCATATACAGAGTAAACAACCACAAACCTATAGATTTCTTCTAAATCATAAGATTTAGAAGAGTGTTTGCATGAGGAAAATAGATGGCTCTAGACAGGGCGATTTTCTAAGAACACATTAGGACCAAAATCACATTTATAGCTGGTTCCTTGAGTTAAGAATGTACACTAGTATATTCCCTGCACGTAGAAGTTTCTAAAATAATTTCTTTCAGAGTCTATTACAATTACACATCACAAAAGCTAGAACACAGAAACAAAATCTCTTCACCCTGCATGATAAAGTACCAAATTGATGCTGATATACGCAAAATTCCCTTTTAATTTATGATGGGAAAATAAGTTTATTATTATTGTTTTGTTTTTTTCTTGCCTTCACTAAAAATGTTGGAGTCGTAGACAAATTTAAATAATTTATGCCCACATTCTGTCTGCTTTTCAACATTGTTGAATTCTGTGCTCTATGCTGCATATGCCATGCAGGCCCTAAGAACCAACTCAGAAGTTTTGCCTAACACCCCACTCCATCAATCCTAATAGACACATGATTTTGCTCTGTTCAGTGGGTAATGTTTGTGAATGCACACATATCATCTTGCTTTTTAGGGGTTATATTTGGAAAGGTCAGTCACTATTTTATCTCTACAGAATTAATCTAAAGAACTGTACCAGTCAATGTTCTAGTGACAACATACCGATAGAGAAGGTTTAGGTTTGAGGAGAGACATTCTGAAAATATCCTTTTGACTTGAATAATGATCTTAATAGTTGAATAGGTCATATTTTTCCATTTGTAAAAATATCAGTTATGAAGAAATATGTCTTCAATAAATCTCACAGGCTTATAAAACTACATGTAATCCTTGATCTTTTCTCCACTTTATGTCATAATACGATTCTATCACAAGGTAATCTAGATGGTCTCCATATTTTGTTGAAAAAATAGGAGCATTAAAAATCCTTGAGTCAGGACATTCCCTGGCAGTGCAATGGTTAGGCCTCTGCCATCTCACTGCCAAGGGCCCGGGTTCAATCCCTGGTCAGGGAACTAAAATCCCACAAGCCATGCAGTGCAGCCAAAAAATAAATAAATAAAAATTAAAAATTAAAAAAAGAAAACTTAAAAAAAAATCCTTCACTTAGATTATGTTCAAAATATTGCCTACACATTATCTATCTGCTTTATATAAAAAATGATTTGATAGGTAGCAAATCATACATTCCAAAGATGTCTTTTACTTCCTCTTTCACATGTTCTTCTAGGAACTTCCCATTCTCCCATCAAAAGGTAGAGTCTAATTCCCTTCCTTTTGATTCTGGGTGAGTCTGTGACTTGCTTTTAACCAATAGGATGTAGCTGAAGTGACAATGAATGTCTTTCCAAGGCCAGGTCATAAAAGGTGATGCAGCTGAGATAGAAACTAAAATACTTATACTTGGCCCCCAAGCCACCACATAAGCAGCAAGATTCCCCTAAGGCTGCCATGCAGTGAGGAAGCCCAAACTAGCCCTCATGGAGGGACCATATAGAGAATCCCTGAGACCACACTGACAGACATAGAGGGATGCTCAGCCCATGTCCGGTTGCTCCAGCTCCAGCTACTGCCTAACTGCAAATGATTACGCCATTTCCCTATCTATTCTCCCTCTCTCTGGGTTATTTAATTTATTTAAATTAATAATTTAGTATGCAAGGAAGTGGCTAAGAACCACATAAATATATCTCTCTAAACTAAAACTAAAGTGTCCCCAACTCAACTTCTCTCTACATCCCAAACATGCTGTGGCCACTCCAGTGCCACATGTCATAACGGGGAAATTTGATGGAGGGGAAGTTGGAGATGAAGGAGACAGTGTTCTTAACTGACTGTGGTTAAAATATTCACAAGATATATGCTCACATGACCATACTGAAAGGCTCTCCCAGAGTTTTGGAATGGGTCCATGCACATAAAGGGCTCTGAAGCTGAGGTTGCACTGGATTCACAGTAAATCTACCTTAACTATGAATCTATATATTTTTCCACCCACATTGGAGTGTTTTAAGATCACTTAGGGGAGTTTGCCATTCCAGGTCAAGTCACCAGGGCTGTCATTCATGCCCATCTATCCCCACAGAGATGGAGACCTAATCCAGGTTGGCTACTCAGATTTACCTATTCCCAGAAAGGTAAATGTAACCCATGAAAGGCCAATAGAACCCAGGAAAGGTCACTGTAACCCAAGAAAGGCCAATGAAAATTTCCTAGAATTAATATATGGTTGTTTAGGGAGAGAAATCTTCTTTCTACTGAGGGTGCTGAACAGAGAGGGGTCTGGGCCTGCTGATGACCAGCTTTTTCCTCCATGAAAAGATCTTTGAGAATAAGCCAGCATTTAAAAGCATTACTGGGAGATGGAGGCTAACAACATTATGTGAGCTTCCTGAGCCAGCTGTGCACCCTGCCTAACTCCTCCTTGTTGTTAGACAATAAATTCCCTTCTTACTTTAAGGGAGCTGAATCCCTAGCATTTACAACCCAAACAGACTTGAGTGATACATCCTTTCTTTTTTTGCTACATTAGAGTGTTTTGCTTCAGTTTTTATGTAGCAACTATACCAAATGTAAATTTTAACAACAAATAAATTCATAAACATCTCCATCATTTTGAGAATTTCTCAGACCTGGCAACATAATCAACATGAAAATACCATGCATACAGGAGAGGGAAAAAAGTGAAACACACAAACAAAAACTAGTAATTGTGTTAAACTAACAAGTTTTAAATAAGACAAAGTACAAAGGACAATTTATGCTAAAATAGGTCTGGTAGACTTAAAATACAAACCTTATTAACTCCAAGTCATTTTTATAGGGTATTTATCTAATCCAATAAAAAGTGACATAAAAAATATCATCATTTTTAAATGCGTAATACCAGCATCAGACAAAAGATCAAAGAAAAATAGTTGGAAACCCCCAAATAGAATCAATCATATAAAATTATACAATAGAGGAGGCATTTAAGATCAATGAGAAAACCAAAGATTAGTTGGACACTGGTGCTGAGGTAATTAAATAAAGGGAAAAAGAGAAACCAAACTCATAGCCAAAATAAAATTAAGTTCCATGTGATTTAAAGCTTTAAATGTAAACAATAATGACTAGAAGAAAATATACAGAAATATTTATGTGGTCATGGAGTGGTAAATTTAACATCGGATATAGAATTCCATAAATGAAAAAAATGGAATTCAATTTCTTACGTTTTATATGAAATTGAAACATCCAAACATAAATTTAAAATAAAAATGTATAAGACAGAAATATAAAATCACAATGCAAATGACAAGCTGGAAGATTATATTTTAAATATGTCTGACAGAATAAAGTTATTAACACGTAAAGAATTCTTGCAAATGAATACGGAAGAAAGAAGTCCCCTAGTACAGATGTAGATAAAGGGGCTGAGAGTGCCCCTCCAATACTAGAGAAGCCCCGTGGAGTGTATGAGAATGCTGACAACAGCCAGGTCTGAACAGTAGAATTACAGGAAATTTTTATTCACCATTTTGTGTTTTTCAAGATAGAGCATGTGTTTCTTCTGTAATTAGGAAAAGCAAACAATGGCTATGTAACCTAAAACATTATGATAAGCCTTAGAGGAAAAATAATTGATGGAAAATTTACTCCAGAGAATGACGCCCGATCCTAACCAGGCTGTCACTTTCCACGAAACCTAAGGCATTAGTTACTTGTTTCTGGCTCGTATGATGCTTTAGAAACAGAACTAATCAAACATACAAACCTTTGTAATCTATTTTATTAAATTAAATGCACTGAAGTCCTTTATCTGTGGTGTCATGGACTGTAGTATAGACTATTCTCTTAGCGCTTCACATTAGGTTCAAACTAATTACCAGTGTCTCCCGCTCTGATGGTGGGTCAGTGTCTCAAGAGGGCCTGTTTTATCTCTGTAGGCCCAGGCCCCAGCTTGAGGCCCACTCATGGGAGTGCTCAATAGCTGTCAGTCCAACAGAACTGAACTGGGCCTCTCTGATGGTGAAACCTGATCCAACAAGAGGTGGTCAATTAAAGACGATTTAACTATTTTCATGAAAGCTCATTTACTAATTTACTTCAAGTCATTTAGTTTTCCTCATTAATTTTCAAATGGTTCATATACCCAAAAAAGAAACAAGCAAACTGTGAGATTTTAGTCATTTAAGGTATGGAAACACGATGCTAACGAAAAAAATTAAAAATTTTCTCAGATACTTAGTATAAAACCATGGTCAAGACTAATTCAGACGAAGGGAATGTCCAAGTGAAACCAGTACTACCAAATCTTTGATTATATTAAAGTATAAACTTTCACAAATATTCAGAACTTCCAGTTAACATACTGTTCCCAAAAGGAAGTTTACTGAATACGTTTTTAAAATGTCTAAGTTAGCATGAGTTATTATTTGCATAAATGTATCAAAATCCTTGAAAGCAACTTTCATTACACAGATTAATATTGTCATCTGAAGACTTATTTTTGCTATTAAATTACTTGGCAAATAGGTTTCTTGATAGGTAGCCTAATGTTTATGCTATGCTGAGCCAGTCATAATGTCTTAATTAGTAGAGGCTGAATTAATGAGACTTCATTATTATGGCAATATTTTAAGTAGAATATGATAGGAAGTGCAAGCATTTCTAAAGAACAATCTTTGCTAACACAAAGGGTATTGTTATTTAATGTGGAATGCATTTATCTAAAATTTTACTTATCCACAGCATGTTAACTCCAAAATAATAAGAATTTTAGCTTCACTTGTTTTGAATAGTAGGTCTTAAAAGTGTTTTCCTCACTTTATGATCAAAAGATAAATATATATTTCTTCCATTATAGAACAATTCTAACATCTGTACTTTGAGCTATACTTAAGTGTACTTTTACATTTCATTACACACTAAATCATCAAAATAAACACTGAGGATTATGAATGTCTGGCTCTTAAATAACTGTTTTGTTATATTATTTCTTTACAAATCACTGCTTTCATTTTAAAGGTAATCAATCATAGAATCACACAATAACAGAACTCGGAGATGATGTAGGAAGGTTACAAATTTACTTACACTTTGCATCTCAATGTGTTAAAAAAAATGTAGCTTTTTTTTCTTTTTTAACTGATCTAATATTCTTCAGGAATCCTCCTCACTAACCAGCTTACCATGAACTTCCAGGAACTCCTGCCTGCATGGCTCTCACTCCTAACCACACCATGCCACCACTTCCACTTTCTTGGGCTTCCACATATTGCCTTTATACCTAGTCCAGTCGGTCTCCTCTTCCTGTCCCCATCCATGATCTGACGCCAAGTTCCAAAGGGAATCAAAGATAAAAGCCCCTTGTTTCGGCTTTGCCACCTTACATGTTTTAACACTACCACTCCCATTCCATGAGCCAATCAAGATGCGGAGGAGCCAGCCATTATCTTCACGAACCTCTTACCTCCTCTAACTTTGCCTGTCTCTTCCAGCCCTTAAAGTACCCAAATAAAAGAGGGAGCCTTTCCTCCTTCTTTTTCATTACCTATCCATTACAAATACATCACATCCTTCTCCTTAAGGTGGAATGTTGTACTGTCTTCCCCCCAGAGGTCACATGGCAGATGAAGTGCAAGGAAATACTAGCTTACAGACATCTGAGCCGCAAGAAGAAGGGATGAGCTAAGCTATTGATGAATATGTGGGTTGCAATGCCAACTCTGTATGACCAGCCTGGGTTCAGATTGATGTTCACGCTTACAGGACATAAAAGGTTTTAATACCACCAGGTTTACTTAGAAAGATACAGCAGAGGAAATACAGCATTTCCACATGATAGCATCAAATACATCTTCAGTAGAAGTTCTTACAGTGGTATAGGCATTGCTCCCCAGATCCCATTAAGGATTTGTACAGAAGAGCAAATGGCCAAGATAGGTATAATTCCTGAAGAGGGAGGGATATTTGGCACAACCAGCTATAAAGCGGCTTTAGAATCTGTAGATTTTCAAGACAGTATAGGATGGGGGTAAGGACAAACCAATAAATCGATATAGAACACTGAGTCTAGAAACTAACTTGGACACAATGTAGCAAATTGATTTTTAACGCAAGGGATATTGAACACCAGTGGGGACAAGAAACTATTCACTAAGGACCCTGGAACAATTGATCATCTATAAAGGAGAAAGAAAACTGCATAAAATTGATTGTATAAAAACAATTCCACGTAGATGAAAGACTTAAAGCTCAACTTGCATTTGTAGAAGATTAATGTGTAGGATCTATATGACCTTGGGGTAGGGAAAGACTTAAACAATATAAAAAGCACAAATCATAAAGGCAGTAGAAATATTTGATTAAAGTTAAGGATTACTTTTCTAAAGAGACAAAAACCAGTGAAAACTCAAACTATAAACTGAGACAACATCTGCAACAGAGAAAACTGAAACGGAATGAGTATACCACATGAATAACTGCAACAAATGATTATTTAAATTAATGACTCAAAAAATGGTCATTGAATAGGAATAGGTATTTCACAGAAGAGGAAACAGAAATGGCCAATAAACATGAATAGATGTTCAGCCTCATTAGTTATCAGGGATATGCAAACTAATCCCCAATGAGACAGCATTTCATAACCACCAGATTGTCAACAACTTTAAAAAGTCAATCTCAAGTGTTGCCAAGGATGTATCACAATAGAATGCTCATCTGCTCTTGGTTGGAGTGTAAATTGACACCTCAATTTAGGGAATTACTTTGGCATTCATTCATTCACTCATTCAGTATATATTAATTGACTACTATGCATCTGGTACTATTCTGGGGCTTCAGCATGAACAAAACAGATTAAAGTGACCATTTTAAGCTGAAAATATGCAAATCTCTTTATAACCTAAATTCCACTTCCTGGAGAGGATACGCCCTACAAAAGATATATGTATAACTTAGAAAAATCTGTATATGTGTATATATGTGAATGTTCAAAACAGTACTGCTTCTAATCAAATTGAGAAAAAAAGATGATAATCAAAATGTGTACCACCAGTTGAACAGATAAACGAATTGGAGTATGAAAAATAAAATAATATAAAACAACACTGAAGCTGAATGAATTACAGTTACATATCAAAAACAATATGAACTTCAAAAACTATGTTATTGGGAGATTATGTAACAATAGATAAAAACTAAGCATCTTCTGAAAACATATACATGTTTAGTGGTAAAACATAAAGAAAAGCAAGGTAATAACACACAATTCCAGAATAGAATTACCTCTGGGCAGTAAGAAAAAAGGAAGGGACATCTGAAGCAGGGTTTTATTTTTGAAGCAGGTGATAGGTATACAGAAGTTTATTTTTTCAAAACTACATCTATGTTTTACATATATTTTGAAAATATTTTATATTTTACATTTATAAATACTCTATGTCCTTAGTTTATTAATTAAGCTAAGTTTCTTTGCTTGGTAATCAATTTGGACCAAAACAATAAAGTAGTAAAATCAAGGACTCACAACTGTCACTGCTTATCCACCATGTAAAAAATAACATACCGTCAGTATAATCTTATCTCAGGGAAAATTAAAAATGCAATTTAAAGTTATCAGAAAACTGAATAAAAGATATATGATAATGTGGTTATCAAGAGCAAATTCTACAGTATTGTATAAAATTTTTGAAGGCTCAATTGAATTGGAACTCAAAAAATATTTATATATGAAGATTATTTCATAGACATACCTACCATAGTAGAATCACTCTGTCATTTGCCGCATTAAGAAATAAGCCTTGAAAACAGTTAACAAACATGTTAGAAAATAATTTATGACTTTATATAATAGAAAGTCATTCATATAAACTAATTCAGCATAGTGTTTATAATATCAGAAGTCATATTTAGCAAACATTATTCAAACATTGTTCAAGACGAGCAGATAAGGCTAAGGTAATGCTTTCCAGAATAGAAATATTGAAGTGGAGGCTGTTTTTTAAAGGCCAATAATTATTTTGACCCTTTAAACCAAATTCTAATAAATAACTCCTCTTTAGACTGTAGTTGAGAGGTTTGGGAGGAAGGGAAGGTGTCTATTGTCCTTAACACATAGAACAGTGCTTGTGCATATAAATGAATTATTTTTACAGAAAATTCTTAACATAAGATTTTCATAATCTAAACCATTAATAAATTTACTATAAAATAAGCTTATTCATAAGCTTATTTAATGGTCAATATATATTTTGAAAATGAATTCTAAATTTATGTGACTATTGGTGGGCATATACACATACATAATTTGAGGAAATTTTCACAATACACATAAACAAATGAGCATTACAATGAATTAATATCACTACTGTATATAGGAAACTATGCAACATTAATTAAATTTATGGAATGAATATTTAATTTTACCTATCTGATCATGAACTGCACAGACATTTTTTAAAACTTCAGTATAGTAAGAAAAAAGGCTTCTGTGATTAAAGGTTCAGTGCATACTGTTCAATCAAATAATCTAATTTCTAAACACATGAGTGTTTAGAAATGTCAAGTAAAATTAGTCTAGAGTTGTCTACTTTCAGTGAAAAGGTTAGTCATAAATGAAAGACTGCTTTAACTGCATTTCCCTAGGACATACTTTATATAGTCCATAACAAAAGATTCAATTACCTTAATATTACCCACCACATACATGGATATCTGTGTGTGTATATATACATATGTGTATGTATGCAAGTATATATATATTTCCATTTTGCTTTGAGATATACACACATAAAAAGATGATTTTAGACCTTTCTTTTTCCTGGATGCTAAAAATTAAGGTGTTGGATTTTTATACAATGTATTTTTGGTATGTAGTCATAATGTTCTCTATTTCTCTAGCTCTGACTGTCAGTTTCACACTGCTCTATAGTGTGAAATTGTAAAGAAATGGTGCAAAAGAGACAACTGGGAGCACAGAAATTTAACAAGAAATTACTATGCACAATGTTTGAAAAAGGCTAAAAAAATTTTAATAGAAATGTCTATGTTCCAATTTGATGGGATGTTTCAGACAAAGAACCGTAGATTTTCCTAAATGTATAAGCTTTTATCTATGTACAAATGTTTGAAAAATGAAAAGATAATCTAGACTATAGCACACTACCTACAGGAAAAGATGTATAGTGTTCTTAAAATGAAATCTTATAACCATAATGTCTGCTTATCTCCCTAGAATTAAGTTGTTGTTCCCACTTTTGCATTCTTGTGGATAAGGTTGTGGTCATTTCAAACCCTCTCTCCACAGCAACCTTTTCAACTTCCTTTACAGCAAATATGAAAAAACAGTTAAAAAAAGAAATGGTATTGAAGATCACCTTAGAGTGTTCTATGTCTTTTCCTTCACTAAAATCTTTTGTCTATTCATTGCCCTAATAAGTTAGTTACTATTATTTGGGTTCTCAGAGGTAGGACACTACTCCATGCCTCTTTTCATCTTAAATCACGCCTTACACGTCTCCTTATCCTTTCTGTGTTTCCTTCTATTCCCTCCTTCCCCATTCAGGGCACTGTTTTAACAATACAGTTAGACAAGCCTGGAATCACATTCCCAACCCTTCCACTTACTACCTGTGTGATTTAAGGGCAGTTACTCTTTGGTGTTCTAGTGTTCACTAGGTTATAGGAGTGTTAGTAGTTATATTGCAGCAATTTTTTAAACAGATGTAATTTTATTCATAAAGCATTTAGCATAGTGGTTGGCACATGGTAGGAGCTCAATAAATTGTGGTGATACTTCTATTATGTCACACTTTACTGCACCTAGTCTAGACTTTCTACATCATTTCATGATGGCAAAGTCCAATATCAGCAACACAAAAATAGCCAGAAAATTATGGCCTATTTGTTTGCTTAATAAATGACTTGCAATTATGATGAGAAGGAAGAACAAATAATATTAGTAACAATACTGCTTTGTGCTCTACAAACATCTTTCATAGACATCATCTTATATAATATGCATATAGCATCTCTGTAAGTTTTGTAAAGCAGATATCATTTTTATTATTTTAAGGATGAAAAAATTAAACCTCATAGAGGTTGAATAAGTCAACTGAACATTGACTGGACATGGAGACAGTTAATGCAAAATTAGGACCAGAACCCACATCACTTCAGCCAAAGTACCCCACAATGTGTGATTTAAATGAGCATGCCATCTGTGGCCATAGAGTTTCATGTGTGTGTTTCATGGAGCATCCAGACTATAGTGATGAGTTCAAATGAGATGAACAAATACTCAACATTAAAAATAGATCACAGCTGCCTTGCAAGACAGTGAGTGCAGAAGAAAAATAATTTATCAGATAATCCTTCAATTTCTGTGACTTTATTTTTATAAACTCAAAATATATTAAAATAGACTCTAACTTGAATTATCCTATTTAATGTATTCATCACTTTTATCTTTCCAAAAAGTAACACTCCAAACAATGTAAAATACAAGTGATTTATTTTCTGGTCCACAGGACTTTCAAGGAGACTTGTGTTAGCTAAGCAATATTAGGATCCTACAGAATGAATCATCTTACAATGAAACTCTTGGGGAAGGTCCTATATAATTGGGAAATAATGTCTGAAAATATTGCTACAGTTGTAAGTGACTACTTCTGGCCTTTTAAGGATTAACCATACTCGCTACCCAAAAATTATTATAGTAGATTATAATCTACTTAAGTAGACTATCATCATATAGTCTTTCTGCAGAGATACATTTTTATTTTTATAAATTTAGAATTACATGCAGAACAAGGATAAACCTGGAATTATATGATTAAAATAATATTATAACATATCCAAATAAAAATTGTTTTGAATAACCACCACAGAAAAACATCATGTCACACCTAAATTCATGTATTTAAACCATATGGAGTGCATCAGAGCTACCATAAAGTGACTGAAAAGATTTATTTTGAACACTGAGGAAAACTTATTTGTGAGCAGATGCTTAGTCTAGCTTAAGGGCAGCAGGCTTGCACCGGGTGACTGATCGCATCACTGGGGCATTTTTTGTGAAGCCTATAAAAGGATATTTAGTAGTAAAATGCCTGCATATTGATGACAACAAACCATATAGGCACGTCAAGATATTTCTGAAGGGCATCACAATCACAGTAAGTGCCCTGGATCTTAAAACAAAGGCAGTCCACCCCCATTTCTCAGAGAGAAAATGCTCTTTCGTCACGTTTAACTCTTTCAGACAAAAATCAATGAGAAATTTGCTTGAACAAAATGCACATGATTAAACTCTTGAAGCATAGTTCCCTCGCTAATAATCTCTCATTTAATCCTTCATGTTCTTAGAGCAGCTAGTTCTGGAGAAACTCAAAACACATTACACATTTTCTCTTTTGTTTTTAAACTATGAAAGCAATCTTTCGAAATCTATGTCAAGAGTAAAAAAGAGGCTATGAAATGATTGCCATGAAAAATATCACTAGACTTTTCCAGCTTAAGCTCTTAAAGAGCACTAAAAATATAGCCCGAATCTCTCATTTTGTTTTTTTTAATTTTATTTTTTATTTACTTATTTATTTTATTGGCTGTGTTGGGTCTTTTTTGCTGTGCATGGGCTTTCTTTTTAGTTGCGGTGAGTGGGGTCTACACTTCGTTGTGGTGTGCGGGCTCCTCATTGCTGTGGCTTCTCGTTGTGGAGCACGGTCTCTAGGCACGTGGGCTTCAGTAGCTGCAGCACATGGGCTCAATGGTTGTGGTTCACGGGCTCTAAAGAGCAGGCTCAGTAGTTGTGGCGCACGGGCTTAGTTGCTACGCGGCATGTGGGATCTTCCTGGAGCAGGGATTAAACCCGTGTCCCCTGCATTGGCAGGCGGATTCTCAACCACTGCGCCACCTAGGAAGCCCCAAGTCTCTCATTTTGGAGAGGAGGACTTTGGAGCCCAGAAGGTTACTTGACTTACTCAAGGTCTCATAGTCAAGTGGTGGCAGCCTCAAGACAAGATTCCAGAAAACTCAACTCTCGTCTGGTTTTCTTTCTACCACATGATGACCTCTTTCACATGGAAGGGAGCAGTCAGTATGAAACAGCCACATTTGACCAAAAATTTACCTTTCTTATAGTTAATCATGTTGGGGCCCAAACCAAAATAGCATTATTATATGTGTAAATATTTTTAAAAATAACTTTTAAGTCTACTGTTACCTGGTCTCAATATGTTGCACTTTCTTCCCCCAAACTGATGTCATCAGACATCCTTATTACTGCTTAGCAAATTGCAAAAGATGACATCTGTAAACTCAGTTGGGAAGACTTTGAGACAGAAAAAGAAATCAATGCTAATTTAATGCATGAGTGATAGAAATCAATTGAGATATACTCTTCAAAAACAGTCATGTCGTTTTATGTACTTATAATTTTAAAGCCCACTTATGAATTCTTGATAAAAGAGCAAGTGAGAAAACTATTGAAAATTATTAAAACAAGGGCAGCATAACAAGTTTTTAAATTTTTCTTAAATCTAACCCTCAGTGTCTTCTAAAAATATTCAAGTAGTTAACACTTTAACGTATCAGACAGAAAATAGGCTAAATTCTAAAAACATAGTGGAGTTAAAACATGACTTCAAAAAAAATTTAGTTCATGTGATGTACATATATACTGGAGTCAAAACTGGATTCGAGAAAACTAATGAGAATATTCTTCTCTACCAAATAAAAAAAAAGGGAAATTAACTTTCTTTTTAGTTCAAGTTTGCTGAAAATCCTAAAAGGAAACATTTAATTTTATAGGACATGCTGAAAGACACAGGTAAAAAGGAAGGCAACACAGCTAGAACTGAATTAATCAAGCAAACATCATTGACAATCAACAGAACTTTCCTGGTAATTAAACTCAGTTTGAGACAGCTGGAAGTGGACCAAATCTAGTTGGAGATTCCATGGGAAAAGAATCTTAAGGGTGCAAAATGGTCTTAAAAAATGAAATATGTAAACAGCTGTAAACCTTTCAACATTTTTTAAAACTATAGGGGCAAAATCTGAATAAAAACCAAGAGGATAAGCCTTGCGCTTCCAAGTTGAGAGATATTAACTAACACAGCTCCTCACCCAGCTTCATTATTATTCTTCAAGTTGCATTGTGCTTATATGAAAACTCATTTTCTCTAATTTCCCAAATATTCCAAGGGTCACATAACTATTAGCAATCAGGAAGGTAGGAGATTGAAGAGTGAAACATTCCAAGGCTAAGACTGCTTCAACTGAACTCTAAACTGTTAAGTCTAACTATATCTGGATCCTTGTTCCATCTATTTAACAGCTGCACTGGGAAAATTCTGTGTTTGGCCACACCTTTGATGAGAGTGACCACATATCCCAGTGTCAGGTAACCCAAGTTTATGCCTGGGTCCTGGCTTAATCATTAATAACTCTTAAAAGGGTTCCATTTTGATCATATATCATATAACCATCACTTATAAAGAACTTTAAACAGCCTCTTCCCTTATTCTCCCAGTCCCCAACAGGACTTTCTTCCACGCAATTTAATGCTAGAAAAGGAGTTAAATGCTGATCTCGCCATAACAGAAATATTTCAACACACACCTTGACTTTGGGGTCCCTACTTCCTGTCTCTTTTCTTTACTGCTTTCTATTACTAGTTTAAATTTCACTTCTTCCTATGGAAATTATGCATTATTCTTCTGACATTCTCCTCTCCCCTCCCTCACCCCCTCAGTGCTTAGCTGACTTGCAAGCACAGACCTAATTTAAAATATTAAATCTAATACAAAAATGCTTCAAAGCCACTAATTAACTTACAAATCAATTATTGCAACACAGTTCATTTGTCAATTAGGTACAGCTCCTGCACTGATAAAAGAATTTAGGACAAAATTTATGCTTAATAAATACTATTGATAAACACCTGGATTAATAAATGAATGGTTAGGAAAGTAATTTATAGACAAGAGATTTGGCGAGAAGTAACAGAAACAATCGTATGCCACCAAGAGAAAGAGACAGGATGGTAACAGGATAAAAGAAGCAGCCCAAATTCATACGTGTAATTAAGTTTGAAAGAATCCCTGCCACACCATGGTATTCCACAATGCCCAGTATGTCCTAAGGCATCATCATTTATAACTCAATCTACTGGAACATTTTTTCTTTTTACTGTAAAAACATAACTCAGACTTCATCATGGAAATCATTATTTAAAATAAATTTTTTAGAAATACACACTTAGGAAACCAAAATACACCCATTTCTTCAAGAAAACATGCATACATTGGCTTTCAAACTGGAATGTTCAGACCTGCTAATATTGTTCCTGTTTTGCGCAAAAGAGGTAGTCAAGACCGAAAACTTAGAAATGTG
Source organism: Hippopotamus amphibius kiboko (assembly GCF_030028045.1). Lineage (NCBI taxonomy): Eukaryota > Metazoa > Chordata > Mammalia > Artiodactyla > Hippopotamidae > Hippopotamus > Hippopotamus amphibius. The sequence continues at coordinate 122,459,937 of NC_080193.1, read as the reverse complement.
CGCCTCTGCTTTTATTTTTTCACAATTACCATGTTTTTAAGCACTGTGCCAGGCTCTGAAGCATATGTAACTTCATTTGACCATCACTCCTGCCCAATGAGGTACACTTTATAGATGCAAAAACTGAGTTTAGGCAGGTTGGAGAACATTCCCTAATAAGCTAGTAAGAGTCAGGGTCAGGATGTGAACCTGCGGCTGCCTGAGGCCAAATCCCTTCACGATCAACTCATTTGTGGTACTTGTTTAAAGCCTCTCCACTACCTGCACAGCAGAGCACAAACCCCATTAATGAGTGATTCTTAAAGCTTTAGAAAAACAAACAAGAGCTTTTATAAACACCCCCATGCCAATGATTGGTTTAATTCATCAGGGCAGAGCTTGGGGATCAGTGCTGTTTGAAAGCTCCCCACCTGATTCAAAGGTGCAACTGGGTCTGGGAAGGCTCCCAGAGACTTGCACACCTGGCCCTCTACAAGTAGCTTGCCTGCTTTGCCAAAATGCTGCTCCCTGACAGTTCTTCACAGCCACCCTACCCTCCAGCGCAGGCCACCATTAGGCACTATTATTTACACAAAGAGATAATGCCTATTGAGGAAAGAAACTTATTTGGATTAAGATCTCTTTCTCTCTGTTTCTCTCTCCTTGTAAAAATGTTCACCCTTTGTAGTTTCGGTATTATCATCCCTGTCCTGATTCTTGGACACGTCTTTCAAACTTATTGAAACTGTCTAGTGTGGAAAGTGTGTAAGGCATCTTTCCACGCTCTTTATCTGCTGTAATTTTTATGAGACAGAGAAAGATGAAAATTCATAGAATATTAGCATAGGTCAACAGGGATTGTGTCCACTTAGTTCAGCCAATTAGAGCACGGGCCTAATGAGACTAATATCATGGTTTTCCTGTTATCTAGTTGGCTCTGTTATAGATTCACAAACACAAACCTTACCCTTACTCTTGGGTAGGCAATGCATGGATGCCAGCAGTTATGCTGTTGATCCTAATATATAGATGATCGACACACACACACACACATATATATATATACATATATAATGTTATGGTTCTGTGCAAATCCAGTAGTATCATCTTCAGATGAAAACAAGAGCATATTTTAAAGAGCAGCAGTACAGCCAATTTAGGCCAATTAGAAGACAGAAGGAAAATGTCTAGTTAATCAATAGTGAGCTGATCACAACATTAATCAAGTCATGCCACATTCCTGCAAGCTGACATTGAATATAAGATAAAAATCACTCCCACTTCAGCTCAGCTGGGATTTTGAGACTGTGTTAAATTAACATTCAGATTTAGCATTAAACCCCTAGAAGCAAGGGAATTCATAATAAACTGCCCATCATTTTATCATGACTTTGTATTCAATCCCAAAGGTGAGATCACCCAGAGTTAGGAGTTTCTCAAACAGAGAAATAAATGTATGACATTAAAAAACCAACCCATTACATAACTGGGTAAGCTCAGTGCAGCATTGAATGCTGTCATGTTTGTGGATTTAAGACATGCTTTACTATTATTTTAAAGTGGTCTTGGTCTCTCTTCCATTCCTTTTAATATGGTACTGTGACTTGCATTGGGGTATTTTGGAAGTTTTCATTTCACAAAGCTGAAAGCCCCTATGGCCCTGGTATTGTATACGAATACTCAGGAGTAAGATGAGTGGAAGGATCTTATGGGAGGGACACTCAAGTGACTGTGTTCAAGCGTGAATACTTGAGAAGTGTATTTCTAGCAAGTTCTGGAAGGAAAAACACACCATCAGTCAGGCAAAGGCTGGACACTGGGAATGGTCATAGAGGGTCAATGCAACACCCGCTCAGGACTTGACCAAACACCAGCTTTTCACCTTGAACTTGCAGGCAGCAGACACTCGGGAGGACAAAGGGCAATAGGCTGGATCATCATCCAATTACCTGGTGGAATGGCTTCTGCTTGATGTCTTTTCCCACCATTAACCGTAGCTAGAAACCATGAAGTCATCATCTGGCAACCCTACAAGCTTCTACTGTGATAATTTTGATCACATCATATTCTTTCCATTTTCCCTCCACTTCTTGCATCTTTTATTTTCATATGAATAGATCTCTTATTCTCGAAAGTAAACTATGTATATGTTAAAAATTCAAATGTACAAAAGGGTATAATAGTTAAATCAAAGTCTACTTCAAACCATACAAAGGGGAATATAGTTAAAAGCAATTCTACTTTGAATCCAGTCCTCAGTCCGCCTATGAAATCATTTCTCTCTTTTTCCTCTTCCCCTCATCCTCCTTCTTTCCTTCCTCCCTCCCTCCCTCCTCCTCCCTCTCTCTGCCCCCAGTCTGTGTGTATATACGCGTACACACACATATAAACACACAAACACAGATATCTTTTACACAAACATATTGATTGTTTTACTTATATTTGTATATTATTCAATATCAATTCTTATACATGTACTTTATTCTTTAAAAATTAAAGTATAGCTGATTTACAATGTTGTGCTAATTTCTGTTGTATAGCAAAGTGGCTCAGTTATACACATACATACTTTTTTTTAAAGATATTCTTTTACATTATGTTGTATCCCAGGAGATTAGATATAGTTCCCTATGCTGTACAGTAGGTAGGTGTACTTTATTTTAAATTACTGCATAATATCTGCTAAAGTTTGAATGTTTGTGTGCTCCCAAAATTCATATGTTGAAATCCTAATGCCCAATGTGATGGTATTAGAAGGTGCTCTATGTATCTTTGTATGTGTATGCAAGCATATATGTTGACCAGATTTGGGGTTATAGAACTTCTAAGTCAAAAGTTATGCATGTTTTACGTTTCAGCAGTTATTGCCACATTGCCCTACAAATACATGAACCAATTTACACCTCATCCACCAACATGTGAGAGTGCTCCCAGGCCCACATACTTGCTAACTGGTGATACTATAAGGTTTGATCTTGCCCACTTGATAGGTAGGAAAAATAGTATCTCACTGCAATTTTAATTAAAGAATGAATATTTTTATGAGCAGCAATATCAAGTAATTTATAGAGTTCTTCACAGGAACTCACAGATCCTGTATTCAAGTGTCCTCTCCTTTAGTCAATATTTGAAATATATTATTTACTATGTGCCAAGTGTTGCATTGGGAGTCACATACTTAAACTAGGTCCTATCCTCAAGGCAATCTAGTAGAGGAGAAAGTTATTAAAATAATAATTAATATACATTGTCATAAGTACAATAATAGAATATGTATACTGTTTGGATGTAGAAATGCTTAACTGTGGGTAAAGAGCTTTTTCCTGAAATGTATCAATATCTTAATTATTTAATTTATTTTTACATTTTATAAACATGTTGAAATGTGATAAGAAAAATAAACAGAATACCCTGGTCAGCAAGAAGCATAACTATGGCAATTACAGCTAATAATTAAAGGTTCTGATTAGTTGAAAAATTACCTTAACTGGCTCATCTATGCTTATAATCTATTGAAATAAGAGTATACAGAGTAATTTATAAAGCTCTCTGTTTTATTTGATACTTCTTTTGGGGACTTACAACTTTGTCTAAAAAACTAAGTCACAGCACATCTTTTCTCTCTTCATTTTGCAGATATTGTTTAGCTCTTATGAAATCAAAGTACAAACTCTAGTCTCCTACCCTTCCTCCTCCCCCAACTCATTGAACCATTAAATGTTTAATATACAGTGATTCCTTTTAACTGTTGGATTTGTCATACCATGCTAAAGAAGCCTGCCCTTTACTATGAGGTGTGTTAAGGATAGTTAATTATATTACACAGAAAGCCCTTTAAGTATTCAGATCCTATAAAATGTGATATTAATGTTAACATCATTGACTGCTAAGGCTACTACTTGAGCTTTTAATTATCATTCTAACCTTTAAAAGCTGTCTTCCAATCAACAGGAAAGCTTTAAAACTTTACCTTTGGACTAAACTCAACTCCCTTAATTTCCAAACTTCATCGCTTTGGTTGCAGTCAACTGGTAAGTCCTCACTCAAATGTAAACATCCAAGCTGGGGCTGCACACAGAACTAGGCAGAAGAAGCTGGTGTGATGTACAGAAGTTGTGGAGTGAAGGGTTCAAAGGTCTAGGTTTGACTTTCAGTTCTGTTCTCTTTAGCAAGTCGCTTACCCTTTTGTTGACACTGATTTATCATCAGTACAATAAGCAAACACTACCTTCACTATCTACTTCCCAGAGTCATGGTAAGGATCAAATGAAATAATAGACGAAAATGGATGAAGAGTTATAAACAATAAGGTTCTCCATCATCTTTCACAATCTCTCTTCCTTTCCCTCCCAGACCCAGTTCTTTACGTGGCCTCCACCTACCTGAAGCCTTCCATGCTTGTGCCATTCCATTTGGGTCTCCTCTGCTCCAGCCCTATGTCTCCTATCAATATTTATCTGCTTTAGGTTTTATCTCTCAGACCCTACTTTTTACTAGAAGACAGCTATAATAGAAGGAAGAATAATTTGTAAATAATAATGGGCTACATTTATGGAGTACTTACCACATGCCAAACCATGAAGTCATCACTGGCAACCTTACAGCTTTTCCTTTGAAAATTTCTGATTATATCATATTCCTCCTATTTTCCCTTAACTTGCAATGCAAAGAACTTTATATACATCATTCTCATTCAATCTTTACAACAAATCCATGCAGTGGAGTCTATTTTTATTCTTGTTTTACAGATGAGGAAACTGAGACTTGGAAAGTGAAGTAATTTGCCCATGATCCTGCAAAGTTGTGATGGAGCTGGGTTTGAACCTCATAGGGGCTCCTCCCATAACCACTGTGCTCTGCTGCTTTTCCTAGATGCAGAACTAACGTAAAGAACAAATGGTCACTGATACATCACCTTATTAATTTAACATGCCCATCATATTATACAGTATGAAGCTGGAAGATCATCTAACCATCCATGCAATCCTTATCCTCACTTATCACACACGTAAGTCACATTCTGCCTTTTGTTTCAATACCACCAATAAAGGATGTACACTATGTCCCCAAAAGGAATCCCTTCGCATTCAGACAGCTCTATTGGGAAGTTCTTTATACCAAGTGAAAATCTACCTTCCTGAAAAGCTCATTCACTCATCTTAATTTTACCCGAAAGCTTTATTAAAAACTATAATTCAAATGTTCTAATATAACAAATCCTCTAATAATCTCTTCTCCTTGAGAAAGTATTCAGTATACCTTGGCCATGGTGGTCACTCTCAAATGAAAGCACCTAAGTTCTCTGAACTTCTCCAGCTCCAGGCATGTTCTGATAGTTGAGCAAACTTCACTTTTACAGATACTCTAGTTCTTCTAATTCCACCCATCATATCATGGTTTTGACCCATACGTGAGTTTACATCTCCTACAGCTATTCTTGCTCCCTGTTCCATGCACTATAGTTGAAATTGACCATGTTGGAGTTGGTCCATATTTTTAAAACAATAGTTCTAACTGGGGCAGCACATTAGAATCACCTTGGGAGCTTTAAAAATATTGATTTCTGGGTTGCATTCAGAGATTCGGATTTATTTGGTATAGGACGTGGCCTCGGTCAAGATTTATATTCATTGTATTTTCCTATGTATTTATTATCTCAGCTTTATATCATCTATAAATTTAAAGACCAGGTCATCAATTTTTTCCCCAAGTCATTGCAGAGTCCTGGAGCTTCACTTTAAGTTAATATTGGACAGGTATACTTGGGTATAGGCATTCAGCCAGTTACAAAACCACTAAAGTACACTATTACTCAGTCAACAGTTTTCTCTTTTGTTCACAAAATAATATCAAGAAAGATTTTATTAAATGTCCTATGGAAAGCTAGTCTAGGGCGGTAGTTAAGAGCATAGATTCTGGGGCCCAATATCCTGGGCTCAAATCCCAGCTGAGTTACCCGCATGACTTTGGGCAGGTATCCTAACATCTCCATACTTCAGTTTCCATACTTGTAAACAGGTATAATAGTACTTACTTATAGGGTTGTTATACGGATTAAATGAGTGTATACATATAAAGATTTTGAAGCAAGAAAGAAGTGTTAGAGATCATTTCCAAGCCATCCGTATTTTTACCTTACCCCCAATTAAAGCATGATTCACAACCCATTATGGGATTTCTAATTACCATATACACAAGAGTAACATCCACTGCTTGTTCCCTTTAAATGACATAAAAATGGTTGTGTACCTAAAGTATACAAAATCCAAACGATTCAGTTAAGCAAGAGTTAACTAACTTATTATGAATGCAGTACTACCCATTGTACAATAATAAAAATACATAAAATGTAAACAAATATCAGAAAAATTATTTCCTGTAGATTCAATTCTGAATTTGCTTCCTCCTGAATATTTTGAAATTGCTTCAAAATTCTGGCTCCCCTTCCTAGTACCCAAAAGAAAAAAAAAAAAAAAAAAACTTGTGTGAAGAAATACCACCTTAACGTACTGGAAGAAACAGAAGGTTTCTGGATATAAAGCCATTTCCTCTATCATATTCTAAAAAAAATCAACACTACCAAAGAATGAATCAGAGAAAAAAATAGAACTAGAATTACCATAGCTCTCCAAGTGAAATTCACACACCAATTTTGAAATGTCAGCAAAAAGATGTTCGGCTAAATGCCCCAGTGGTGTTGCAGTCTCTCTGGATGGAATAAAACAGAAGTCTCCTCACTGACAGAATAGGCATTCCCTGTGGGAGGCATCTATTTCTTATTCAATTGAAATTTGCCAAGAAAATATAGTTATTGAATAATATCACCTTTTAGGAAGTTAATAGGAATGGAGTCTGTCAGACTACTAGCAACTCTTACTCTCCCACTAGTGCCTTTTCTAAAAATTTGAGAACAATTTCAAAGAAAAAAATGTTTTTTGAAGATGTTTAGTGATAGAAATTTAGATTATGGATTCACATTGGTATTTTAGCATAACAAACAGACCACGTAGCCAACAGGACTGACGTAAGTAGGAGGACACTGGAGCTGATGTGGAGACTAGAATAGAGTGATACTTAAGGTAAGGAGGAATCAGAATCTTTCTCCCAAAGAGTACAGTTTAGATACAAGAAAAGGCCACCAATATCATTTTAAACAATTAGAAGTAATGCATAATACAGTAACATTGATGACTAGGCAAAAGCAGAAAACAGATTGATGAAGGGAAGCAAAAAATAACCTTTCGAGATCCAAAATAATCAGATTGAAAGAGCGGTATACCATTAATAGACATGAAAAAATTGTAAGTAAATTATAATTTGTCCTAGAACAACAGACACTGAGAAATTAACTAGATCATGAGGGTGAAGGAGTTACCATTTAATTGAAAGAAGATATGATTTACTAAACAGTTCTTTACAGGGCTAGTAGAATTAATCCATTTCTAAAACTTGGGTTAATTACTCTCACACTCAACTGATCCATTTGGACTCAAAATAGATTTCCTGGTCTGACCTGCCATGTGGCTGGCAGAGAGAGCACTGAGGTGGCACTTTAGACTGGGTACACAAAGGGTAGCTTGAAGACATTACTCCAAACATTGCCTCTACATTATTGACTAATCAACTGCAAGGTAGCCTCACACAAAATTCTGTTACAGTATATGTGATTCAGTCCTACATGTTTTCTCTCATTTTGAGAATCAGATTATACACTGATGTCTAGTCACTCCTGTTGGGGATATTTACAAAAATAATGATGGGGGCAGGGAGATATTAAGAAGTGAAAAGAGAGAAGAAAGGTAATGGAGAACGCTAAGTGAACAAAGAGAATTTTACAAGACAACCTTAAGTGAGAGGAAGGAAGATGAACCTTTATTCTCCTGTGGGGAGGTTGCCCAGTTGTGTAAGAGTGACATTCAGAGCCAAGACTCTACGCTGGGAACAGGGTTTTTGATAAATAGCTTAGCATCTGTACAATGGGTATTACATTAATATATTACAAAGTTATAAGAATTCAATAAAAACCTGCCTATAAATATTTTGATAGTGAATGAGGCATATAGTAGGTACACAATAAATATTATCTTCATTCGATTTTACTCAGCTGTGTCACGTTGAATAATCCAAGGATCCTTCTAAGTTAAGTTTGCAAGTTACTCTCCCTTCCTGAGAAACCTAGGAAATGGCAGTCAAAAATATGAGTCCTAAAATCAAAAGGACAATGAATATTGGATAAAATCCAGATGGAGGGCGGAGGGCTCATTGAGGGAGGGACCTCTCATTATGCATCTTAACTACAACAAAACAAAATTAATTTATAAGCATCTCAAACTTGTTGAGGGAGAAAAATCCTGAAAATGTTCTAGTTGGCAAGGGGTTGCAGCAATCGGAAATTAATTGTACAAGTCTCATGATTTATTTTAAGTGTTACTGACAGCTATTATTTAATGTGCTACCTTTATTATTTTATCTCAGTAATTACAAGGAGGCTTTCATATGCTTACTCATGATTTCTGCTCTATAAATCCTATTTTTTATACCATTTTTAGTTTCTCAGTGGAAACTTTCTTATCATAGGCGTTTCCTGGCATAAACTCTAACAGTAGAAATTGACTGCTTTTACAGAAAAGTAAAGCCTTCATTTTAGCTTTGGTAGACCCAATTTTCTAGGTAATAATTAGAGACTCAACTTCTTATATAAAAATTAGGTAGGGTTCCCATATTAAATACAGGACACTAACTAAAATTTGAATTTCAGCTAAACAATGAATAATTTTTAGCACAAGTATGTCCCAAATATTTAATGAGACATACTCAAGTTAAAAAGTGTTCACCACCATGGCAACATACCTTAAAATAAACAACAGAGTATATAGACAGTGCAAACTAAGTACTGAATGTATACAAGGAGAAAGCTCGATGAACTTGGAGAATACTTTGATTCTGTAATCATGTTTCTCAACTAAAGCAGGCTTGCTATATCTGCTATATTTCATAACTAATCATTTTTAAAATCTGCTGAAGGAAGCTCAAGATTGCTATCTCTTGATATAAAAGTGAAAAAATGCAGGTACATCACTGAGATTCATGAGAATCTCACCTCCTCATGATAACTTTCTAAATCCTGCTTCTTGTGAAAAAGAAATTGCTACTAAGCCTTCAGGCAGATATGCTAAATTATCCTTCACTTCCTCCAGTGAATTTCCCATGATCTATGTAATATGACAAGTTTCACTATTCTAAGAGAATTCTGACATTCTAAAACTTTTTTAAAGTTTTCATTTACTAAACACATTATCATCAGGAATTTCAAAGAGAAAAAAATCTCAGTGCCCTTCTAACCTTCTAATTCTCACAAACCCAATTTGCTTCGTGGGCTTTGGGGAAGTAAGAAATATGAGATACTTATTTGTAAGTCAAAATCTAAAATGAAATACCCCGACTATCTCATGATGATTTGTGACATGTCATTCGCAAAAGGACAGAAGAAAAATTTAAGTTGTTTAAAATTACGCTTCGTCTAAAAACAAAACTTCCTAATTATAATGGCACATAATATATCCCTGCATTTCAATAAACAACATTTTATCTTGACTCCTTCATCATGTAAAATTGCTTAACCTAGGCAACGATCCAATGATTAACAAGTAAAAAATCATGAAATTCAAGATTTTAGAAGTGTTTTCAGTTCCACTGTCAAAGCCATAGGAAGGAAAAAGTATAATAGCACCATTTCAGCATGTTCCCTAATCCACCTGTAGAGATTTATTTCCACCATGCAAAGAATAAACATAAGAATAAATATTTCATTAAATGTCCTGGTAGTTAATTTTGATCACCTCTATCTCAAAATGCATTATGACCAGCAAAACTTTCACCAAGGGTTATTTTCTGATGGAAAGACAAGGCTAAGGAAATCATTCTCACGTTTGCATATGTATTTCATCGATCATTATTCTGTGGGAACAACAACTATTTTTAATATTTCTATAATTTTAGCATTTGAGAGCTTTTACTTTTCAAGATTAGGCAGTTGTCTGAAAGGAGACTTTTTTTTTAACATTTTTAATGTATCTTCAGACTATTTAATTTTATTCCTTAACTAACCTTCCTCACAGCACATATATGTAAAATAAAGTATAGGTAATTTATATCAATTATAAAATATATAAAAGCCTTACACTCTCTGCTACATAGGATGTATTAACAAGTAGATAAGCCTAATGATGAATTACATTATATGGTCAGCACTAATAAAGTGGTTTTCTGCATTACAAAAAGAGGAACAAATCCTTTACATTTCTGACCATAGCTATTTTGATGTCACATGTCAAGTAAGATCCCAAGTGGTAAATGTTAGCAACTTTAAATCTGTAGGTCCTGGATCAAACAGCATAAAGGAACTTCAGAGAAACAACAGTGCATTTAGGAAGGTAGACTAGGTTGAAGCTAAGAGTCTCTTCTTGAGGGTCTAATTAGGTCCTCCCCCTCCCTCTGCTTTTTAAAAATTTATCTCATAGAGACACCTTAGCAGAAGTTATCAGCTTTGACAGAGCACCGAAATCATGGCCGTGAACCATAAATTGACCATTACCATAAAAAGAGCTGCTAAATGAGAAACCATGTGCTCAGTATAAAACTAATTTCATGCTTTCAAAAGCACACAGTGGCTTCTAGCAAGATAGTGGCCCTGGGACTGGCTGAGACAGATTGGCAAACACAAATGGTTTGCTCCTGATGTGTCTGCTCAGCCAAGCTTTACATGCACTGGCAGTAAACGGGGTTCTCGAAGCTTCTGTCAAATACACACTTATCTGTAACTTTAGAGCTGAAAGCTATAAAACAGCTGCCTCAAATAAATTTAGCAGGAAAACATATACATACACACACATACCACGCACACATACATATACATAACCCCATGTGCCAGGCTAGCTTCCAATCAAATAAAAACAGATTTCTCTGTAGACCTAACATACTAAACAGGCACTTAATAGGCACACCGCTATTGAATACATCATAACGTTCACAGTCCTTTCTTCTTTCGAAGCAGCCTCTCATCACGTAGGAATTAGAGTTGAGAAGAGCCTAAGCAAGAGGACTCCATCTACTTGGAGGCTAACTTTGAGTTTGCCCTTATCAGGCTGGCTTTCAAATACTCTATGCTCATAAAGCCACATCAGACCCGTCTAGGCATGGGGATCTGGTCGTTTAACTCCCCAGAGGAGTGTCGTTATTTTATTTACATTGAAATGATAAAATCTGCTACATTTAAAATGTCACATCTAATTAAAACATGCTTTATGGAGAAATGCTGCTAATTTCCTCCTCCTCTCATTAGTATACCATCTTTGGAAAGCAATCACTATAGGCCGTCCAGTGCATGACAGGTCATAACTTTTAATTATTAATAATGTCAAGCTTAACAACGTGTCAACTCCAGTATGTAATCTATTTCACTTACTTTCTTAGTTACCGCATAAACATCAGTTGTTTCCTACTGTATATTTTTCACATCAAAGATTCTACAGAGTACATTCAGTTCATACCCTTTTTTTATATACCTGAAGCACATAATAACACTGCTAACTGCCTACTTTCGGTAATGACAGCAGATAACATAAATATCACTGACTTGTTCTGAATGTTTAAAATGCAAAGGAAGTCACCTACTGGTAAGATGTCCCCGGCAAACAGCTAGCACAGAATGAAAAGAATGCTATTACATCCTTTAAGGAGTTGCTTCCCCCAAAATTAAAGAATCATATATTTTTCTCTTCACTGTTGCCCCTTCAGATCTGTCAGCGCAAAGTGATAAACACAATTGATAACTCCACAGGATTCAACATAGTGTTCGAAAGAATCTGCTACGGACCCCCCCGATCCCGGCGTCCAAGTTTTAGAATAAAAATGCTCACCTCTGCTAGGAAGTCCACTCCACATCCTGGCAGGGCTTTCCCCAGCTTCAAAAGCAACCAAGTGGGATACACAAAACTTCCAGGATGTGACCCGTGTACTGTACGGGGCTGCGGAGACTTGGCTCCAGCCCTGATGATCTGTGTGACAGTACCACGCTATATCAGTGCAGCTCCAAACCTTCCCAGATGCTGGCTTGTTGCACTGCTCATTGAAAATCCTTTACACGCTGGCAACATTTTAGGGAAGGACAAGCACACTCTGAGTCATTTGTAAAGAAAGCAGAGCAATTTCAATTCTATAGCTCCGTGCATGCTGAAACCAGAGGCACTGTCATCCTACAAGTCTGAGGTGGATTTACGCCGAGAAACAGGCAACCTAAGCCTTCATTATCAATGCATGAAATCAGCCACTGTGATCAAATTCAAGCAAACCACAAAAAGGATATGATTATGAAAGGCTCCACAGATTTAGCATCAAACCTTGTGGAATGAAGAATCCTCTATTGAAATTGTGTAAATGTTAAAAATAGCTCTGGCTTTTCAACAATGAGCAGAATACAGAGAAGAAATCAGTAGTCTATGTTATAGGGACCTATCATAAAAGCCACAAAAAACAAAATAGCTGTAGGTCCCTGGGACTTTTCTATAGACAAATGAAATTGCTAGAGGCTATTACAATTCTAACAAAAAATTCCATATGTTTGACACAGATGTCCGTTAAAGAGCAAGTTAAATATCCATTAACCCCTGAGTGCCTGTCCCTAAATTAAAATAATAATGATAGTAAAAATGTGCAGGGCTATGTTAGCACGAGGGCAAAATACTATCAATTTTACTCTAAGACGAATTCCTAAACAATAAAAATTTAAATGTATTTATTCTGTGTAACAAGAAAATAGACGTACAAGGTAGAGAATATTTTTAACCCCAGTCTTTCACTGCTTATTATTTCTTAAAAATCTACAGCTCAATAAATCCATACACCCCTATGCCAACCACCCCCAAATTTATACCTTTAGATTTCACCATCCTTCCTCTTTTATTACTAAAACATAAGATGCAGGAGCCAGTTGACATAGTCTTAAAAAGGTACAAGGTAGCTAAATCCCAGAAAACATCAGCAATGATTTGAGATCACAAAATATATAGCTTTGACATGTGCATGCAAAGTGTAAAGCAAAAGGGACATAAAACATTTATCAAAAAATTACAAAAATAACTCTGAGAAATTCCTAGTAGGCAGCATTGACAAAACACATATTTAAGATTCTATTGAGATTTTTTAAAACTGGTTTTAGGTTCTCATTGGGACTCTAAAGGCAGAGCAAATCAGGATCCAATAAATGCAATTCCTGATTTGAGGATCTTCTATAAATGACTGTGTTCAGTTCTAGTAAGCAGTAGCTCTTAGGTGTAGATACAGTTAGTAGTATCTGCAATCTAAAACATCTGTGTAAAAATGAGAACTATGCCACAACACACATTTACATAACACAGCATTTTGGAGCAATATTAAACATGGCACTCCTGTGGGTATTCTCATTATGTCCCTTGGTGTGGAATTGACTCCTTACAGGATGCTAGTTGGATGCCCTTCCTTGAAGATAGTTATGGACATATATGAGTGGAGATGCACACAAGCATGTGTGTGTGTGAGTGTGTGTGTGTGTGTACATATACCCACATCATAGCAGAACGTACTAAGCCTTTGTTTTTACTTTTGCTGCCTGAATTTCACTCATTTAGTACCTCGTGAAGCTCCTAGGACAACAATTTGAATGGATGATGAGAAATGGCATTGGGTATCACTAATTCAGAAATTGCTCCACGTCTTCTCTCTCTCTTTTTCTATACTTTTCCTGTCTTAGAAAATAGTCCATGAGAGATTGTGTGTCTAAAACTCATATTATTATTACACATGCAGCTCCCTAGTAATAAGATAAAAGTTTAAAATGAAACTATAATATTTGATTATAGGTCCTCAATCCCTTATCTAAAAAACCCCTAGTGCCAGATGCATTTCAGAATTCAAGTGCTTTCAGATTTTAGAAAGATAATACTCTGTGTATACTGTGAATTACATAATAACTCCAGTAGAGTCTAGGGCAAGAGTCTATAATCAGACATATTAACAATTCTGCAGCAAAATATGTGCATATTCATACTAGACGGGATAAATAAAGACTATTATTAACCTCACATCAGTTTAGGTCAGGTTTTGCCATCAATATAAATTACAAAACCTTCTGATTTTCAGAGCTTCTTAGATTTTGGGAATTGCAGGTGAGAAATATTGGACCTGTAGAAATGTTTACCTAAACTGTCATAAGGTTATGGATTGGAAAATGGTACTTCAGCAAGCGTTCTCTGGCTTGGGCAAGAGATTTGGCGATGAGCATTGCTTTAACAGGCTAGGGAAAAATACGAGAAGGTGCTATTAAGACAGACATAAAGTAGAACAGAGATGTGGCTATAATGCAAGATGACAAAACTAGGGCATGGGAATGGCAGGCAAGAAGAAGGCATTCAGAATTATTGTGTTAAGAAATAACAAAACATAATGATGATAATATCAACCACTCATTGATTACCTACTTTATACCCAGTAATGTGGAAGGCACTAGACATAAATATTTCTTTTAGCAACCTACTTTATAATTTGCAAACAGAAATTTTAAAAGGAAAATGTGTTTTCAAAATGAGGCATAGGACTTCCTAGGTGGCGCAGTGGTAAAGAATCCGCCTGCCAAAGCAGGGGACACGGGTTTGAGCCCTGCCCTGGAAAGCTTCCACATGCCACAGAGCAACTAAATCTGTGCACCACAACTATTGAGCCTGTGCTCTAGAGCCCGTGAGCCACAACTACTGAGCCCATGTGCTGCAACTACTGAAGCCCATGCACCTAGGGCCCGTGCTCCACAACAAGAGAAGCCACTACAATGAGGAGCCTGCGCACCACAATGAAGAGTAGCCCCCGCTCGCAGCAACTAAAGTCCGTGTGCAGCAAAGAAGACCCAATGCAGCCAATAAATAAATAAAATAAATAAATTAATTAAAAAAAAATGAGGCATAAAACATTGGGTTATCTCACCCTCTTCTCACTGTACCCCAAAGCAAAACATCCACAATGGTTTTTAAACATCACATGTGAGAGTGTCAGAAACAAAAAAAAAATAAGCTTTACCTTTTGAAGTAAAGGTTCGTATTTTATTTTTATATACTATTTGGTGTAGGAGTTCTTTAAAATCACTTATAAAAAAAAGGTAATACTATTTACCATTGATATTCAAACTGTATAACATTAAAACACATTTTAAAAATATATTCTTAAGACACATGAATATTATGTTGTATTTACTTGGAGTTTTCCTATGAGTATATTTCCCAAATAAATACTTTTTTATACTAAGTACATTGAAGAGCATTAACACAGCGAAGCATTGATTCTGGACTTAAGACTTTGGACCTACAGATGATTCAGCATCTTCTAAGAGATCCTCTCAAAAAATAAAAAGTTGCAGTTACATAGGAAGGATAAGTCTACAGACCTAACGTACAGCATGATGACTAGAGTTAATAATACTGTATTGAATACAACTGACCCTTGAATAATGCCAGGGTTAGGGACACTGACCCTCTGAACAGTGGAAAATCGGAATATAATTTATAGTCAGTCCTCCTTATCTGCAGCTCCTCTATAATCCAAGGCTCCTCGTATCTGTGGTTCCTCTGTATCCACAGACTCAACCAACAGCAGACTGTCTAGTACTGTAGGATTTACTATTGAGAAGAACCTGTGCATAAGTGGACCCACGCAGTTCAGACCTATGTTGTTCAAGGGTTAAATGTACCAGAAATTTGCTAAGAAAGTAGATTTCAGGTGCTCTCACCACACACAGAAGAAGTAATTATATGAGGAGACAAATATATTCGTTAGCATGAATGGAGTAATCACTTCACTATGTAAGTGTATATTCAGTTATCATCTTGAACACCTTAAATATATACAACGTTCATTAAAAAAATTTAAAAACTATAGGCACCCCTCCCCCCCAAATAAGAGCATACCTTGAGTGCCTTTTGGGACCCAGACTTGAAGTGAGGAGGAGTCCTAGGGGTGTTTGTGTGAACAATGGTCCTCGTATTCCATGTATGAAGTATAATGGAACATGTGATTAGCGTGTAGGATACTATCACAAAGTCATGTTCCATGTGAAGAAGGAAACTGCATGTATTCATTTCTGACAGTATGACATAATTTGGTGAACTCTTTAGCAACCAAAATAGAGCCCTGGTGGTTTGATGAAATTCTTGCAACCTCTAAAAGTAACATGGATTCCCTGGTGGCACAGTGGTTAAGAATCTGCCTGCCAATGCAGGGGACACGGGTTTGAGCCCTGGCCTGGGAAGATACCACATGCTGCGGAGCAGCTAAGCCCTTGTGCCACAACTACTGGAGCCTGTACACCTAGAGCCTGTGCTCTGCAACAAGAGAAGCCACCGCAATGAGAAGCCTGCACATCACAACGAAGAGTAGCCCCTGCTCACCACAACTAGAGAAAGCCCACACACAGCAATGAAGACCCAACATAGCCAATAAATAAATAAATAAAAATAAGATAATAAATAAATCTTAAAAAAATAAATAAAAAATTTAATAAATAAATAAACTGATAATCTAGTCAGTAACTCCTCAAGAATAAAATCAACATCTCTTTATACTTCTTACATCATGTCCACGTAAGAAAAGATAAAATTCCAAAATCTTGGGGCCAAGGTCTCTGAGATGCAAGGCAGACTCACCAGAGGCAGCCTCTTGAAATGAAGTGGGCCAATGTGATGCAGATGCCATCACACTCAATCCCTAAAAAATTACAATAGCAAGACTACCCAGTTCCTCCAAACTCCTCATGTAATTAAGAGAAAGGCAAACATGTTTCGCAGCTGGCCAAACAACCAGATTCAGAAAAACCATAAATGCCAAGGATGAACACCAACCTCGTGGCTGGTTGTAGCATCATACAAGATGTCTAACTTGGAATGATGTCCAACAGCCTCCTTGGCTGTGATGCTGTCAAGGTATGAAAGTAGACCACCTGTGTGAAGAAAGGTGGTCGGTCAGGGTGACGACACACTCATCCTACAGTGAGAATCTGAACTCAATAATTTTAAGTTTCTCCTTAGATAAGCTTCTATTCTAAGACACCAATATTTTAAGTGTGCCTTTGATGATTCAAATCACCCAGCCACCCAAACACTTAGCATGATTGTCTTTGTTTTAAAATCTAAAATTTTTAAATCTAAAATTTTTAGAAACTGAGAACCAAGACTTGATGTAAAACAACATTTGTCTGTTAATAAATATGATAACATGTAAAAGTCCACAGTCCAAAGTATTCTTAAAACAAAAGACTATCTGTCCTTCGCTAAAGTAGGGCCAACCACTCTTTTAATTTTTTTTTTTAAAGTTCCATTCACACTCCTATATATTCCTTAGAGCTCTGTGCTTATATAATCAACACCTTTCATTAACCACATGTGCAGGATATAGAGCTGTTCTATAAGAACTTTTCCAGGTGACCTTAGGTATAGTTCTAGATTTCTGACACCATCCATAATGGCTAGGCTCTATCTCAAAGCATTTGAGGGCGCTGGAGTTATAACTGAGCCTTCATCCTATTTCCAAATTGCTGTATTCTCATTTACAACGAATTTCAACCTCAATAAACTCTGCAATATAAATCTCAGTTGCATTTACCTGGGGAGTACAGATATGAGGCACTAACTCTAGTCTTGTTTGGAAGAATAAAATCAGGATTTTGCAAAAATGCTTAGAAACTTAGAGTGATTAATACTGGATAAGACAGAGTCAGAAAAGCAGATAAATATTCCTTCTACTGTGTCATCATTGGGTCTGCATTATTCCTAGATGTAATTCCTCTGCTCTCTCATAAAGATCTGAGATGTATACCAAGAAAAGCAAATACTTTATTTTCAATAATCTCATTTGGTATATTTTGACCAAGACCTTTTCCCCTTCATGGAAAACTATAGGCAGTCATATGGGCTCTATCTAATAAATAAGCTACATAATAATTATTCCACGAAAAGATTTTTATGGACTTATAATTAAGAGGTCTAGAGAAATAAATGCATTGTAAATAATTTAACCCACCTGCTTCCACACTGAAATGCTTTATCCACCTAGTGCACTTACTGGTAGAAACTCACTGATACTCACGGACACACTGATGATTTGTTATACTTTCACCATGGCACTTCTATTTTGCAAAAGATTTCTTGGTTAAGCTATAAATGGCACACTGACTCATCAAAAATGAGGAAAATGAAAGTATTTAAAGCCATGTGTTCCTACTGTAAAAGTAAAAGATATTATCATATTGATGAATTCTAGTCCTCTCTCTGCATCTATCACCCCAACCTAAGTTTACATCATTTAAGCCTCTATGTTTGTATTTAATATTTCTTAAAATGGACTATAATTTTTTCCAAAGAAGGGGAAACATTAAGCCATTTAAAGAGTATGTTTAATTCCTGGAAACTGGAGAAAAATCTCTGCTACCCACCCCCCTCAACCCAGACACAAACACCCTGATACCTCCCCCATACAGTCTACCTAATGCATAGAAGATGCTCAGAAAAAGCCTGTCAAATGAGCATATTCCTGCCCACACACATTCTCACCTCTTTATATTTCTTTGCTTTCCATACTTATTAATAAATTCCCACCCTGCAAGTGTGGTGGGATTAGGAATAAGGCAAATATCTTATTTTCAGTATACTTGTGGCACCATCTTGTGGTAATTCTATAGTGTTGCAGTTTCAAGTTCAATTTCTGAAGTTCAAAAATGTTTGAGAAAATGCTTTTGAGGATAAATTTTACATTTAAAATATATGTGAGATGCAGTGTAAGAAATTTGGTTTATGTATTTTAAAAACCCACACACATATTTTAATAGTCATAATACCTATCACAGTGCTCTGACCCTAGAAGCTGCTTCCTGAATGTAGAATAGGATTGAGAACAAGCGATCATTAAAAGGGAAGGAAAACAAACAAACAAACAAAACACCAGCTGAAGATCCTGGAGGCATCAAAGAGAAGCAAAGCAAAGATCACAGTCTAAAATGCTCCAGTTAACATCCCGTGGAGCAACTAAGCTCATGTGCCACAACTACTGAGCCTGTGCTCTAGAGCCCATGAGCCACAATTACTGAACCTGTGTGCTGCAACTACTGAAGCCCACACGCCTAGAGCCTGTGCTCCACAACAAGGGAAGCCACCGCAATGAGAAGCCCATGCACCGCAACGAAGGGTAGCCCCCACTCGCCACAACTAGAGAAAAGCCCACTCGCTGCAATGAAGACCCAGCACAGCCAATAAATAACAAAGGTCTCTCTTAAAAAATAAATAAATTAAATGCTCCAGCTGACAACCTATTTTCAGATCTTGCCCTCCCATCCCACTTCCAAACCATTACCTCCACTTCCTGTTGTAAAATCCATCCTGACTTTCTCCCCTCTGCCCCCACAGTATCCTCAACTTAATATCTACTCAAACTCAGTACAGAATTCCTAAGGCCAAATGAAAGATGCCACTTCTCACGCCAAGAGGCAGAGTCTCTTTTCCTACCAGTTGAATTTGTCATGGTCTTGTGACTAGCTCTGACCAAAAAGAACACTGGTTGCATCTTCCGCTCTTGCTATCCAGCAGTGCTGCTCTGTGACCCCTGTGTGATGAAGCCTAGTCTAACCTCCTCCAAGAGGAGAGTCTAGTGGCGAGAGTGAGCCAGGCTGCAGCTGGCACCAACTGCTAGACGTGTGCAAGAGGCCATCTGAGACCATCCAACCCAGAGGACCTGCCAGCAGCCTGCAGCTGCGTGAGTGACCTCCAGTGAGTCCCAGACAAGAACCACCTGGCCGGCTCCAGCCCAATCTCTGGCCCACAGAATCATGATTAAAATTTTAAAATCTAAAAAAAAAAAAAACTGATAAAGGCTTTTGCCAACCTTCACAGATTCTCTGGTCATTCTTTCTAATCCTCTCATTCAGTTTCAGGCACATCTCAGCTCTTTATACATGTCAAACTTTTTCTCGATTTAAGATTTTAAACATTCTCTTTACTCCCTTTGAATCACTTTTCTCCACTCTCTTTGCTTGACTAACCCGTTTCGTCTTAAAAGCTTAACCTTAAATGAGATTAGAAATTCTTTGGGAATTAATTGAAGGTGGGAGAGAAAACGCGCATTTTCGTTAGTATGCAATAGGAAAAAGACAAACATTGATAATAAGGAAATAGTCCTGAATTCTTTTCATTTTTACTTTGTGAAGAATTTGTTGTAAAAAAAAAAATTATGAGAGGCAATGTATAGAGAGAGAGAGAAGGATCTTAGATTTCAAATCTTTTTGTGCAGCCTTAGGAAAGGGCTCCACATCTCTCTTACTCTCAGTTTACTTATCTATAATGTGAGGGTTGTCATAGTTAGCTTGTTGGTTTGTGAGGCCTAAAGCCATGATTTCAATCTTTTCATGATAACCTCTATCTCCAGTGCACCTCAGATCAAGTACAGATGTGTCTCTCTTACCACAATTCAGCAGAACCTCCGTGCTCTTGGCCTGCTCTCACGTGTACCATCCATTGCCAAAGGCAGGATCACGGGTCACCCCCCTAGGAGGGTACCCCTTGACATTCTGAGGAAACATGGATCCATAAAGCCCCAGAATAAAACCAGTCCTCCCCACCATTATCCTTGGGGTGATGTGGTTCTCCACAACAGACACGTACCTTCCCTAAGACACAGGAGAATGAAATGTAAAGCGAATTCTTCTTACTCTATCTGGTGATTTACCTGCTTATAATTGGAAGGTGGAGAGCATCAGAGTATCGTGTATCACTGAATGAGATGCGGGGAAGTCCTCTGAACAGTAAAAAGCCAGCCTTACCACATAAATAGGCTGCAGCCATAGAGAACTGAAGGCCCCTGTTTTCTGATTCAACTTGCACACCAGGTACATTCGCTGAGCAGGAATAACCTATAAGCACACACTAGGCAAATTCCGCCCAGCCCAGCTGATGTCCGGAGGTGGGAGGCAATAACACCATGGTGAGGAATCAGGCTGCAGAACTAGGCTGCCTTGTTCCAAAGCCCAGCCTTGCCTCTTTCGGGTGCTATCTAACCTCTTCATTCCTCATTCACGTTGTCCATTATAATAATAATACCTTCCTCGTAAATCTGTTGAAAGGCTTCAAATGAGATAAACTCAATAGCAAAATACCTGGCACAAGATAAGGCCACATTCAACCACCTAACCACAGCCTTTCAATCTGCATTCACCATTTTATGATACTGTAGGAGGTGCAGAGTTGCTTAGAAAGCTATTGGTTGATGGGGTTGGTGGGCTATGAAATTCTATCTCCATGACATCATCCCTCTTTTTCCATGGGTCAGTGGATGCCCCGGAGGAAGACAAGGGGCATGAGAAAGAAGGCCACTTTTCTCTTCCCGAGCCATTTCCCAATTACAAATTTATTTAAAGTAAGAATTTCCATTTCTGGGTATAAATCCTCCTCTGCTGGATTAGTGTTGTCGAAGCATGATTTTCGACTGGGAGCTTCCACAGCATGTGTGAGCTTGTTAGAAATGCAAGTTCTCAGGCCCCCCCACCCCGCACCAGCCCACTGAATCAGAAACTCTGAAAAGGGAGTCCAGCACTTTGCATTCTATCACATCCTCCAGGGGATTCTGACGCACGCTAAAGTTTGAGGATCACTGGGTTAAATTATCAGTCACCAATGCACCAATTTCTTTAAATTTATTAAGTTCAGATCCACCTCAGAGAATGAGAATGGTGACTGGGATACGGATGGTGGAGCAATAGGATAGTGATGGGCACTCAGGATAAATAGGTCTCAGCCTCCGACAACAGAGGGCAGGATGAGGGTCACTAGCCATTCGTATATAGCAAATAAATGTGGTCCATTTTGTCTGGACTTGGGAAGCTGTCTGTAGGTTATGGAAAGTAATCTCCATGCAACGGGGAGGTATCTTGAGGAAATAATACCTAAGCTGGGATGTCTGGACTTGTTGGCAAGGCTTCTGGTTGATGTAAACCAGTGTGGGATATAAAGAGAACTTAGGAGAGCTCTGAATCAGCAGCTGGCTGTCCCTGATTTTTTTTTACATGTGTGTTGGGCAGCTATGTTTTTCCTATGCCTCTGATCCCATGGGATAAGGATGACTCTTCTCCCTCTCCCACCTCCTTTCTTTATACTTTTTTAAAAAAATTAATTAATTAATTAATTAATTATTGGCTGCATTGGGCCTTCTCTAGTTGTGGCAAGCGGGGGCTACTCTTTGTTGTGGTGCTCAGGCTATTTATTGCAGTGGCTTCCCTTGTTGCAGAGCACAGGCTCTAGGCATGCAGGCTTCAGTAGTTGTGGCACGTGGGCTCAGTAGTTGTGGCTCGAGGGCCCTAGAGCACAGGCTCTGTGGTTGTGGTGCACAAGCTTAGTTGCTCCAAGGCATGTGGGATCTTCCTAGCTCAGGGATCAAACCTACGTCCCCTACATTGGCAGGCAGATTCTTAACCACTGTGCCACCAGGGAAGTCCCCTTTCTTTATACTTTGCCAGAGGGATGTTCCTCCTTTGCCCCCACTCATACTTCACTCCAATAATAATAAACTATAGTTTATCCCAACATGCATTTACATTGCTGTCCCCTCTACCTGGACTATTGTTTTTCCTTGAATAACTTGAAACTCATTTTTTAAAATTCACTGCAAATATCACCTCCCCTAGGAAGCCCTCTCTGATCTTCATAAAGTTGACCATTTCTTTCTCTGTGCCACATTTACTTTATATGTAGATCATCATTGTTTTCAGTGTTGCCAGTGAATTTAAGTTTCCTTCTTTGTCGTGAAAGAATTCAGAGACAAAGTGATAGGTAAGAATCAGATTGATTTAGAGAGAAACACACTCCACACAGTGTGGACCATCTCAGAAGGTGAGAGGCCTTGGGAGAAACACTCCACAGGGCATCTCAGAAGGTGAGAGAGAGCATGGGAGAAACATACTCCACAGACAGAGCGTGGGCCATCTTGGAAGGCAAGAGGCCTAGAAATATGGCATGGTCAGTTTTTATGGGCTGGTTAATTTCATAGGCTAACGAGGGGGTGGATTATTCCAATTATTTTGGGGGAAGGGGCAGAGATTTCCAGGAATTGGGCCACCACCCACTTTTTGGCTCTTTACAGTTAACCTCAGAGCTGTCATGGCATGGGGGGCGGGGTGTCATTGAGCATGCTAATATATCACAATTAACGTATGATGAGGCTCAAGGTCTAGTGGAAGTTGAACTTTCCACCTTCTTGGACCCAGTTGCTCTAACCAGTCTTTATCATGTACTATGGCTATATTATTCTTTCAAAGGTTGTGTCCTGCCCCCTTCCCTCCTGTTTCATTAGCATATCACATTGTCATTCATTTATTTATAGAGCTGTCCTCTCTCGATACTTAAGAGATTACATTTTATTACTCTCTGTAGACACTTGGTGATTTTTCAAAAGCAAACCCCCCAAATCTGTCTTCATTATCACATCTGATGATGCTATTAGAATACAGGTGCTTTAGGTGGTACCCCAGGAACCACTAATTTGTCCTCCATTTCTAAAATTTTGTCATTTCAAAAATGTTATACAGATGGACTCACAGTATGTAACTGCTGATTTTTCCCACTTAGCATAATTCCCTAGAGATTCATCCAAGTTGTTGCAAGTATCAATAGTTCATTCCTTTTTATTACAGAGTAGTATTCCATGGTATGGGTGTGCCTCACGTTAACAATTTACCCCCCCAAAAAATATCCAGGTCAGATCCTGGAACCTTTGAATGTTACCTTATTTGGAAAAAGGATCTTTACAGATATGATTAAGAATTCTGAGATGAAGACATAACCTTGCATTATCCAGGGGTCCCTAAATCCAACTCCAAGTATCCTTATGAGAGAAAAGCAGAGGGAGGTTTGAAACAGACAGAAAAGAAGACACAGACACACAGAAGAGAAAGTGATGTAAAGACAGAGGCAGAGATTGAAGCGATGCAGCCACCAGCCCAGGGCTGCCCAGGCAGCCAGCAGAAGATGAAAGAGGCAAGAAATGGATTCTCCTCCATGTTGCCCCTAGAGGGAGTGCGGTCTTGCCAAATTTCAGACTTATAGACCGCAGAACTTAAAAGGGATGAGTTTCTATTGTTTTAGGCCACCAAATTTGTGTTAATTTGTTACAGCAGCCTCAGGAAATTAATACAGAATTGTTCATAGTTTTTGGCTATTACAAATAATGCTCATATGAAATTCACGTACAGGTTTTTGTGGGAACATACGGTTTCCTTTCTCTGGAATACATTCCCAAGAGTACAATTGCTTGGTCGAATGGTGATTTCATGCTTAGTCTTATAAGAAATCTCTAAACTGTTTTCTAGAGTGGGTTGTACTATTTTACATCTCCATCAGCAGTATATGAGTGATCCATTTCCTCTTCAACTTTGTGGACATTTGGTGTTGTCACTATTTCTTATTTTAGCCAGTCTGACAGGTATATAGTGAAACCTCACTGTGGTTTTATTTTGCATTTCCCTGATGACTAATGATGCCCAACGTCTTTTCATGCACTATTTCTCATCTGTACATCCTCTTCAGTGAAATTTTTCTGCCTATCTTTTGCCCTTTTTCTAATTGGATTGTGTTTTTTTTTTGTTTGTTTTTTTTTTTTTACTGTTGAGTTCTGAGAGTTCTTTACGTATTCTAGATCCTTTGCTCCATATGTGGTTTGCAAATATTTTCTACCATCTGTAGCTTAGCTTATATTTTCATTCTCTTCCCATGGTATTTTACAAAACAAAAGGTCTTAATTTTGAATGAAGTCTAATTTATCAATTCTCCTGTTATGGATCATGCTTTTGGTGTCAAGTCAGAACTCTGCCTAGCCCTAGGTCCCAGAGATTTTCTTCCATTTTTTCCCCCTAAAAGTTTCATATTTTTATGTTTTACATTTAAATCTATGATCCATTTTGGTTAATTTTTGTATATGCTGTAAAATGTAGGTCAAAGTTTGTTTTTGTTTGTTTGGGGGGTTGTTTTTATTTTATTTTGTTGTTGTTGTTGTTTTGCTTATAGATGTGCAATTGCTCCAGCACTATTTGTTGAAAAGACTGTTTTTCTTTCATTGAGTTGTTTTGAATTGTCAAGAATCAATTGAGCATATTTGTGTGGATGTACAGTTCTGGGTTCTGTAGTTTTTCCCATTGATCTATGTATCTATACCTCCACAAACAAACAAACAAACAAAAACAAAACAAAAACAAACAAAAAAACACCAGTTTTGATTACTTCAGCTATACAGTAAGCCCTGATATTGGGTAGAGATTCTTCCTACTTTATTTCTTCTTTGTCAAGATTATTTTAGCTGTAGGGCCTGTGCTTTTCTATATAATTTGAGATTCAGCTTGTCTGTTTACAATAAATCTTGCTAGGGTTTTGAAGGAATTGCATGAGACCTATAGATCAATTTAGGGAGAATTGACATTTTAACTATGTTGAGTTTTCCAATTCTGGAATATGGTATATCTCTCTACTCATTTAGGTCTTCTTTGATTTCTTTTCTTAACATTTTGTGATTTTCAGCATAAGATTCTGTGCATGTTTTTTAAAGTATATATCTAAGTGTTTCATCATTGGGGGAGGGGGTGGTTATAAATGATACTGTGCTTTTAAGTTTCCATATGTTCATTTTTAGTGATATATAAAGATATGCAACTGGTTTTTGTGAGTTCTCTATCCTGTAAATTTTCATAGATTCCTTGGGATTTATATATGAATCATCACGTTATCTGCAAAGAAAGAAAGTTTTATTTCTTCCTTTCCAATCTGTATGCCTTTTATTTATTTATTCTTGCCTTATAATGCTGCCTAGAATTTCTAACACTATGTAGAATAAGAGAGGTAAGAGTGGACATCCTTACCTTGCTCTTGATCTCAGGGAAAAGCAGTCTTTCACCATTAAAAATGATGTTAGCTATAGACTTTTTACAGATGTTCTTTATTAAATTGAGGCAATTCCCCTCTATTTCTAACTTGCTGAGAGTTTTAATCAAAAGTAAGTATTGGTTTTTTCAAATGCTTTTACTGCAACAATTGATATGATCATATGATTTTCTTCTTTAGTTGTTGTTATGGTATTTTATATTTATTGGTTTTCAAATGTTGAACTAGACTTGCAAATCTGGAATAAATCCCACTTGGTCATGGTGTATAACTATTTTTATACATTGGTGGATTCAGTTTGTTGATATTTTGTTGAGAATTTTTTACTCTTAAGTTCATGAGAGATATTAGTCTGTAGTTTTTTGTTTTTTTTTTAAATTTTGTATTTGTCTGCTGTTGGTATCAGGGTAATACTGACCTCACAAAATAAACTGGGAAGTGTTTCCTCCTCTTCTATTTCCTGAAAGAAATTGTGTAAAATTGGTTTTCTTTAAATGCTTGGTACAATTTTCCAGTAAAACCATGTGGAGCTAGAAATTTCTGTTGGGATGCTTTGTAATTATGAATTCAACTTATTTGATCATTATATAGGCCTGTTCAGATTGTCTATTTTATTTGGGTTGCATTTGGTAATTACGGTTTCTGAAGAACTGGTTCATTTTTCTAAGTTATAAAATTTCTGAACTTAAGTTTTTTTATAGTATTTGCTTATTATATTTGTAATTGCTGCAAATTCTAGAGTAATATCTATTTGATCTGTGTCTTCTTTCTTTTTTATCTTTGTCAGTCTTAGTAGAGGCTTGTAAGTTTCACTGATCTTTTTCAAAGAGCCAATTTTTGGTTTTATTGATTTTTCTCTAACAGTTTCTTATTTTCAACTTCAGAGATTTCTGCCCTTGATCTTTATCATTTCCTTCTTTTTGCTTGCTTTGGGTTATTTTTTCTATTCTTTTCTAGCTTCTTAAGGTAGGGCTTACTTATTGGAGACCTTTCCTCATTTCTAAAAATAAGCATTTTGTGCTATAAATTTCCCTCTCAGTGCTGTTTTATTTACATCCCACCTATTTCTGATATTTAAAAAAAAATTTCATCCAGTTCTATGTATTTGTATTTCCTTTGGGTCTTATTCTTTGACTCATGAATTACATAAGAAACATGTTGTTTACTTTTCCTGTTGGTTTTCTATTACAGATTTCTAGTTTAATTTCACTATGGTCAGGGAACATACTGTGTATAATTACAATTATTTTAAATGTGTTCAGGTTTGTTTTAAGGTTCAGAATATGGTGTCTCTTGGTGAATTTCCATGGGCATTTGAAAAAAAAATGTGTTCTGTTGAGTGGAGTGCTATATAAATTAGATGCTGTTGGTTGATTGTGTTGCTCAGATCTTGTGTATTTGTGCTGATTTTTTGTCTAGTAATTCTATCAGTTGCTGAGAAGGAGGTGTTGAAGTCTTCAGTTGAGGATTTATATATTCCTTCTTTCAGCTCTATAAGTTTTTGCTTCATGTATTTTTGAAGCTCTGTTGTTTGGTGCAGGGACATTTAGGATCATTGTGTCTTCCTAGTAGACTGAAACTTTTATCATAATGTAACGTCAATCTTTGTCGCTAGTAATTTTCTTCACTCTGAAGTCTACCTTATCATACATTAATGCAGATAATCTTGCCTTTTTAAAATTACTGTTTGCATGGCATATTCTTTTCTATTCTTTTTCAGCCTATCTATGTCACTGGCTGTAAAGTGAATTTCTTGTAGCCGGCATATAGCTGGGTAATTTTTTTAATGTTCTGAAAATCTCTGTCTTTTGATTGATATATTTGGGCCATTTACACTTAAGGTAATTATTCACATGTTAGTACTAAGTCTGCTATTTTATTATTTGTTTTCTATTTGTTTCCTCTGGTTCTCATTTCTCTTCTCTTGTCATCACATGGGTTACCTGAACATTTTTTAGGAATCCATCTTGATTTATTTATATTCTCTTTGTATTGCTTTCTATGGTTTTCAGAGTGGTTGATATGGGTATTACAATATACATACTTATGACAATCTACTGGTATCACCATTTAGCTATCTGTAGCTACTTGTATCACCAAGTAAGCTACAGAAATCTTACTTACATTTAGGTCCCTTTAACTTCCCCACTTTAATTATTATTCTCTTGAGTATCATATGGTTAAATTTTGTTTCAATTATCAAGTATGGCTTATAAAACTTATGAGGAAAAGGATCGTGTGGGGATTAATTTTACGTGTCAACATGACTGGGCCACACGATGCCTAGATACTTGGTCAAACATTATTCTGGGTGTTTCTGTGAGTTTGTTTTTGGATGAATTTCACATTGTGTGTGTATGTGTTAGGCAAGATGTAGATTTTATTCTGAAAGCAATGAGGAACATTGAAACATTTCCAAGAAGAATTATATGAACAAACTTGCATGACAGAATGTACTTCCTTGCAGCATTGTATAGTCAGTGTTTACCAGGATGACAGGAAAATCACAGTCATAGTAATAAGCAGGACCTAGGAGATATGCTGGAAAAAATTAACAAATGAGAAATTTTCATTACAGGAGTGTCTTTAGGATGAACATACACACACTCATATATGTATGCATATATAACTATAAATTCTTATTGATCTGTTATAGACTCTTATGAAAATGATTTAATAATGCTCTCTCTACCCAATTCCATCACAATTTCAAATCTTCAGTAGAATACACTACGCACAAATCTATTGAGTTGATAAGCTTTTGGGGGTCATTAAAGAAGCCCACATTTGCATTAACATTAGGCAGAAAAAAGAGAACATAGGGAGTAGTTGAGAAAAAAAAAATAATTCCCCAAATTCAAAAAGAACACAGAATTAGAGTGAGATTTGTACAATGGATTTTCTTTGGGAATCTACAGAAAGACCTAGAATTATGAATAAATGTGGAAGTAGTTCTCCACAACTTTGTTTTGTCTAAAAAATAAAGGAAAAGGTGATCTCAAAATGTTGGAGAACTTAAACACAAGAAAACTGGGGCTATATAATTTTTCTAAAGGATCAATTACTTTAAAATTAAGGCTGTATTGAATACAATTTTTAAAAAATTTTTATTGAAGTATAGTTGATTTACAATATCATATTAATGTCAGGTATACAGCACAGTGATTCAGTTATATATATAACTGAATATATATATAAATAACTTAATATATATATTTATATATATATGACTAAATTGCTGTACTGTATACCTGAAACTTGTAGGTTACTTTCATGTCTTGGCTATTGTAAACAATGCTGCAGTGAACACTGGGGTGCACATATCTTCTCAAATTATGGTTTTCTCTAGATATATGCCCATGAGTAGGACTGCAGGATCATATGAGCTCTATTTTTTGTTCTTTAAGGAACCTCCATACTGTTCTCCACAGTGGTTGCACCAATTTACATTCCCACTAACAGTGTAGGAGGGTTCACTTTTCTCCACACCCTCTCCAGCATTTATTGTTTCTATTCTAACTGGTGTGAGGTGATACCTCATTGTAGTTTTGATTTGCATTTCTCTAATAATTAGTGATGTTGAGCATCTTTTCATGTGCCTGTTTGCCATCTGTATGTCTTCTTTGGAGAAATGTCTATTTAAGTCTTTTGCCCATTTTTTGATTGGGTTGTTTGTTTTTTTGATATTGAGCTGCATGAGCTGTTTATATACTTTGGAAATTAATCCCTTGTTGGTCTCATCATTTGCAACCCATTCTGTAGGTTGTTTCTTCATTTTGTTTATTGTTTCCTTTGCTGTGCAAAAGCTTGTAAGTTTAATTAGGTCCCATTTGCTTATTTTTTTTTATTTCCATTACTCTAAGAGACAGATCCAAAAAGATATTGCTGCAATTTATGTTGAATTTCACATTTGAATCTATAAACTGAGTAAAAGAAATTCCTCTCTCTAATAGGGATGGGCCTCATCCAGTCAGTTGCAGGCCTGAATAGGACAAAAGGCTGGCCCTCCCCTGAATAAGAGGGAATTCCTCCTGCCTGACTGCCTTCTACCGGGCTATCAATTTTTTCCTGCTTTCCAACTTAAACTGAAATATCAGCTTTACCTGGCTCTCAAGCCTGCCAGTCTTTGGACTGGAACTACACCATCAGCTCCCCTGGGTCTCTAGCTTTCTGACTGCAAATCTTGGGACTTGTCAGTCTCCATGATCATATGAACCAATTCGTTTAATAAATATTCTTATATACGCATGTATACACACACACACACATATTTGTGTGTATGTGTATACATACGTGTGTGTGTGTGTGTGTGTGTGTGTATGAGTCAAAAATTATCCACTCTGGCTATAAAATTTATTTTAATTAACTTCTAGAAGAGACAAATACAACATTTTTCAACATAATCTCCTTACTTTTCAATACGCCTTGTCCATCTGTCAACAAGCTTTTATATTCCCTCGTTAAAAAATGATTTAGGCTGAGCTGTGAGCCACGAATGCACCACCACTGTCTTCACTTCTTCATCAGAAGTGAATCTTTGTTATACAACAACTTCCCACTGGCTATCTACTTTACAGTTGGTAGTATATATATGTCTGTGCTACTCTCTCGCTTCGTCTCAGCTTCCCCTTCAGCCCCCGCCTCCTCCCAAATCTCGAGTTCTCCAGTCCATTCTCTGCACCTGCGTCCTTGTTCTTGTCACTGAGTTCATCAGTACCATTTTTAGATTCCGTATACGTGAGTTAGCATACAATATTTGTCTTTCTCTTTCTGACTTACTTCACTCTGTATAAAAACAGATGATTGAACTTGGTGTACCCCCCCAAAATAATAAATAAATAAAATTAATAAAAAAAAAAAAAAAAGAAGTGAATCTTCATCCTCGTAGGGCTGCTTTCAGGGGACCAAACAGGTGAAAGTCCAATGCAGCAAGATCAGGACTACAGAGAGATGCTTTAACACCTCAAAAGGAAGTTTTTGCAGAGCATGACAGTGCGGGGCAGAAGTATGCAGATGTGCATTGTCATGCAAAATCACAACACCCTTGGAGAGCGGTCCTCTGCCTTTAATCTGAAGTGTAGGCTTCAGCTCTTCAAAAAGCATCTCACTGTAACGAGCACATTGATTGTTGATCCTTTGAGCCATGGCAAGTGCCTTGCCACATAATTCACTGTCACTTGTCTATTAGACAGAATCAGTTCACATGTATGCTCACTGTTGTCATCAGCTGTGGGCGTGGACAGGCATCTGGCTCCTTCTCGATGGCTAACACTTGCGCGACCTTCCTTCATACAAACTTCTTCATGACAAAACACTTTCTCCATACTGTGCACAAAGTCTCTGGTAAACAATGGCACCAGGTACACCCTCAGACCCCAAAAAAGGAATCACTGCACGCTGCTCTTCTTTCATGCAAATCGCAAATGGGGCATCCATTTTTACTCGCACTGCAGTTACAAATGAACTGATGTAACACATTCACACCTGCACAGCAGTGACTGGGGAGACAGTAGCCGTGAACAGAAAACGCTGATAAGACAGTGCAGCCAACAGGAGTTTTAACATAACTGGAGTGCGGATAATTTTTGAGTCACCCTTGGATATCCTATTGATTTTGTTTCTCTGGAGAACCCTTACTGATATACGAGATATATCAGTATTTCGGTATATAACTCGTAGATAGTTTATTGTATGTGCCTATATTTCTGCTTTTTTCAATTGTTCTTTCTTCCTTCCTAAAGCTCTAAGATTCATTCTTTTGTCATTTCGTTTCTATCTGAAAAACTTCCCCTGGCTACCCTTTAAAGGTAAACCTGCTAATGATAATTTCCTTTGTATCTTACAAAACTTAGCACATGTGGTAATAGAAACTTACTCTCAGGAAGTATGGAGTACCTCTTTCCCTGGAGTTGCATCGAGATTTGGAGGTAGGATCAGAGGGTGCTTATGGGATTACATAGTGCCGAGGCTCAGGAGAATTTATGGCCTGCCATTTCTGCACACAGGCATCTGCTGAGCGATTTTTATTTGTGTCTGATATTTGGTAATTTGTTCATGCTGGTACTGTAGGTGGTACCCCCTTGCTAACAACTATAAGGGCTCTTTAGTAGGCCTGCACTTCATTCATGGCACATGGGAAACATTCTCCTGCCACTACTCCATTCCAGGCTGCCGGAAAAGCTGCATTTCTGCTCCTCTCAGAAGCTCCTCTGTGGTTCCCAGGCTCACGCAGCAGCCTCTGTTCTCGCTAAGCCCACAGGAAATCAGGAGACTGCTCCAGGTCCATCTGCGCACCCTTGCTAGGGGCCAGGAACACCAGCCTTTGTGGACCCCTTAAGGGATAGAAGCCTGCAACTACTTTGTCCAAAACCAAGATTCATCTGTGGTTTCTGTTATTTCCACCCACTCCTTGATTCTGGATGGGGAAAGGAGCAGGGATCCTTCACATAGATGACGTTATTTAAGCTCTCTTTCCTTCCCCTCTGAGTCTTCCTTCTGCAGCCCAGAGTGTTCTAAAATAGTCTTAGGTAAACTCTAAGAATCTTCCTGTTCTTCCAGAAGGAACACACTAAATTCTAAATTTAGTGAAAGAACTGCCAGTGTTTGGGGGTCCGTCGCCTCTTATTCAGAGAAATGGCTCAAGTCCCAACCATCACCCTGTGGACCCCACTCCTACCCTGCCAACCCCAAAACCATAAGACTGACAGAGAGGAGGGGAAGTTCCTTCTGAAATTAAGTTCTTGGAAGGTTATGTCTACTACCACCTCTTTTCTCCTTTGGGGAGGAGATGTGCTACTATTTTTCTCCCAGTATGAATCTGCTAGGGCTATTGTAACAAAATACTGCAAACTGGGTGGTTTACAATGCAAATTTATCATCTCACAGTTCTGGAGGCTAGAAGTCCAAAACCAAGGTAATGCACGGTGGGTTCTTTCTGAGGGTTCTGAGGGAAGGATCAGTTCCAGGCCTCTCTCCTCAGCTTGAAGATGATTATCTTCTCCCTGTGTTTTTACATCAACTTCCTTCTGTGTGCAACTGTCTCTATGTCTAGATTTCCCCTTTTTATAAGGACACCAGTCATATTGGATTAGAGTCAACCCTAATGACCTCATTTTAATTTAATTTCTTCTGTAAAGACTTTATCTCCAAATAAGGTCATATTCTGACGTACTGGGGATTAGGACACCAATATATGTTTTTTTCTATTTTGGGGGGTGGGGGAGTGGCGGGGCGGATAAGTCCCTAAAGCCAAGTGATGGGCAAAAAAGGGAGATTGGCATTTTATTCCCTGATTAAGTGCCTGGTTTGTCAGTGGACTTGCCAATCTCCTCTGTGCTACCTGCGCAGGTAAGACAAATGTAGAGAAAAGCCCCCCATCTCCACCTACTCCACCTCTACCTACGTGGGTGCCAGTAGCTCTAGGTTTTCAAGAGGAATGTTAGTTGTCAGATCGATTCTGCACATGACCTCAAACCCCAAGAGAGGGTACAAGATGAGAGAGGAGGATACAATCTTGCCAGGACTAACACAGTGTGGGAGAAGGAGGCACACAAGGTGGAGGAATGGAGTCTTTTGCTACCAACTTAGAACAAGCTGGAAGATGCAGCTAAATCTCAGGGACTCCCAATGTCTAAGCAACCATTTGAGGGGAGCTCTTCATCCACAGGGCCTGTTAGGAGATTCTGTGACCCACAGAAACAACCAGAATAGTAATTAACTACCAAGACTACCACTGCAACTTTGTTGAGGCTATAAGGTAAGGACACCTCCACCCCGCCATCCCTCCATGGCTCCCCACCACCTGGACAGAAAGGCAGGCAGAGGGAGGGCTGGTGGGAGAGCCGACTGCACACCACCTTCCACTCTAAGCATGAGTCCATCTAGCCAAATCTTAATTTGCCTATGAAAGGGATGTTTTTATAAATAAAACTGTTTTCTAAGGCAAAGAGTCCCTCTGAATATACAAAAGTGAAAAGTGACGGTCTGAGAAGCTCTTTAAGGGAGCTGCTACCCAGTAGGAAACATATATTCGGTTGAGCAAAACCGAGGAAAATGACTGGAAACAAATAACACCAGGTCAGGCTGGCTTCTCATTGAGCTGAGACTCTACAAACAGTAGAGAATGTGCACATGCACACATAACAGGACTAAGGCATATTCCACTCTAGTTCCTGCTGTTTCACTTAACATGATCCCATGGGCAGATTCCCCTTTCATTAGGTATTCTTCAGAAATGCAATTTTTAATGAGTATAGTTTCTATCATTCATCTCATAAATGTACTATAATGTATTTAACCTTTCTCCTATTGGACATTCAGGATACATCTAATATTTTGGAATTATAAATCATATCATAATCATCTTTGTACATATATCTATGTCCAATTTCTATTTCAAAGAAGGGACATTAATATATCTACTTTTTTTTCAGATAGGAGGATTAATGCTAACCAATTTCAGAGGTTAAGTGACTTGCCTTCATCGTATGTTAAACTCGTCTTCTGAGAATGAATCATTGACTATATTATCAGTATATGAAAACTGTTCTTTGTACCTAATGTAAAACTTGAAAAGCTGTCTCATTTTCTAACCCATTTTCCTATATATTAATATAGTGTGTTACACTAGATGATGAGCTATGTTTTATTTATAGAATATACCCATAATATTCTGTGTATGTCTTAGCTAAATATATTTTATATCAGCTAGCTAATTTCATTAGTATGGGAGAAGAATGGAGAAATTCATGAATTGGAGCTCTACACGTCTGTTTTCAAAACCCATCGGAGAGTGGTAGTCTGCCATCATAACAACCATTTGTGACCACAAATATATTCCAGCACATGGGCCTGAATTTAACCTGAGTTTATTGCATGGTAGAAAACAGCAGGAAAGTAGTGATGAAGAAGTATGGCTTCACTATTAATTAAATATGGTTGGAACTCTGATCCGCTATTTCCACACTGTATGAACCTGAACAAATTTTATCTCTGTGCCTCTGTTCCTATTCTGTAAATTAGGAATAATCACAGTACCTACCTCAGGGTTCATGGGAAGATTATATGAGAAAATTCCTATAAAGCTCTTAGGACCAAAATATGCCCCATAGAAAAATATTCAGTTAATGTTAGCTACTAATATTACTTCTTTTAGAAACCACAGGTTAACCTCAAAACATAGATATTTGGATTCTAACAGATGTAATTCAAATCTTTACTCAGGGCTATTTGCTCTCTGATTTAGATATAAGACAGTCATCAGTTTTTACCCTATTACCAACTATATTTTTAATATGTAAATACACAGATATTAATGCATTTGTGAATAACAAATAAATATATGATGCTAACAATTACCACCATAATAAGTAAACACAAAACAGAAAAGTTATCTCTCACTATTATAATACATGTGTATCTTATATCCTATAAGTTGCCTTAAGTTCTTTCACCGCATGATACGTATTGATCGAGGAAAATAACTTAATAAATCATATACTGGGTAAAAAGTAGTTAGCTTTAGCTTGAAATATAAAAATTATTAATTTACAGCAAACACACAAGCCATTTTTACCGGAGCTTAACATGGATCATGGTATAACTTCACAAAACCAAAAACTATGTAACAGCACTGAGTGAAATTCCAACAAAGGGCTGTACCGCGTCACCTCACTTCAAGTTGAAGCCTCATTACCAAAGCAAACACTTGCTAGAGAGGAATTTGGAGCTCTCCCCCCACATTTTGGAGGAGGCTTCTCCTGGCCTCCCAAGGGAGCCTGTGGAGGAGGCCCACTTTTTGTAGAAACCTTTACCATGGAGAAAGTACATTTCACATTTTTCTTCAGTTGTGTCACAGTGACGATACCCAAAGACCAGCAATATGGAGGAGGCAGCATCGCCCAAGGATGAGATAAAGGATTTGGAAGACTGTTTAGAATTCAGGGCAGATGCAGGAATGAGACAATCCCCAAGCTTCTGCCTCTACCCAGCCCATAGGAGAGGGTGAAAGGCAAGAGGCAGGGCAAGTGCTTGCGGTGGTGCTGGAGCGCAGAGGTCAGCCTTGTTGGTTTTGGCAATGCCTGTTCCTATTGTTAGAACAGCGCCGGCATGCTGCCGCCAACTCCCGAAAAGAATATAACACGTCTAGCACACAAGATTAATGCTCCTCTCCTGCATCATGGGATGTTATAAATAAAACTGGAGCTTTTTATATACCATCTAATAGTATGCTACTCAATGGAAAGCAGAGGAAGGAAACCGAAGCAAGCCTAATTGTGCAAGGAAGAGAAAAATGTTGACATCACTGATCCATTTTAAACACATTTCAAAATATATTAAGGAATGTTCACACACTATGGAGATACAGATACTATGTCTATGGGCTGATATACAAATTTTGTGTTCATGTATGTTTGTATCTAGTATAATATATATTAATAACAATAAAAAATGTATTCTGAGAAGTAACAGACAGCTCTTGGATTTTACCTGTAGGGAAAAGACTACACACTGTGGTGGTAGTTTTAAGGTCAAAGACAAGCCTTGCTCTGAAGTCTTCATTGTCTAGAACAGAAGCGTTTCTCCCAGCAGGAAATGGGGCGCCAGGCCCTCCCACCTACCTGTGCTGGTGTGGGTGCTGGGGCTGGCCAGTGGTGGCCCGGAGCCCTGCGCTGGGGGCGGGGCCTGTCCATCACTCAGCTGCTTGATTCGTTTGCGGTGAGATTTGCCATTATAATGCACTTGGGCCTGGGCTGCAGAGTTTAGCTGGATGTTGCACACCTCACAGAAAGAGAACAGAATTTTCTTTTTCTCTTTACTCAGCTGGTCCTCAGGCCTGTCGTTCTTTATCCCCTTTTCTTCAAAGCCCCGTAGAAAAGTTGCCATATTCACAATTCCATCTTCAGAGTAGTTGTCAGGGCTTAAGGAATGCTGCAAACCTAAAATAAAAGTACAGATGCTCGTGAAATATACACCTTTGTATTTCTAGTATGATTACCATTAATTTTTATGCTATGGTTTAAGCTAAAATCTCCTAGCTACTCAGTGATCACACTGGGAAAAATTATCAAAAGTACTTAACTGAGCAAATATGATCTTTGAACATGGGTTCCCTCTGTCTGGAGCATTTTCCACTCCATCCTTGCCCCTCCTCCCATCACCTCTCAATTCTTTTGCCCTTTAACTCCTGCCCCACCCTGAGATCTTAGCTGGAGCATTACCCTCTCTGGGAAAATTGTCTGATCTTGGAGATAAGGCAGATCCCTGATTCGATGCTCACATCGTGCTATGTGACCTCTCTTCAGAACACTTCTCACCGCATGCACTTCATATGTATCTGTGCAATTATTTGATTTATGTCTGTTTCCCCAACTGAGTGTGAGCTCTGTAGGGGTAGTAACCTCACCTTTTACATAACAGGCATTCAAATATCTATTGAAGAAAGGAAGGAGTAAAGGATGCTATGAATGCATACTATGAAAAAGGGTGTGTGTAGACAATAAAGGATATATAATACACACACACCTGCACACCTGCCAACAGATACATGCCCTACCTTGGGGAGGAGGTGAATAACAAAGACTAAAACACATTACGTCTGCAACTTACATTGGGTTGTATTCCAAAAGCCCCTTTATAAGTCAGCCAGTGGGAATTTGAACATATTTTCTTATAGATGTAGTGAAACAAATTGTTTTTAGGTGTCCAGATTAGCCCATAGACATCAATTTAATCTTTGATGAGGTTGAAATGCAGAACATCTGAAACACAAAATAATAGAAATACAATATATGGTAATCTAGTAACTGAAAATAGAAAAAGAGTAAAACAGATTAAGATAAAATTTTGCTTATTTTTAAGTGCTGGTTTTCATTTATTTAGATAAGGGTATAGTGATAAATTATAACCTGAGTGGAGATTTTAAAGGCGCCTTTTCAGTACTTGAAGAATCTTGGTTAATTAAGATGGCCTTATTTCCTTCAATTGCACTTTAACATATGCAATTTTTTCATTTTCGTTAATACCAATGTTCCCAGCATTTTTATACTTATCAGTGTGATTATTACAATATTTTCAGTAGCAAAAGCTACTCTCACAGAAGAAAGAGGAGAACAATATTCAGAGAACACGTGGGCAAAAGCTAAGGGAAAAGGGGTAAGCATGAAAAAGATCTGGCTAAGGGGGACTGTACTGTGCTATGAGGGTTGAGGGTTCAGATAAAGAAAGGATCATAGCTCGTGATGGATTCTGCCTGTGGGAAAAACTCAAAGATATTGGCTTTGAGCAGTTCTGTTGACCCAAGGTGGCTTGGAGCTCTGTGGAAGGGAAGAAGCAGCTAAAGCATAGGCATATTTGGAGCGTTCACCAGTTGAATGTTTAAAATTCAGAAAATAAGTTATAGTACAGGGTACCATCATAAAGATATTGATTCTACATATATGGTATGCCAACCACTCATTTACATCCACACACCCTATTGCAAAGTGCCATTATGCATTATCCCACAGGCTAATTTGTAACCTTCAGAGAATTGTTAGAATATTACTAATTTTGACATGTTAAACCTATTTGTTCCATAAATATTTTACCCTGATGCCACCAATTTAAGGAACCCAATTCCACAAAATTTTCCAAATGAATTTATTCCTTTCAGCTGTCCACAAAGGCCATTTTCTTTCTTAAAATCTATTCAGACTACATATAAATCAGGTTTAAGCAATTCCTACAGCTGAATTGCAGAAAATAATTCCTTTATAATTGAAACACGATTTCAATTGCACATATATCAATATTTTTGCTGTAGTCTCTAAATCCAAAATACTATGGTGTCACAAAGCCATTTTTCTCACAAAACTTTAGAAAATATCAGTGCCATATAAAAGTTGTATTCAAACATATTACTTTGTATCCTTTCTTAAAATATTAAAATTTATCATAAGAATTACTGAACTAAACGATAAAAAAGAGATAAATAATTCTGAAAATAAACTCGTCATTAATATATTAGCCTTGCTTAGAAAACTAATCGATTGTAAAACATAAGGAAAACCAATAACTTTTAACCTTGCATCATCTCACTGAATCATTGAAATCTAAGTGTTATATTTCAACTCAAGCAACCAAAATCCTTGACTCAGCTGAGTAATGATGACACTTCCATCTGAAAATTTCACTTCTTTGGACGTGGGCGGACTTGCCCACATTGCTAATTAACACATGCTATTTCACAGAAACGGGACATACATCATAATGCTCCCTTTGGAATTTGAAATCTAAAAAAATGACTTCTTTGTATTATCTTATAAAAGATAAAGCCAGCTTACCTGTGCTTTTCTCATTGCCATGTGTCCTAGAAATAAACTGTGCTTTAGTATATTTGAAAATATATGTGTGTGTGTATATATATATATATATTTAAAGTAGTAAGAAAGAAGCCTTTAAAATGAAATGAATGGCTATTCTAGAATTCTCCTGTAACCTCTGCAGAATACTGGCACCCTTCATGACTTTTATCTCTATTTTACTTTCTCCCAGAGTTATTCTCACAGACGATCCCCCCCAAACTTCCAACACCATGTTCATGGGCCACTCTAGGGAAGATGCAATACCTGGGTGTGGGCTGTGCATTCTGCCCATCAAATCCCAATTTATTAGTCCTAGTGCTAGCTTCACCACCCTTCCTCCCTCTTAGGAGAAAAATAAGTTCAGCTCCTGTTAACAGCCACTTGCAACCAGAATATATTTAGTTCCAGAGGTCTTGAAAAAAGGACTAGAGGTGGTAGAGAAGCAAGACATCAGTCTCAACATCCACTCTTGGCCTGAGATGATATAATTTCTAGGCTTATAATATGTGTGGCAATGACAACATTTATAATGTCAACTTTCTGGCTAAGGGGAAGGTAATATTGAGTTTAAGTGGAAGAAGAGAAAAATCTCACTTTCTATTTTAAAGTATTTTTATCAACTCTCTTCAATTACATGTTTCACTTGCATGGGGCAGAAGGACCTTCAGAGGTGGCCAATTTTAAACAGAGCAGTGGGCAGCACTCTGCTATGGGTAGCCATGCAGGCTTATCTGAAGGTAAGAGAAGTCAAGACAACCAGACTGAGTATTCTCTGCCTTTTTCGTATTATTTTATCAGGTTAGATGGCCAAGCATTTAACATCCATGAGAGAATAAGATATTTTGGTACAGGTCAAGGAATAAGAAAGTTGTTCCTTGAGTCATGCTTTGGGGGAAAAGACATGATGGGATAGTCAGTGACTATCTAGAGGAGTGAATTTTTAAATGAACAGGACACTGCATCAGGAATTTTATACGTAACAACTTTCTCTAAGACTGGCCCTGACCTGCAGAGTATTCCAGCTGTCTTTTATAATAAGTTTAAATAAAACTCAGCTGATTCAGAGATAAAGATGGGAAGCCACAGGAAGACTGTGAACAAATCTTACCTTGGAAAGAGGAACCATCTGGGATCACTGAAGCTCAAACTGCACTACACTGTCTCAGCCCCATATATGGGGTCATTTCAGGCTAATAAACTCATCTTTGGGGAAAGTACTGCTCTTGTCATGAATTATTTTAGGGAGAGATCATGCCTCCGTGGATGGGTGTAGGATTACCACAAAAGGAAAACATTGTTCCACTGTGAGTCTTACCACAAGATTGACGGGAGCAGGAAGTAGACACAGAAGGATGAGCCTGTGACTGCCTCTGGGCCTGGGGGACAGGGGACCTGTGTACAGGTAGGAGAGACTTGTTCCACACATTCCCTTTGTGGGGAATAGAGAGCCCAGAAATAAACCCATGCATATATACTCAATTAATTTATGACAAAAGAAGCAAGAATATACAATAGGGAAAGCACAGTCTTTTCAATAAATGGTGTTGGAAAGACTGGGCAGCCACATGCAAAAGAATGAACCTGGACCACTATCTTACATCATGTACAAAAATTAACTCAAAGTGAAATAAAGACTTGAATGTAAGATCTGAAATCACAAAACTCCTAGAAGAAAACATGGTCAGTAAGCTCCTTGACATAGACCTTAGTGATAATTTTTCAGTTTGACACCAAAAACAAAGGCAAAAATAGCAAAAATAAACAAGTGGGGCTACATCAAACTAAAAAGCTTCTGCACAGTAAAAGAAACCATCAACAAAATGAAAAGGCAACTGACTGAATGGGAGAAAAGAGTCACAAATCATTTATATGATGAGGGATTAATATCCAAAATATATAAAGAACTCATACAACCTAACAGCAAAAACAAAACAAAACAAATAATATGATTAACAAATAGGCAGATTGGCTAGTGGGAAGCTGTTGCATAGCACTGGGAGATCAACTTGATACTTGGTGACCACCTAGAGGGGTGGGATAGGGAAGGTGGGAGGGAGGCTCGCTATGGGGAGGGAGGGGATATGGGGATATATGTATAATATAGCTGATTCACATTGTTGTACAGCAGAAACTGACACAACAGTGTAAAGCAATTATACTCCAATAAAGATCTGAAAAAAAAAATAGGTGAAGCATTTGAACAGAGATTTTTCTAAAGAACATATACAGATGATCAACAGGTACATGAAAAGATCTTCAAAATCATTAAGCATCAGAGAAGTGCAAGTCAAAAACACAATGAGGCATCACCTCACACCTGTCAGAATGGCAAATTACCAAAAGGACAAAAAATAGTCAGTGTTGCCAAGGATGTGGAGAAAAGAGAACCCTTGTGGATCGTTGATGGGAATGTAAATTGGTTCAGTCACTGTGGAAAAACAGAACTACCATATGATCCAGCCAGTCCACTTCTAGTGATTTATCTGAAGAAAACAAAAACACTAACTTGAAAAGATATCTGCACCCCCATGTTCATTGCAGCATTATTCATAACAGCCAAGATATGGAAACAACCTAAGTGTCCATCGACAGATGAATGGATTAAAAAAAGTGTGGTATGTATACACACTGGCCATAAAAAAGAATAAACTCTTGCAATTTGCAACAACATGGATGGACCTTGAAAGCATCATGCTAATTGAAAGAAGTCAGAGAGAAAAGGACAAATACTGTCTGATCTCACTTACACGTAAAATTAAAAAACAAAAACACCAAGCTTCTAGATACAGGAACAGATTGGTGGTTGCCAGAGGCAGGGGGTGCAGGGTGGGCACATGTGTGAAGGGGGTCAAAAGATACAAACTCCCAGTTATAAAATAAATGTCATGGGTATGTAATACACAACATGGCAACTATGGTTAATAATACTATATTGCATATTTGAAAGTTGCCGATAAATCTTAAAAGTTCTCATCACAAGAAAAAAATTTTATAACTACATACAGTGACAGATGTTAACTAGATTTATCGTGGCAATCATTTCACAATATATACACAGATCAAATCATTATGTTATACACCTAAAGCTAATATAATGCTGTATGTGAATTGTACCTCAATTTTTTTTAAAGTACCTGGGCAGTTGCTAAAAATAGTGATGCCAGGGTCCCATCCTTACTGATTGAATTGGTGATTCTAACCAGCAACCAGGGTTGAGGACCACTGCTCTAAAGATTGTAGCTGTTTGAAAGTAGTCTCTGACCTAGTCTGGAGGTCTGCTGCAGAGTTGTCAACACATTTTACTAGGACACCAGCTAAGTGTGGAAAGAGCATTTGATTACTCCATTCCCGAGAGCAAGCACCAACATTTTTGGGGTCCCATTAGGCTGCAACCTCCAAAATAGACACAAAAGGCCAGGCTGCCTGCCCCAGAACCTTCTACTCAGGTCATGGATGATTCCCTCTTATCTTCAAGGCATAGTTGTCCCAGAGGACTGGCAGGATGGGACTTTTTGACCCATATCACAGCCAGGAAGCTACAGCCCCATATCCAATTTTCCAGATCTAGCCTAGCTCTCATTCTTTACTGTGCAGAATTTCCCTACATGACCTCATGCTGCCTCTACTTCCCCTGTATGTTGGCTTACACACCTTCATCCAGCTTCCTTGGAGCGGTCTTCCCTTTGATCGCAACACCTCCCTGGAACTGAACTGAATATGCCATGACCCCACTTAGACTTCATCCCTGACGTCTAGGCAACTTGAAGGAGGCAACTTCCTTAATTCCCTTTTCTCCCAGCTGGGACAGCTTTTTATTCTAAGCATCACAATAGGGTATTCTTCCCAACTTTTCCTGGGAACTTTGTTGATAATACATACATGGAAAATCAAGTATATGTAGGGATAATTTCCTAAAAGTAACATTTAGAAATATTTGAGAAATTTTAATTTAGGATAACTTATTCCCAAAGAATACTGTTTCTCAGGCAGGCAATGTATTGGCATGACATTTGTAGTAAAAATAACAAGCTTACATAGGCTGACTATAGGATGAATCAGCCAAATCAGGACATTTTTGCCCAGGATAAAAGCTAAATTGGAAAGGAAGATGCCCAGATAGTAGATGTAAAATGAAACTGCCTCCGGCAAAATGCAGCATACAGCCACCCTACGCTTATGACACAAGGCCTTTAAAGATAAGCCAAACTCAAGAAAACAAAAATTCATCTTAGGCTGTTCAAATGTACTCTCTCCACATGTTTTACATGAAGAAACAGACCTTGAAATCTTAGTTTTTCACTAAAGCACTTATATATGGGCAGACTAGATTGTACTGTTACTTTCCTACTACTAGAGTCTGTCTAAAGTATATACGCCTTGAATACGTCTATAATTGAAAATTTAAAAGATATGCCTTCTTTTTGGAAAACAAAATTGATAAAAATCTTGACCTATTAGTGTTTTAGTATTTTTTTTAATAACTCTGCATTTTCTTATCACAAAACTAATGTGTTTACTCTCTCCAGCTAATCTGCAGATTCAGTGGAATTTTAACCAAAATACCAGCAAGATTATGTTTTGGAAACTGAGAGCATGCTTCTAAAACGTATATGAAAGTTCAAAGGGCCAAGAATGGCCAAGGCAATTCTGAAGAACAATGAAACTGGATGACTTACACTACCAGATATCACAGCCTATTATAAGGTTCTAATTATTAATACAGTCTGGTTATGGCCCAAGAAAAAAATAACTAATGGAATAGAAGGGAGACTATATATGTATATTTACCTGATTCATTTTAAAGATGATAGACAATAATGTAGTAGTGAGAAAAATATTCATTTTAATAAATGGAATGGGTTGACTGGTATCTACATGGGAAAAAAAAAGTACCTCTACACCTCACACTATTTGTCAAATCTAGAAGGATTGCAAATCTAAGTGGTACAGAAAAAAATAAT
The DNA here is from genome assembly GCF_030028045.1 of Hippopotamus amphibius kiboko. Taxonomy (NCBI): domain Eukaryota; kingdom Metazoa; phylum Chordata; class Mammalia; order Artiodactyla; family Hippopotamidae; genus Hippopotamus; species Hippopotamus amphibius. The sequence continues at coordinate 122,415,675 of NC_080193.1, read as the reverse complement.
AAAGCTTTCAAAAGAAAAGATAAAAGAACACTGTCATGACTTTGGAGTTGGCAAAGCTATAAAATGTATTAACCATAACATAAAATATAAGTTGGAATATATTAAAATTTAAAATTTTTTCATCAAAAGACCTCCTTTAGAGATTTAGAAGGTGATTCACAGAATGAGAAGCTACATTTGCAATACATATATCCAACAATGACTTGTATCCGGAATATATAGGAAAACGTCCTCAAAACAGTAAGACAGAATCCAATAGAGAAATTAACAGAAACATTAAATTCACAAAAGACAATATCCAAATGGCCAATGAATGTATGGAAAGGAACTCAACCTCATTATTCATTAGAAGTATTAGCAGTAAATTAAAACCACAGTGTAATACCACTACCACTAACAGAATGATTAAGATGAAAAGGACAGAAAATACAATGTGCTCGATGAGGATGTGGAGCAACAAAAACTTATACATGGCTGGTGAAGTATAAATTAGTACAACTACTTTGGGAAGCTGCTACTATCTACTAAAGCTTGGCATAAGCATAGTCTAAGACCCAGCAATTCTACTCATAGGTATACGTCCAACAGAAATACACAGATATGTCCACCAAATGCACAATATTCACTAGAATGTTCATAGAAGGACTATTCATAATAGACCCAAACTTAAAAAGTATACAAATGCTCATCAACAGTAAAATGGGTAAACACATTGTAACATATTAATTCCTACAAAGGAATAACACATCGCAATAAGAATTAATGATTTACAACGACATGCAACAATATGGATGTATCTCAATATAATAGTGAGCAAAAGAAGCCAGATCAAAAGATTATAACATGTATGATTTCATCTAACTATATGAAGTACAAAACCACGTAGAACTAATCCACGCTGTTAGACGTCAGGGTAGTCATTACTTGGGAGGTGGTAGTGGTGGTGAGGAGGGAGGGTAATGACTTAAAGTGAGTATGAAATGGACTGATGGTGTTCTACGTCTTCAGCTGGGGGCTAGGTACACAGGTGTGGTCAGTTTGCAGAAATTAATTGAGCTGTACATTTATAATACGTTTCTAGATGTATATTAACCTCAATGAATGATTCTAAAAGTCATGTGATCAACATAGAATATTTGAGAAATAACATGAAAAGAAAGAAAATTAATGCCCTCCTCAAACTCACCACCAGAGATCTGCATTTTAATTTACAGTATACTTTTCTAGATTTTTTCAAATGTGATTATGTATTTATGAAAACCTTATTACTGTATACACAATTTGTATCTTGCTTTTTCACTTAACATATCATGAATATCTTTATATTCATTAAATATTTGTCTTTAACATCAGTCCTAAAGACAGAAAAATATTCTCCCTACAGAGATAATTTAGCCAAATTGGAGTCTCATTCCTGGGATATAAGGACAG